>NC_069689.1:59568675-59869391 GCF_023699985.2 Odocoileus virginianus
GTGAGGCCACTCAACCCTTACCTGCTTATCTGTGTCCAGACCAGAGTCCTTTTAAAATGTAAATATAAATATCATCATGTCACTCAGTTAAAGCCCTTCAAAGGCTCCTAATTACACTGGGGGTAAATCCAAACTCTGGAGGGAAAGGCATTCTGTCCCAGAGGCCCCCAGTGAACTGACACACCTCTCTATAAACTTATCTCCTCTCCAGCCACACAGGCCTCTTTCACTTCCTCCAACTTACCAAGCTCCGTGCTGCTCCACACATGGTTAACTCTCACCCCCTTTCAGGTCTCGGCCTAAATGTCACTTCCTCAAGGGACACCTTCCCTGAGCCCCCAACCCAAATCAAGGTCCATTATTTCTTACTAAGCTCTTCACCTTTCTCTCCTTGTACTCATCACAGTTTGAAATGATTAGTTCACCACTTCCTTCAACATTTTATTCAAAAGACAACTTCTCAGGAGCCCTTTCCAGACCACCCAAATATAAACTCAGTCTCTACCCAATAACCCAGTAACCTGTTTTCTTTTTCTCATTAGCACTTATTAACAGCATATATTTTTATTTTATATTTTATTTTATTGTCTGTACAACCCCCCACATTAAAGCTCCACAAGGACAGTTATTTTTGCTTTGTTTTCTTCACAGCATCTAAAACAATGCCTAGCACATATTTGTTGACAAAAATACCTGTTGCTGAGTGATGTTTCAAGATTATTTGTTTATTATTGAGTCTATGAACTCAAGGTAAAACATGTCTTTCTGGTTTACCCCTATACTCCCAGCACCTAGTGCAGTGGCTGGCACATAATAAGTGCTCAGTAAAATTTTACTGAATGAATCGAAGCCATGACCAGTGGAACAACTGGAAAACGGTCAAAATCTGTGTGCTAGCACCTTGCTTCCTCTTCTCTTTCACTGCATAATGTACTTGGGATGAGGCAACAGACCCCTGAAAACCCACCACACACCTTCCAGGCCAGGCATCCGTCTGTCCAGGTTCTGTAACCTCAGCCACACTGTACACACCAACAGACGCACCCAACAGACCCTGCAGAACACAGAGCTGAAGGCAAGTGGGCCAGCCCTGAGCCAAACACAACCTTCTCCCACTACCCCCCCATGTCCCATTCTCTGACTGCCAGTCCTAACCTAGGCTAGTCCTGGGTGCCAGCCATGCTGGTCTGGGTGGGCCCTCGGATTTATTCCAGTCCAGGATTTTTAATGCCACCTCTGGCCTGCTCAGAAAAGAAAAGTTCAAAATCCCTGAGCAGCTCCAATAATCCTAGGGTTCTCGGAAGCAGGCATACCTAAGGTCGTCCGGACCCCTCCCCCTCACAAGCGCTGATCCAAGGCCAGGAGGCCATCTGTCCAGCAGACGCTCCCCGTCCGCCCTCGGGTCACATTGAGCGTCTTCCCCCCCAGGTTGGCAGGAAGAGTCCCCGCAGAGAGACGATCTCCACCCTGATCAACAGGCCTGGTCACCCTCCCTGGGCCCCCCAACTCTGGAGCAGGCATACCCGTCTGCTCCCGAAGAAACCTCCCCCAGGGACAAGAACTTGGGCGGAGGTGGGGGCAGGGACTGAGGGGCGCCAAAAAAGGACGATCCCCCAAGTGTCTGCCCCGTGACGGCGCCAGCTCTTCGGGCGGCCGGGATGGTCCGGCTGACAGGGCGCCCCAGCCGGGCAAAGTGGCACCGTTATCCGTGCCCGGGCGGGGGGCCGCGGGCCGACGCCAAGGGCGGCAGCCCGTCTCGCGCGGGGAGGACAGACAGCAAGCGTGCCCGCCCGGCGAGGTAGCGGCGGGTCGGGACGGCGGAAGGGGCAGGCGGCCCGTCCGCCGGGGGCGGGGTGGGGTGGCGGCCAGGGCCCGCCAGGCGGCGGTCGGGGGAAGTAGCTGCCGCCTTAGGCGGCGAGCAGGGTCCGCCCGGCTGCAGGGCCGGGCCGCGGCGCGGGCGCGGGCTCGGCCCCGGCTCTGCTCTGCCCCGGCTCGAGCTGGGGCGGCCTCGGCGGCGGCCCCGGCCCACAAGCCCCGCCCGGCCCGGCCCGCGGGGGGCGCTTACCTGGCGGCGGCGGCGGCTGCAGGCCCCGGGCTCGGCCGCGCGCGTCCCCAGCGCCGGCTGTGGGAGCCACAACATGGCGACGGCGGTGGCGGGCGGGGCTGCGGCTCCGGGGGCGGAGCGGGGGCGGGAGCCTGCCTGGCGGCGGGACCTGGCTGGGGCCGCGGGCGGGGAGGGGGAGGGTGGCCGGCCGGGCGGAAGGCGACTTGGACCTGGGCACCAGCCCAGGGCGGTGCGGCTGAGGGGCAGCCCGGGCCTGGGGCCTGGCCTCTCGCCTCTCGCCTCTCGTCTCCCGCCCCAGGCGGACTGCTCGGCACCGACCCGACGGCGGCGACGGCAGTGGCGGCGGGCGGGGAGGGGCGGGGACGGCGTCGGGCAGGGCCGGACCCTCGGCCTCGCCTTCCCCAGCCGAGCACCCGGTGCGGTTCCGGTCGGCGGCCGCTCCTTGCGACCTGGGCCTCTTGGTTCTCTGACGCGCCTCCCGGGCGGGGGCCTGGGGTCGGGGCCGAGGTCCCCCACTAAAGGGCCACGATCTGCCTACGCGGTGCCTCGCCCCTGCGGACGGAGCGCCTCTGGAGCCGGGACAGCGTCCTCTTCCTTCAAAATCTGGCTCGTAGTGGGGCCTAGGAGGCTGTTAGCTGAAAGGGAGCAGAGGCGGCGTGGGCTTGCGCTTAGTAGGTGCGCCCTAAATCTTCGGTCATCGCTGCATCTGGGGGCTTGCACGCGGGCCTGGAGGTGAAGGGGCGCTGTGACATGACCGTGAGACCCGCGACAAACCGAGTTGGAGGCCTGGCGACGGCTGCCTCCCAGGGGTAGACTGAGATCCTCCAAGTTACTGGGGAAGCTCTGACTATGCGAGGTGAGAACTCGGAACAGGCGGGCAGAGGGCCAGGAAGGACCTTCCAAGAACCCGGAGGACCCGGGAACTGGCGGTGTTAAAGGTGGCAGCCAGGTGGGGAGGGGAGAGCACGGAGTCGGTATCTGGCACTGAGCACCCACTGCCAATGGAGAAATGCCCTCAGAAGAACGAGGAAAGAGACGCCGATTTGCTCGAGGGGTGGAACTAGCTCAGCCAAGGCCTGCTCTGGGCCAGGCTCTTAGCTGAGTTGAGCACTGGGTAGGCAGTGCGGTGGTGGAGCAATGAAGGCAGTAAAGGGTGATGAATCCAGAAATTTGGCAGGGGGAGGGAGGGGAGGAAGGGGGAGGGCTGGGGGTAGGTACTGGGCCTATGGCTCCAGGGGTGGTAACTGTGGTTAACACTGGAAATTTCCTAATCATCTTGCGTTCTCCCCACACGCCAAGTGTATGAAAGGTAAATACCTGAGATGATCGATAGGTTAAATAACTTGATTGTGGTAATCATTTCCGTGTACACACATGTATATAAATCATCACATTGCATACTTTCAATATGCGTATTTGTTTGTTAATTATACCTCAATAAAGCTGGAGGGAAAAAAATTTAAAGGTAAAGGAGAGGTGACTTCAATTTGAGGAAGAACTCTCAAAGGAGCTGAGAGGGGAGACTAAAAGATAAAAAGATAGGATAATTAATGGTGGGTGATCTCAGAAAAGAAATAGGGCTGGGGAAGAGGGAGGAAGAAATCTGAGAAGAGGCACATCTCTTCCTACTAGATTTAGACACTACACAGAGACAGAAATATTATGAAGTGAGGCGGCATACATGCTCACCCTTGCATGTTTCCATGGGTCAGCAGCCTGGATGACTCCCTGAGTCAACCATAATACTTCAGGGGTCACTGCCCTTTAAAGTTTTAAGTGCAATTGGCTCAAACCCCTATTATACTTAGAGTGGGAAACACAACTTATGTGTCAATATTTCCAAAGATTGGTGGGGGGACTTCAATTTCTCCAAATCATCACTGGCCCCAGTTTCCTGTTTCCCAAAACATAATCCACTGTGCTTTTTTAGTAAATTTGTCTCTGTATCCTGCATTAATGTTGTTGTTCAGTTGCTAAATCCTGTCCGACTCTTTTGCGACCCCGTGGACTGTAACCTGCCGTGATCCTCTGTTCATGAGATTTTCCAGGCAAGAATACTAGAGTGGGTTGCCGTTTCCTTCTCCAGGAGATCTTCTGGGACCAGGGATCAAACCCAGGTCTCCTCCATTGTCAGGTGGATTCTTTACAGCTGAGCAAACAAGGAATCCTCTACACCCTGGATACCATTCCACTTATATTCCCCCCAAAACACAGCACCATGAAAACAAATAAAATGCCCAGTGTTACATGACTGTTAAATTATAGTTCATCTGTAATCTTTAAAATCATGTTGAATATAATATTGTAAATCAGCTATACTCCAATACAAAAACAAATCTTTTAAATCAGGTTGAACAGACTTCCCCTGCTGTCCAGTGGTTAAAACTCTACCTTCCAATGGGGTTCCATCCCTGATCCCACATGCCTTGTGGTACAGCCAGAAAAAAAAGCATGTTGAAGAAAAAAATTAATGTCATGGCGTATACATATAATTAAAAAGTATGTCATAAAATGATATGATACCAGCTTGTAATATATAAATATACATAAATGTGTATCATGTGTAGATTTTTTAAGTGGAATTTTATTTTCTTCTGTGACTTCTGTATTTTCTTTTTACACTAGTACATTAATATTTAGTTGAAATCAGGAAAAACTATATTTTCAAGTGCATTTTTATAAAAAGGTATTTCTTACAGATATTTATGGAATTAAAAAGAAATGTATTAGAAATCAGGAAAGGAAGTTGGAAATGATCTTTGAAGGATAGATGGGACTTTGGCAACAAAGAGGGGCTAGTTGAGGAGGCTGACCTATGCAAAAGGAACAGTACAATCAGTGATACAAAATATCAAGTTCAGCAAACACCAAAAGATCAGTTTGCTTGGAGCACAGATTCACATGGGAGAAATATAGGTGAGTCAGTCTGGAAAGGTAGGGCTTTGATCCTGCATACCAAGCTGAACCCACTGTGATTTGATGGCTGGAAGAAAAATCCTGAGGCTTGAACTGTGCAGGTGATAAATTTTAAAGTAAATGTTCCTGTATCCCCTTCCTTAATGAGATTCTAGATCTTAGCCCTCCTTCCAGTTCAGCTGCTAAGTCACGTCTGACTCTGCCCCATTGCCTGCTGCATGCAGGCTCCGGTGTCCTCTACTGTCTCCTAGAGTTTGCTCAAATTCATATTCATTGAGTCAGTGGTGCCATCTGAAACTTCTCATCCTGTCCCACCCCCTTCTCCTTTTGCTTTAAATCTCTCCCAGCATCAGGGTCTTTTCCACTGAAAAGCCCTTCTACCCTAATGCTGTTTGGGTATATGACTGACTCAGAATGAAGAGGTAGGGACAACAGTTTTTGCATTCCAGCTGTTCAGAGAGTGAGAACTTGCTTCTCTGAGTGAGGCCCTTTCTTCTCTGGTTATTCATTACTGCAATTTATTCAGAATGCAACAATTTCAGAGAACAAATTAGCAGAGAGTAAAAATGAAAGAAGAAATGTGCACTTTAAAATCAATGCTTAGCAAAAACTTTATTTTTTTTACAGCTTTCTATGATTGGCTCTTTTTTTTTAGATTCCATATAAAAGTGAAATCACACAGTGTTTGTGTTTCTCTGATTTATTTCACTTAGCGTAATGTCCTCAAGATCCATCCATGTTTTCAAAAATGGTGTGATTTTCTTCTTCATTATGGCTGAATAATATCCTTTGCACTCTTTTCTGACTGTGGCCCTCCATAAGAAATATATTCTACATCGCAACCCAGCATATATATGCCCATGCACACAGACACACAGACACACACACACACACCTCTGAAACAAAACATTTCATGAAATATTACCATCATTTTATGCAATTCTTTCTGATATTTTCAATTTTATATTTTTATTTCTTTTTAAATACTGATTATTGATCTTCAGACCCATTATAGGGCTCCAAAATGCCTTAAAGGATATTAAGAAAAGGTTAGACTATTATTCCCCAATATATCTGCAGTTTTTACTTAAAAATCCATACAAGCTATGACCTTAAATTTGCTATGTTTACCGGTCCAGAAATCAGCAGGACAGGCAACACTCTCGCAGGATGTGGTGGAGGAGGGGCTAGAAGGATTGGCAGGAGCCATGTTTGGGTTTCTTTTCCCTTCTCAGTAAATATTTCCTGATACCAGTATTTCTCAGAAATCATAAATGCTTTCTCATTGTCTAGCTTCAGATACAGACTGAACTTTAAACAAGACTAGGCTACTGACAGCAGACTACTGGAGACAACTGTTTATTTGAATGAACACAATCACAAACTAAAATAAAAGGGAAAATTATATATCTCGGTTGTGACAAAACGTAGAAGCCATCTTACCCAACACTGTTGGAATGCTACAGGGACAGGAAGCATCAGCCCTGAGAAGACTGGAACCCAAGAAAAGATTAAAATATCAACTTTATTACCAATAAAGCTGAGTTGAAAAATGTCTTGGTCAATGACCTGGTTAATGACCAAAAGCTTTTCACTATTCTTTGAATTAAAATAGTCTCTCCCAAATTCCAACATCCACTTTGCAGAGGTTTATCAGCTTTAGCCACATGTGATTAGGAAAGATTGCCCTCTAAGTCCTTGTGTGTGCACAAGTGTGCCTGCGCTCAGTCATGTTCATCTCTTTGCAACTGCATGAACTGTAGCCCACCAGGTGCTGTCCATGGGATTTCCAGGCAAGAATACTGGAGCAGGTTGCCATTTCCTACTCCAGGGGATCTTTTCCAACCCATCTCTAAGGGCAGGTAGATCCAAATTCACCAGTTAGATAGGTCACTCCTGGAATAACCAGCACAAATTCTCCCCTATCTGACCTCCTCTGGGGAAAAAACTATTAAAAGGAATAGGGTATACGTATTTGTCCCTGCCCAAACAGATCAATCTGGCCCAACAATTGGTCAGTTAATAGGAAAAGTATATTAAAGTGGCAAATACAAACCTTACCATTTCATTTTCACCTCAAACCTGTAAGGAACACCCACTTGCCAATCTTTTGGTGTGAGGGCAAGCCTTTTATTTGAGCAACAGTGGCAATTAGAATTCTTAAGTTGTCTTTCTTACATAACTCATATCCACGATGTATTTTCTATGCTTTCCAATTTGGTTTTCTTTTTTTTTAATTGACTGAGAGGGACTTCCTGGCAGTCCAGTGGTTAGGACTCCATGCTACCACTGCAGGGAGCATGGGTTCATTCCTTGGTTGGGGAACTAAGATCCAGACTGCTGTTCAGCACAGATGAAATAAAATAGAATAATTTAAAAAATAAAATTGACTGAGGACTTAAAATATCCTCCAAAACAATATAAATAGAGGCTCCTTCTTTAAAAAAAAAAAAAAAAATCCTTTATATTTCTGCCTCCCATGTATGGTTTGCCAGTAATTTTCATGTGGTCTTTAGCTAATATTTCCAAAGCATTCAACTGACATTTCATAGAAATAGCTCCTTCTCTTTCAGGCTTATGTCTTGTCAGTTTATGTAATTTTAATTAAATCAGTTAAACTCTGGCAAACAGCTGTCATAAGCAGTTTTGGGACCAACCACAACAGACTCTTGTTAGCGATCTAACAAAACTGGTAGGAAGATGTGTATATATATGTGTTTCTGTGTGTGTGTGTGTGTGTGTGTGTATACACACACACATATATATATTCCAGATGTAGACTCACTTGTCCAAAGCATTCAGCAGGCATGGAAAGTAGTCAATATATTTATTTGGAGGGAATGGAAAGTGTTCATTCCAGCGAGTTCATTGAAACTACTGAATGCTCATTTTACTAGTATAACCAACTCTGGGTGCGTATATCTTAACCTTCTCCTTACATCATGTATACATTTTATAAATGTTTATTGATATTCAGGACAGTCTGAGGCACTATACTAGGCCCTGAAGAAGCACAGCTCACTGAAGAAGAAACTGGTATATAAACAGGATGAAGAGGCAGGGTAAAGACAGAAGAATATTAAGGAGCAAATCCCTTTACCTTCTCTCTCAGTCCCCTCAAAATCACTGTCCCTCCATTCCCATTTAGCTAAAAAATAGCTTTAACTATCTTAGGATTGGTATGGCTATTATAGAAATCCACATAGTAATACACCTACTACACTAGTATGTATATAGGGCTTCCCTGCTGGCTCAGATGTAAAGAATCTTCCTGAAATGCAGGAGAGAGGTTCAATCCCTTGGTCGGGAAGATCCCCTGGAGAAGGGCATGGCAACCCACTCCAGTGTTCTTGCCTAGAGCATCCCATGGACAGAGGAGCCTGGCAAGTTACAGTCCAGGGGGTCCCAAAGAGTTGGACACGACTGAAGTGACTTAGCATGCACGCATGTATACGCATACACACATGCCTACCTTATGTATTTTCCATTGTTAATAAGATGATGCAATTGGCCCATTCAGAGAAAGCTGTAGCAATGGGAATTTGTATAATCCTCTTAAAAAACAATTTGACAGTACTTCTTTTTTTCTTTTTTTTTGACAGTACTTCTGAAGAGCCTTAATAGAGATATGACTCTCTTTTGACTCATCAGTACCACTCCTAGAAACTTTTCCTTCAGAAAAAGTCCTCCCTCTTTTTCACTAAGATTGAAGGCAAAGAAGGAAATCCTTGCCCCTCCCAAGGCCAAAGCCAAGACCAAGAAAGCAGTGTTGAAAGGCATCCATGACCACAAAAAAAAAAAAAAGATTCAGATGTCACCCACCTTGCCACAGCCTGGAACACTGCAGCTCAGCGGGCAGTGCAGACAGATATCCTCGGAAGAGCGCCCCTAGGGAAAACAAGCCTGACCACCGTGCCATTATCAAGTTCCCCGTCACCACCAAGTTAGCCACGAAGAAGACAGAAGACAACTGACATTTGTGTTTATTGTGGATGTCAAGCATTAAATTGAACAGGCTGTGAAGAAGTGCTATGACATTGATGTAGCCAAGGTCAACACCTTGATCAGATCTGATGAAGAGAAGGCATATGTTTGCCTGGCTCCTAACTATGATACTTTGGACGTTGCCAACAGTTTGGGATCATCTAAACTGAGTCCAGCTGGCTAATTCTAAATATAAAAGTTTTCAGTAAAAGAAAGAATCCTCCCCAGGGACTTCCCTGGCAGTTCGGAGGGTAAGACTTCACCTTCCAGTGCAGGGGGTATGGGTTCAATCCCTTGTCAGGCAGTTAAGATCCCACATACCTATCTGGCGGCCAAAAAACCAAAACATAAAACAAACAATATTGTAACAAATTCAATAAAGACTTTAAAAGTGGTCCCTGTTAAAAAAAAAAAAATAGAATCCTCTCCAAAAGTGAATAGCTACTTGCATAATATTTACTGTAACATTTTTTGTGATAGTGAAAGTTTGAAACATATGAATGATTAAGTAACTTATGGCTTGCAACATTGTATAACTTACCCCTGAGTAAGCACCCAGTGGGGTAACAGAAAAATATTAAATGAAAAAAAGATACAATTTGTTCAACTACACTGAGAACCACCAATTAGATACTTCAAAAGGGTGAACTTTTGGAAATTCCATAGTGGTTCAGTGCTTAAGACTCTGGGCTTTCACTGCTGAAGTTCTGGTTCAAACTCTGGTTGGATCCTGGTGCAGCCAAGAAAGTATAAACATAATGAAAAGGTGAACTTTGTGAATCATATTCATTTCTTTTAAAAAGATATAACTCTCCGGCTTTACTTTTGTATCAGCCAAGATCAGCAGGAAACAGATGGCCTGCTCAGTGAGTGTAACTGAAGACAGTTAATGAAGGCACAGTGTACAAAGATGTGGGCAGGGCTGAGGGGAACCAAGCAAGGATAATGAAGGGCCCCAGGGCAGTTATCTGCTGAGAAGCCATCATCATCAACCATAGGCCTGAATGGGCAAAGAGGTGGAACCAGGGCCCATTGAGAGTCGCAGCCGAGTGGGAGGGCCAACGGGAACTTCTAGGAACAAGGTTCTTTCTCTCTGTCTGTCTCTCTCTCACTTCCTGTGGTACCTCCCACTGGCTGAACCCAAGAGGAAGTCTAAGGGGCAAGTGAGCCCGGATGACACTGTCCAAGGTCAGCCTCTGGACAAGGACCGAGAGGGGTGGGTCTGGAGGCAGCTTATCTAGCAGATAGGTGATCATATAACAAGGTGAGGAACGGGTTAAACATGTGGCCAAGGACCTTAAGGGAAACCTGGAAAATCAGGAATTGTAGAGGTAGTTAGAGAACAGTAGGATGGATAGAGGGGGCAGGAAAAATTGTTACCTCAGGCTGAGACAAGGATGAGAGCCAGAGGTGGGAACAGTTTATTGTTTGGCCAAATACTGAGCTAAGCCTGAGCTCTGGACTCTTATTAATAGGAGTGCGGGCATGCTCAGTAGCCTTAGTCGTGTCCAACTCTTTGTGACCCCACAGACCATAACCCACCATGCTCCTCTGTCCATGGGATTCTCCAAGCAAGAATACTGGAGTGGATTGCCATGCCCTCCTCCAGGGGCTCTTCCCGACCCCTTTAATAGGAGATACAGAACTAAATCAGAGGGGTGCATCAGAAATTCTCTGCCTGTTGGCTATTACCCTGTATTTCTCCTTCCCAGTGAAACTTCATGCCTTCAACAAATAATTGTTTAGTACTTAGTATGTGCCAGGAACTGTTAGGCCCTGAGGATTGAGAATAAACAAAATTAACTAACATCCTTGCTCTCCTGGAGTTTACATCCTGGTGGCAGGAAGAGAGACAACAGATAAGTAAATATAAGTCAGGGATGATACATACCATAAAAAAAAAAAAATGCAGGAAACCAGGGAAATAAAATCCTGTCCATTTTACCTCTTTAAAAAGCTCATGTGTGCACGCGTACCAAGTCAATTCAGCCCTGTCTGCCTGTTTGCGACACTATGGACCATAGCATCAGGCTCTTCTATCCAAGGGATTCTCCAGTCAAGAATACTGGAGTGGGTTGCTATGCCCTCCTCCAGGGGATCTTCTGAGCCCAGGGATCGAACCCAGGTCTTCCACATTGCAGGCAGATTCTTTACCTTCTGAACCACCAAGGAAGACCCCCCTGCCCCCACAAAATACACACAAAAACAAGTCCATACATGCCCACAAACTCCAGAGCTCCTGAGTAAATCAGGACTTTGATCTGCACTACGATGAGACTATCCTAATTGACCTTCCAGCCTCCAGCAAACTCCAACCAGTTCTGCACTCTGCTGTGAGGATCTTTCTGATCTTATCAGTGTGCTCTGCTCAGTCATTCAGTCGTGTCCGATCTTTGCAAACCCATGGACTGTAGCCCATCAGGCTCCTCTGTCCATAGGTTTTTTCAGGCAAGAATATGGGAGCCGGTTGCCATTTCCTTCTCCAAGGAATCTTTTTGACCCAGAGATCGAACCCTTATCTCCTGCGTTGGCCGGCAGATTTTTTACCACTGAGTCACCTCGGAAGCCCCGATCTTGTCAGTACCTTGCCTTAAAAAAAGTACCCTTCAATGCACTTATTTGCTTATCATATGGTATAATGCCTAACCTCCTTCTCATGGACCTTATCTTCTGGATCTATCATTTGCATATACCTCTATCATTCTTTTTCCTAATTGTCTGTAGTCTATTGACCAAGCTGTACTTTCTCTCATTTCTGTACCACCATCCCTGCAGCTCTTTCCATTTGGAACATTCACCCAAACTCCCTGCCTCCTCCCAAGGTTGGCAATCTTCTACTTATTCTTCTAAGCCCATTAATTTCCACCTCTTGGTCACGCTTCCCTGATCTTCCCTGGTTTGAGGGATTATCTTCTAGTTCCCACATTTGTGTTACCAGTACATTAGGTACCTCATACCATATAATCCTAGTTCTTGGATCTCAGGTATACATGATGAGGTTAAATATGATCCATGGGTCAGGGACCCTATATTCTTTTGTTCATGTTTGACTACCTTTTGTTACTTATTCCACTTAAAAACTATAATTGACAACTTACATATACCCTCCCCCCGAATCCAGTGCTTAATCTTTCTTTTTCTTTCAGTTTTATTGAGCTATAACTGATATGCAGCACTGTGTAAGTTTAGGCGTAGAATTGTCTCTCAGGTTGTTGGAAGAAGGTGTTTGTTATGACCAATGTGGAAAAACTCTTGGAAAAACTCTGTTAGCCTTTGCCCTGATTCATTCTGTACTTGAAGGCCAAACTTGCCTGTTAGTCCAGGTGTCTCTTGACTTCCTACTTTTGCATTCCACTCCCTTATGATGAGAAGAGTATGTTTTCTGGTGTTAGTTCTAGAAGGTCTTGTAGGTCTTCATAGAACTGTTCAGCTTCAACTTCATCAGCATCAGTGGTTGGATTACTGTGATGTTGAATGGTTTACCCTGGAAACAAACAGATCATTTTATCATTTTTGAGATTGCACCCAAGTACTGTGTTTTGGACTCTTGTTGACTATGAGGTCTACTCCATTTCTCTAAGGGATTCCTGCCCACAGTAGTAGATATAGTGGTCATCTGAGTTAAATTCACCCATTCCTGTCCATTTTAGTTCACTGATTCCTAAAATGTTGATGTTAACTCTTGCCATCTCCTGCTTGACACATCCAATTTATCTTGATTCATGGACCTAACATTCCAGGTTCCTATGTAATATTTTTCTTTACATCTTCAGACTTTACTTTCACTACCAGACACATCCACAATTGAACATCATTTCTGCTTTGACCCAGCCTTTTCATTCTTTCTGTAGCTATTTCTCTGCTCTTCCCAAGTAGCATATTGAACATCTACTGACCTGGAGGTCTCATCTTCCAGTGTCATATCTTTTTGCTTTCTCATACTGTTTATGGGATTCTCAAGGCAAGAATACTAGAGTGGTTTGCCAGTCCCTTCTCCAGTGAACCACATTTTGTCAGAACTCTCCACCATAACCCATCCATCTTGGGTGGCCCTTCACAGCATGGCTTATAGCTTCATTGAGTTATACAAGGCTATGATCCATGTGATCATTTTGGTTAGCTTTCTGTGATTGTGGTTTTTGTTTTGGAGTCTGCGGATTTGTAGTTCTTGCCTCTTCTGTCTGCCCTCTGATGGATGAGGATAATAGGCTTGAGCAAGCTTCCTGATGGGAGGGACTGACTGGGGAAAACTGGGTCTTGCTTTGTTGGGCAGAGCCATGCTCAGCAAATCTTTAAACCAATTTTCTGCTGATGGGTGGGGATGTGCTCCCTCCTTGTTAGTTGTTTGGCCTGAAACAACCCAGTCCTGAAGTCTACAAACTCTAGGACAGGGCTAATGGTGACCTCCGAAAGAACTTATGCCAACACACACCTCCCAGGACTGCCGCTGCCAGTGCTCCTGTCCCCGGCAGCGGGTCACTGCCAAACACCCCTCTGCAGGAGACCCTCAAATACTCACTGGCAGGTCTGGCTCAGTCCCCTGTGGGGGTCACTGCTCCTTTCCCCTGGGTTCAGGTACGCACAAGGTTTTGCTTGTGCCCTCCAAGAGTCTTTTCCCCCCAGTCCTCTGGAAATTTCAATCAAATCCCTGCAAGTTTCTATAAGTTTAGATGGACAGCATAATGATTTGAATTCCATACATTATGAAATGATAATCACAATAAGATTTGTAAACACCCATCATCTCTTATAGATACCTTATAAAAGAAAAAGGGAAAAAATTGTTTTCCTTGTGCTGAAAATTCTTAAGATTTCTCCGTTAACTTTCATATATAACATACCTCAGTTTGTTATATGTTAAATTCTATGACTCATGTTGTACATTGCATCTCTGCTCCTGGATGTTGAAAGCTGGTAACTTTTGACCACCTTCACCCCATTCCCCCTCCTCATCCCCCTCCAAGTACCACTTCCTCTGGCAATCACAAATCTGATCTCTTTTGCTTGGAGTTTGCTTGTTTTGGGGGAGGCTTTTTGAAGTATAATTGACCTACAATGTTATGTTAGTTTCCTGGTGTCCAGTATGGTGATTTGATATTTCCATACATTACAGAATGATCTCCACCCCATTGCTTAATCTTGTATTTATCATATTCTTGTTCTTAAAAATAATTAATATAAAAATAAATATTTCATTATATATATGTATATACATCAATGCTTGCATGTGTACTAAGTCACTTCAGTCATGTCCAACTCTTTTGAGACCCCACGGACCATAGCCTGCTAGGCTCCTCTGTCGATAGGATTCTCCAGGCAAGAGTACTGGAGTGGGTTGCCATGCCCTCCTCTAGGGGATATTTCCAACCCAGGGAACAAACCCAAGTGTCTTATTTCTCCTGCATTGGCAGGTGGGTTCTTTACCATAAGTGTCACCTGAGAAGTCCTATATATATATCTATATATACTCTTTTTTTTTTTTTTACTGTACCACACAACTTGCAGGACCTTAGTTCCCTGAGCAGGGTCTGAACCCATACCCTCAGCAGTGAAAGCTGTGGAGGCCTAACTACTGGACCACTAGAGAATTCCCAAAAAATTATCTTTAAAAATTGTCCCAGCTTTATAAAAATTTAAAGTTTAAAGTGTTGCTTTTAAGGGAACCCTCCTCTACCATTGGTAGGAATGTAAATTTTCCTTTTCTCATTAATTTCCAGAATTCTTTATATGTTCTTTTAGTAATTTTTTGCATTTTTTTTCTTTTGTTGGAATTCAAACAAACAGAAAAAAAATTTTTTTTTTAATTTTCAAAAATTCGTATAAAAGACCCTGATGCTAGGAAAGATTGAAGACAAAAGGAGAAGGGGATGGCAGAGGATAAGATGGTTAGATAGCATCACCAACTCAATGGACATGAATTTGAGCAAACTCCAGGAGATAGTGAAGGACAGGGGAGCCTGGTGTGCTGCAATGCATGGAGACACAAAGAGTCAGACACGACTTAGCAACTGAACAACAACAAAAATACATTTACATACAGACATAAGTATATATTGTGTGTGTGAACATGCGCACATATTCCCAAAACGTGTATTATTAATTATAGTTGCTTATTAAAGTGATATAATTCCTTACTTAACATCCTGGGATTTCTTTTTTAAAAATTCAACTATAGTTGATTAACAACATTGTCTTAGTTTCAGGTACACAACTTCAGACTCATTCTATTATAGGTTATTACAAGATATTGAATATAGTTCCCTGTGCTATACAGTAAATCCTTCTCATTTGTCTAATGTATATATAGCAGCATGTCCTGGGACTTCTTTTTTACCCTTCCTGTTTTATTACTAAGATCCATCTCCGCTCTGTGGCGTCTAGGTGAGTTTATTGTGGCTGCTGTAGACCATTTCAATGTGTGAATATGCTAATGTTGCTTTGTTACTGGCAGCAAACACTCTTGGCGCTCTGTGTTCTTCCCTTTGGCCCACATCTGGTTTTAGCTAAATATGTGGTAGCCAGTTTCATGGGACCTCCCACTTACTGACAATGCCCACCGCAAGTGCTAGGCCTGGGGCCTCTCCAATTTCTGCTTTACCGCCTTCTCAAAAGCAGTAAGTGCCTTCTCAGTCCTCTCCCAGGCAGAGACTGAAAGGAAAGAGCCTTAGCCCTCAACCAATAGAGGATATGAGCCAAGGGATGAATGCCCAGGCTCCTTTTCTTCAGATGGACAATTCTGGGAAGCATTTTGCATATTTCTCAGTGGTCTCTATGGAATCACACTCCTCACATTGGCTTTTCCTGCTGCTTTGCCTCAACTCTCTCCCTCTTCTTCACTCCTCTGCCGGAGATCCCTTCCCAGATAAATAACCTGCACCTAAGTCCTCGTCCCAGTCTCTACTTTGGGGGGCCTCCAACTAACACAGCCACTATACTGATATGGAGCATTCAGATTGTTGCAAGTTTTTGCTATTGCCAATGTGCTACTAAGCATATTCATATAAAACCCACTGGTGCACAAG
This sequence comes from Odocoileus virginianus, assembly GCF_023699985.2. Taxonomy (NCBI): domain Eukaryota; kingdom Metazoa; phylum Chordata; class Mammalia; order Artiodactyla; family Cervidae; genus Odocoileus; species Odocoileus virginianus. The sequence goes on from NC_069689.1 coordinate 59,584,663, forward strand.
TGCAAGAATTTCTCTTGCATATTTACTTAATTGGCTGTGCTGGGTCTTAGCTGGGGCATGCAGGATCTTCACTGAGTCATGTGGGATCTTTCCTTTTGGTGCATGGACTCTCTAGTTGTGGTGCACAAGCTCAGCAGTTGTGGTGAGGGCTTCGATGCTCCATGGCATGTGGAATCTTAGCTCCCTAACCAGGAATCAAACCCATGACACCTGCATTGAGGCAGATTCTTAACCACTGGACCACCAAGGAAGTCGCACAAATTTATACAGGAGTAAAACTGTTGGGTCAAAAGCTAAGTGAACTTTCAGCCTTACAATCCCAAACTGCTAACCAAAGTGGTTTTTACCAATTTACAGTTTCAACTACATTGTATAGGTGATCTTATTCTTCCAAATCCTCTTCAATACTTGGTTTTGTCAGATTTCTTAATTTTCATCTCTCAGATAGATATCAAATAGAATTCCATTGTGGTCTCAGTTTGTACTTCTTGCTGGCTAATGAGGTTGAACATGCATTTGTATATTCATATATTCACAGTTTTTGGACTCTAAATGTTTTGTCTTCTGAGAAATTCTTTTCAAATATTTTGCCCCTTTTTCTATTTGATTGACTGTTCTATCCTCATTAATTTTACTAATTCTTTTGCAGTTATGGTTATTCTCCTTTGAAACTTAGATGCTCAAAATAAAATTAATTATAATCTTCACTGAATATTACCTTTTTCTTGGTTACAAAATTAATGCATGCTTATTTTTAAAGAAACATATCATACAGATGTGTTTAACTTAGAAGTTCTTCCTTACTATCAGCTCCATCCCACCTCCAAGAAGGAATAATTCCCATGAATATTTGGGGGAATTTTGTTGTCACATCTCTCACCCAGATTAGATTGATAATTTCTTAAGGGTAAAGGCTGTGTTTGTTTTTAAAATATTCTTTATTTTTATTATTATTATTTTTTAATTTTGACTATGCTAGGTCTTCATTGTGGCCAGAGGTCTTCTCTTGTTGCCCTGAAGAATGCAGGATCTTAGTTCCCTGACCAAGGATCAAACCTGTACCCCCTGCAGTGGAAGTGCAGTCTTAACCCCTGGACTGCCAGGAAAATCCAAGGACTGTGTTGTATTCATCTTTGCATCCTCTTTCCAGGCATAGTGCCTGGTTTAGACCAGGAACACAATACATTATTGTTGAATGAATTGCTGAAAGCTAGGTTAGAACAGAAATTTTGAAGTTACAAGAAGACTTCAGTTTGAAACAGAGGATTTGTGTAAAAGTGGGAGATAGCACTGCTAAAATGTGTTGGGGTTTGATTACCCGAAGTCTTGGCCGTTGGACCAGAGTGTTTGATTATCTTGGAGGCAGCCACCCGGGAAGGCACTCAAGAATTTTCTTTCTTTTTTTTTTTTTTTTTTTTTAATTTTTATTAGTTGGAGGCTAATTACTTTACATCATTACAGTAGTTTTTGTTATACATTGATATGAATTAGCCATGGATTTACATGTACTCCCCATCCCAGTCCCCCCTCCCACCTCCCTCTCCACCCGATCCCTCTGGGTCTTCCCAGTGCACCAGGCCCGAGCACTTGTCTCATGTACCCAACCTGAGCTGGTTATCCGTTTCACCCTAGATAATATACATGTTTCAATGCTGTTCTCCTGAAACATCCCACCCTCGCCTTCTCCCAGAGTCCACAAGTCTGTTCCATACATCTGAGTCTCTTTTTCTGTTTTGCATATAGGGTTATCGTTACCATCTTTCTAAAGTCCATATATATGTGTTAGTATACTGTAATGGTCTTTATCTTTCTGGCTTACTTCGCTCTGTATAATGGGCTCCAGGTTCATCCATCTCATTAGAACTGATTCAAATGAATTCTTTTAAATGGCTGAGTAATATTCCATGGTGTATATGTACCACAGCTTCCTCATCCATTCGTCTGCTGATGGGCATCTGGGTTGCTTCCATGTCCTGGCTATTATAAACAGGCACTCAAGAATTTTCAGGTGGAGGGAGGTTATTCTTTTTTTTTTTTTTAAACCAGCAACAGAGAACATAACACTGACAATCCAGTCATCTAATGACAATGTACAGGATATAAGGGGGAGGAGGTTGGAGAAAATGAAACTGAAGACAGAAAAATGAATAAATTGGGATTCCCTGGTGATTCAGTGGTAAACAATCCACCTGCCAATGCAGGAGACATGGATTCGATCCCTGATCTGGAAAGATCCCACACGCCTCGGAACAACCAAACCCATGCACCACAACTACTGAACCTGTGCTCTAGAGCCCAGGAGCCGCAACTACTGAAGCCCACAAGCCCTAGAGCCTATTCTCCCCAAGAGTAGCCACTGCAATGAGAAGACCATGCACCACAACTAGAAAGTAGCCCCGCTATCCTAGAGAAGAGCCCATGCAGCAGCAAAGACCCAGCACAGCCCCCAAATAAATAGATAAATAAAATTATTTTTAAAAAAGAAAAATGAATGAATCAAGAGGTTATTAACTCTGGGGGAACCTAGATACTCATGTAAAACATGAGAACTGTGTCTCTTTCAGAAAAATAGACATAAATCCAAACCCATGCACTTTTTAAGTACCCTTTGTTTGTGGGTTGGTTATTCTAAGAGTGAGACAGTAAGAACCTGAACCATGGGGACAGGATGTGTTCATTCATTCGGCCATGTTTATCCATCTCCTGCTACATGCAAGGCACCAGGCTGAGTACTGAGAACAGACAATGTCCAGTTTGGGCGTCAGGGATACAATACAGCATGGCCATCAAGAGCATAGACTCTGAGCCCAATGGTCTGATTGCAACCCCCTGCCAGATGTTTGGAACCTTGGCTAATTTACTGAAGTCATCCACACCTTACAGGTGTTTTATAGAGGCAGGACTGCCGCCAGCCTCGTGATTAAGAAGGGAAACCCACAGCTGTATGAAGTGCTTAGAATTCATGGCATGCAGGAAGTCTTCAGCGGAGCCCTAGGGCTGAAACCAGAGTGGAGAGCAAGAAGAGGAAGCAGAGAGCATGGGCTTGATTTCAAGAACTTTGGTTATAATAAAGGAGGAGAGAGAAGGTTAGAGGGGGAAGTGAGGGCAAGGAAGATTTCTTTCTCTCTCTCTCTCTTTTTTTTTTTAATGAAAGAGATCCTAAATGCTGACAGGGAGGATGTAATGGAGTGGGAGAGGCTGAGGGCATATCACTGATGATCTTGTTCTTTCCCCCTACGGGTACCCAGATGGCAGGAGGGGTAAGGTGGAGGGCCCTGCTTTCGATAGGAAGCCGCTTCCGCTTGTGAGCTGGGGGGGCGTGGTGTGGCTGCAGGTGCTGGCTTTGAAGTAACCACAGGCAAGTGAGAAGGAATGTCACCCATGGGGAAGAGGTGAGGGGCGGTGGTGACTGGCAGGAGGTCTGAGGAGAGAGAAAAAATTGTGACACACCATTTAAAGATGGGATGATCAGAAACTAGAGGAGAGAGGCAAGACTGCTAGGTGCTGGGAAATGTGTCAGGATCCTGACCTGTCTAGGTGGGTAACTTCTCGTGGTGCTGGGAACCACAGGAGGAGGGAAGCACCCAAGGAAGTGGTGGCGGTGGCGGCGGTTAGTTGCTCAGTCGTGTCCAACTCTTTGCAACCCTGTGGACGATAGCCGATGGGGTTCTCCAGGCAAGAATACTGGAGTGGGTGGCTGTTCCCTTCTCCAGAGGCTCTTCTTGACCCAGGGATTGAACCCCAGTTTCCTGTTTTGCAGGCAGACTCTTTACCATCTGAGTCACAAAGAAGCAGGGGTAAGTGCCAAGTGTCACGGTGGTGAAGCTGGGCAGAATGGGGGCGGATGGGGGATTTGCCAATTGACTGGTCATGACTGTAGCAGTGTCTTGAGGGTCACTGTAGTGTCAGAGCAGACAGGAGAGGAAATTCCTGATAGTTCAGTGCTTAAGACTTTGCTTTCCAGTGCAGAGGGTGCATGTTGAATCCCTGGTTGGGGAACTAACATCCCACATGTCTTGTGGCCAAAAAGTCAAAACATAAAACAGAAGCAATGTTGTAACACATTTAATAAAGACTTAAAAAACAGAACTACATGTGTAAAAAAAAGAAAAAGAAAAGAAAGAAGGAGAGAAAGAACTACAATGCAGTAAAACACACACAAGCCGAGAACTCTGACTGTGAAGTGAAAGGGCAAAGTAAGACATTAACCAGTCTAAGTCTTAACTTAATAAGAAAGTAACTAAATCAGTGAACATATTTTTCTTTCTAAAAGTTGGGAAAGGTATTTATATATAATTATTTAATTAATTTATTTATTATTTACTGGCCACATCACTTGGCTTATGAGAATCTTAGTTCCCGACAAGGGATTGAACTCTGGCCCCCTGTAGTGGAAGCATGGGGTCCTAACCACTGGACCACCAGGGAAGTCTCTAATTATTATTATTTCTTACTAAGACAAAGGCAACAGTCATACATGCTGGCAGGAATAGGGGTCCCCAAGGTCAGCAGGGTTATGATAAAGGATAATGTGAAAATGTTAGTTGCTCAGTCATCTCCGATTCTTTGCAACTCCAAGGACTGCAGCCCACTAGGCTCTTCTATCCATGGGATTCTCCATGCAAGAATACTGGAGTGGGTTGCTATCCCCTTCTTCCAACCCAAGGATCAAACCCTGGTCTCTGCATTGCAGGCAGATTCTTGATTGTCTGAGCCACCAAGCATAATATGGTCAAAAACAACTCCCCTGAGCCAGGTGTTTTCCATTAGACTATGTTATCCCCAATTTATTGAGAAGGAAACTGAGGCTTAGAGAAGTGAAATTACTTGCCACAAATCACTGCTAATAAGAGGCAGAGTCAGGGTCACATGGCTTTAAAGCACCAATGCCAGGGACTTCTCTGATGGTCCAGTGGCTAAGACTCCACTCCCAATGCAAGGGGCCTGAGTTCAATCCTTGGTCAAGGAACTAGATCACATATGCTGCAACCACAAAAAAAAAAAAAGAAGAAGAAGAAGAGAGAGATCCTACAGGCTGCAACAAAAATTCCACATGCCACAGTGAAGACCTGATACAGCCAAATAAGCATGTTAAAAAAAAATAATAATAATAAAGCACCAATGCTTGCTTACTGCTATGCCACAGACAGGGCTTCCCTGGTAGCTCAGCTGGTAAAGAATCTGCCTGCAATGTGGGAGATCTGGGTTCAATCCCTGGGTTGGGAAGGTTCCCTGGAGGAAGGCATGGCAACCCACTCCAGTACTCTTGCCTGGAGAATCCCATGGACAGAGGAGCCTGGGAGGCTGTAGTTCATGCGGTCGAAAAGAGTCAGACACAACTGAACAACTAAGCATAGCACAGCATACTACAGACAAGCAGAAAAGTTGGCACTCCTGAGGAGGAGGATGGTGTGTTTCTTTAGAATAACTCTCCTTCCAACTCAAATATGTAAGCCTATGGACTTTTAAAGTTGGCATGACTGAATTTGCAGGAACATGGATGGACCTAGAGAGTGTCATATGGAATGAAGTAAGTCATACGGAGAAGAAGAAATATCCTGTGACATCCCTTATATGTGGAATCAAAAAGAAATGATAAAACTGAACTTACAAAACAGAAAAAGACAGACTCAGAAAATGAACTTATGGTTGCTGGGGGAAGGCATAGTTAGGGAGTTGGGGATCAACATGTACACACTGGTATATTTGAAATGGATAACCAACAAGTGCCTATTGTACAGCACAGGGAACTCTGCTCAATGTTATGTGGCAGCCTGTATGGAAGAGGAGTTTGGGGGAGAACAGATACATGGATACATGCATAGGTGTGGCTGAGTCCCTTCACTGTTCACCTGAAACTTTCACAACACTGTTAATTGGCCATACCCTAATATAAAATAAAAACTTTGAAGGAAAAAAATATTACAAAGAAATGAAGTTGGCATGATTGAGATAGTCTCACTTTTTTTTTTTTTTTTTTTTTTGAGATAGTCTCACTTTATGTAGAAGAAAAGTCAGGTCAGAGAACTGAACTGACCATTCTGTAGTAAGAGGATTTCTCGGCGTGGTCAGGAATGTTACACTGAAGACTTGGGACAATTGCACGGCCAGTTGATCCATCGAGCCCTCTACCCAAACGGTTGCTTCATGGAAGAGCTAACCTTCTCTTAAGTTAAGGGAGTAGAGGGGAAAACAGTTTGCACATATTGACAAGTTGTTTCTGACAATGATCAACTTGAGGCATTTTATGGTGTATTTTCTCATCTATCGGTGTTTTCTGCGAGATGACTTCAAAATATCTGCCTAAAGAAAGAATAGATCTCAGTATTTCCCCGGTGGTCCAGTGGCTGACTCTCCCTTCCAATGCAGGGGGTGAGGGTTTGATTCCTGGTCTGGGAACTATATCTCAAATGCCACAACTAAACAAAAACAAAAACAAAAACCCAGCGGTCCTGCATGCCACAACTGAAAGATCCTGGGTGCCACAGCTAAGACCCAGCAGAACCATATAAATAAACAAAAAGAAAAAGAAAAAACAGACTTCATTTCTTTTTGCCAAATTCCCACAAGCAACAAAAACAAAGTAAACTAAAACCAAGCCTTACGCCAGAGGTAACTATGTAGTTGCATGATCAGGTCACAGGCTCCAGCCAGGGTGAGGGCTTTGGTGAGCAAACTGGGCACATAGGCCCCAAGGTCAGGACACAGGGCACAGACCTGTTGCCACACCAAAGTCACAGCCCCAGAGGTCACACCAAAGGCAGTGGAGAGAAAATGCCAGGGTTCAAGGGCATTTCATAGACCAGGAAAGGACTGGAAAAGCAGATCTGAGCAGAAAAGAGGTAGCTACCTGACCTAGCTTGAGAATTTACCTCCCCATGCACACAAATGCAATTTTATTTATTTATTTAATTTTTAAATTATTTTTAGTTCTACCACTTTATTGCTACTAACCCATCTCCCTCCACCCTCGTGCACACATGCTCAGTCATGTAATCCCATGGACTTCAGCCCGCCAGGCTCCTCTGTCCATGGACTTTTCCAGGCAAGAATACTGGAGTGGGTTGCCATTTCCTTCTCCAACAAATGCAATTTTAAATTATCTGGTAGCCATCTTAGGTCTTCCCTGGTGACTCAGCTGGTGAAGAATCCGCCTGCAATGCAGGAGACACAGGAGATGCAGGTTCGATCCCTGGGTCTGGAAGATCCCCTGGAGAAGAGCATGGCAACCCACTCCAGTATTCTTGCCTGAAAAATCCATTGGACAAAGGAACCTGGCGGACTACAGTCCAAAGGGTTTCGAAGAGTTGGGCATGACTGAGCCATCTTAAAAAGTGAAAAGAAATAAGTGGAATTAAAATTAATGCATTTTATTTAATTCAATATATTAAAAGTGTTATCATTTCAACTTATAACCAAGAGAACCAATAGCTTACATTTCTTTTTTTTCATCCTGAGTCTTCCAAGTCTAGCACGTATTTTTTACTTGCAGTATATCTCTGTTTAGACTGACCCTGTTTCAACTGCTCTGTGAACCTTATATCATTAGCCCTGACTTAGAGAAAATCATATTCAGCATTATGACATTGAAGTATTTTGTCTATATATTTTTCTTTTCTTCCATTTTTTTCTTTCTTTCCTTGAAAACATGTTAAATTAGGTAGGGCTGAGTTGTGAAGGAAGTGGGTAAAAATTCATATTCTGAGACTCTCTAGTTTGAAATTTTAAATGTTTCAGGTACAGCTCTCCTGGTGGTGGCTCAGACAGTAAAGAATCAGCCTGCAATGTGGGAGTCCTGGGTTCCATCCTTGAGTTGGAAAGATCCCCTGGAGAAGGGAACGGCTACCCACTCCAGTATTCTGGCCTGGAGAATTCCATGGACAGGGGAGCCTGGCATGCTACAGTCCATGGGGTTGCCAAGAGCCGGACATGACAGAGTGACTTACACACACACAGCTCTCTGAGTCGATTTTCTTTCTATCCCCGAGAGATGGCTTTAGTGTTTGTTTGCTGTTTGCTTAGCCCCAAGGTGCCCAGAATCCCTTGGGAAGCTAACGAAGCAGGGAATGCATGCAGGCGCCAGCTGCCAGATGTTCATTCCTTCTGTTCACTTGTTCGTTTCTTTCTTTTTGCTCTTAACAACAGTTACTAAACATCAACTATGGGTCGGTTGTGCCGTGGGCTACTTTTACAGGCATATTCCCTAGCTTGTGAAACCTACAATTGTGCAGAAAAGCCAGGCAAACAAGTAAAATATTAATCAAATGTAGTAAATGTTGTGATAGGGGAAATATGAAGGGCTGAGTGGCTGCTTTCCCCTCTCAATTATTATGCTGGAGTGGGTTGCCATTTCTGACTCCAAGGGATCTTTACTTAGTAGAATAATTGGAGCCACCTTGGAGAGATAAGAGAAAGCCTTTGGGGTGGAGGAGGGGATAAAGATTGCCTAAAGAACTGCCAGGAAAAGGGAGAAGAGAGGGCTGGAAAACACTCGAGGCAGAAACAGCAGAGGTAGGGAAGGCCTGGCACCCTTCTGCGGAACTGAAAGAAGTTGGGCACAGAGGTAAGGCTGGTATGGCGCATTTTTCTCTGGGCAGTCTAGTTAGCCGCTGGAAGGAGTTGGAAGGCAGGATGTTGACAAATCTGGAATCTGGCAGGCCCAGCCCAGGAAGTACTCTACCCCAAAAATATTCCTCCACCCATTCAGTTCAACTTTCCTAGTTACAGACTCACGTGGGTTAACAATCTCTTATTTAAAAAAGCAAGAATTTCTCCTGCAGTGACTATTCTTTTTCCAGATTATATCAGGCCTTGAAACTGAACATTTGATTCAGATAATTGGGCATGATTGAAGTTCAGTGTACCAAAGGACAGATAAAAGGACATATAAAATATGGCAGTGGAACTAATGAAGGCATGTTAATTCTGCCCCAGGGAGGTCTAAGCAGGCTTCATAGAACAGATGACACTTAAACAAGGTCTGGAAGAAGTAGGAGCTTTTCAGGCCTCCACATGGAAGTACATCCTAACAATGATAATTATTTATTATCAAACCAGTCAATCCTAAAGGAAATCAACCCTGAATATTCACTGGAAGGACTGATGCTGAAGCTGACTTCAGTTCAGTTCAGTTCAGTCGCTCAGTCATGTCCGACTCTTTGAGACCTGATGGACTGCAGCACGCCAGGCCTCCCTGTCCATCACCAGTTCCCGGAGCTTACGCAAACTCATGTCCATTGATTTGGTGATGCTATCCAACCATCTCATCCTCTGTCATCCCCGTCTCCTCCCGCCTTCAGTCTTTCCCAGCATCAGGGTCTTTTCCAATGAGTCAGTTCTTTGCATTAGGTGGCCAAGGTATTGGAGTTTCAGCTTCAGCATCAGTCCTTCCAATGAAGAACAGACTCGTTGGAAAAGACCCTGATGCTGGGAAAGAGAGAGCAGGAGGAGAAGGGGGTGGCAGAGGATGAGATGGTTGGATAGCATCATCGACTCAATGGACATGGGTTTAAGCAAACTCCAGGAGATAGTGAAGAACAGGGAAACCTGGCATGTTTTAGTCCATGGGGTCAAAAAGAGGTGGACATGACTAAGTGACTGAACAGCAACCATTTGTTTATTTGGCTGCACTGGGTCTTTGTTGCTGCATGTGGGCTTTTCCTAGTTTCGAAGAACAGGCTTCTCATCACAGTGACTTTTTCCTGTTGCAGATCGGTAGATGCGGCACACAGGCACCTGGGGAAATCCTCTCAAACCAGAGATTGAACTGGCGTCCCCTGCATTGCAAGGTGGGCTACCAACTACCGAACCACCAGGGAAGCCCCAATAAATATTATTTACTAAGTGTCAGCTACTATTCTGGGGCTTCCCTGGTGGCTCAGATGGTAAAGAATCTGTTTGAAATGCCAGAGACCTGAGTTTGCTCCCTGGGTTGGGAAGATCCCCTGGAGAGGGGCATGGCAACACACTCCAGTATTCTTGCCTGGACAGAGGAGCCTGGCGGGCTACAGTCCATCAGGTCGCAAAGAGTCAGACACTTTGAGAGACCAACACTTTCACTGTTCTAGTGGTTTACATTAGCTCACTTGACCTTGTTTTTGGGTTGTGCTGGGTCTTTGTTGTTGCACTTGGACCCTCTCTGGTTTTGTCGAGCAGTCTTCTCACTGCAGAGGCTTTTCCTCTCACAGAGCGTGGGCTCTAGGTGCACATGCCCAGTCGTTGCAACCTCATAAGCTTAGCTGCCCCGATGCATGTGAAATCTTTATCTTCATAAAAAAAAACAAAGACACACCTTGATACCACAATCCCTGTTTACAGACAAGGAAGCTGAGGCACAAAGAAGTTAAAATAACTTGCTTATAGTCACATAGTTTGTAAAAGGTAAAGCATTTTGGTCCAGAACTCACTTCATTAAGTGCTCTGTGACATCCTGGGGCAGCAAGTGTTTGCATAGGCCTGGATTATAGGGTGAAGGATTGGCAAGGAACCAGAGATCAGGGAGGCAGTGGCCAAAGCATACCGTGTTTCAGCACTCACAGTAGCCTTTAGGTTAATGTTTTTTAATGCTTGAGTGCATGTAGAAATGATTGCTAATGATTATTTCTTTGCATGTGGTTACATTAAGCGAACATTATATTCAAATCCAAATTTACACAAACCACATTTCCAGTGGTGATTCATTGCCTCAACAGATTCCCACAGGATCCCTAAGCTACCAAAAGGAGCTAACTCCTGTCATTAGCTACAAGATGCAAAAGCTCTAGAGATAATTCATCAGTGACAGAGGGGGTGGAAGCCCCAGTTAGGGGGAGGGGCTACGGTTGGCTCCCCCCGGCTACTCTTGTCGCTTCACACACAGGACCTCCACGTTCACAACGTGGCAGGACGTCCTTGGTGGTCCAGTGGCTGAGACTCCATGCTGCCAACGCAGGGGGCCTGGCTTTGATCCCTGGGCAGGGACTGGATCCACATGCTGCAACTATGAGTTCACATGTCACAACTAAAGATTGAAGGTCCTGCGTGCCACAACTAAGACCGGGTGCAGCCAAATGAATAAACATTTTAAATGTGTGTGTGTACATATGTTTATATATATTTATATATGTGTGTGTGTATATATATGTGTGTGTGTGTGTGTGTGTGTGTGTGTGTGTGTGCTAAGTTACTTCATTCATGTCTGACTCTGTGACTCTATGAACTGCAGCCCACCAAGCTCCTCTGCCTGTGGGATTTCTCAGGCAAGATACTGGGGCTGGTTGTGGTGCCCTCCTCCAGGGGATCTTCCCAACTCAGGGATCGAACCCAAATCTCTTATGTCTACTTTGTTGGCACACGGGTTCTTTACCACTAGCACCACCGGGGAAGCACATTTATATATATAATAAAAAATTAAAACAAAACAAACAACAAAAAACCCATGACTTTCTCCTCACTAAGAACTAAAAAGCAAACAGCAAGGCCCCTTTCTCCTTTTAGCCAAAGCACAATGGCCAAACAGGAAATTGATGCCCCCCACCCCCACCACTTGCACACACATACCAATCCGGAAAGCCAAGCTTCCTTCTCCCAGCTGCCCCTGCAGCTGTCCAGGACTTTTTAAAGAAAGCTCTCTGAAACTCACCCAGGGAGACTTGAGTGACCTTAGTAATATTCTCTACCCAGAAGACACCTTTGATTTGGGGGAGTGATACTTCTTCCTGATGCCTCATGTTATACAGAGCTACTTCATTACTATTTTTTAAAATAGTTACATTTACTTTATTATTATTAATTGTTTATTTTTTTGGCTGCACTGGGTCTTAAATGCAGCATGTGGAACTTAGCTCCCTTGACCAGGGATTGAACCCTGGGGCTCCTGCATTGGAAGCAGGGAGTCTTAGCCACTGAACCGCCAGGGGAGTCCCAGCAGACACTTTGAAACCATAGTTTCTCATGTCTGTAGCCACTGGGTTAGTGGGCAGAAAGTCCCATTTCTTTCGCCTCTGACCTGATCTTGGAGGGGTGGGGTGATGGGTCCCCCTTCAGCAAACCCAGATAGATCCTTTTGGGAGGTGGCACAGAGGAAGAGCTAGACATCCTGTGTGACCTGGGCACTAGCCTACCCAGTATGCCCGGGGCCACTTCCTTTCCCGTCAGGGTCACAGGGAGACCTTCTCCTTCTACCTACCACTTCCTTCATTGGGGGATGGTCAGGGAAAACTGGGTGAGATCATAGCTTTTTTTTTTCTTGAATAGAGTTTTCCAAAATGGCATCACCTCTGCTTCTGCTGGTAAACACCGTTGACTTGTATAGAAGTGACTTGCTGCTGCTGCTGCTAAGTCACTTCAGTCGTGTCCGACGCTGTGTGACCCAATAGCTGTCAGCCCACCAGGCTCCCCCGTCCGAGGTTCAGTTACATAATGACAGGCTTTCTTCGGTTTGAACATTTGGATATCAGCTGAATCCACTTCCTGCTTTTAATAATTATTCTCATTTATTGCCCACTTACCATTTGTCATCCATTGTGCAAACAGCATTAGCAACATGTATGATCTTGTGTAATCTTTGAAGGATGAAATGATTTTTATTCCCCATCTTACATGCCAGAAAAGTGAGGATAAAAATAGTTAATTGACTATTAATTATCACACAGCCAGTGAGTGGATTAATTTGTGATTCAAAGTTAAGTGGATCTTGGACTTTCCTGGTGGTCCAGTGGCTAAGACTCTGTGCTCCCAATGCAGGGGGCCTCGGTTGGATCTCTGGTCAGGGAACTAAATACCACTTGCCAAAACTAAGAGTTCGAATGATCCTGCCTGCCACAACTAAGATCCAGTGCAGCCAAACAAACAAACAAAACCCCCCAAAACCAAGCAAACAAAAAATTAAAATTGGCCTGGCTTATACTCTATAAGGTGTTTCCTTTAGGCAGGCCAGCAGGATAAATGTAAAGAAAAATACCAGACATGCCATTGTGATCGATGGGGTCCAGAAGACTTATGTGTTTGGAAAGATTGGCAGTCTGGTGAGCAGAGAAAATAGCAAGTCAGGGACCCGCATTTGGAAAAGTTCATTCCTGAGGCTTTACATCTTTATGTAGTGTGGTATCACCTGTCCTAAATATCTGAATTACTTTCATAAGAGGTACTGTTTCTATCCTAACACTGCAGGGAAGCCTCATTAAGCCTTTCCAGATCCACCCAGTTTATATTAATCTCTCCAGATCCTCTTCCTAATGGATTCTTTTCATCCCAATTATTTCTTACTGAGCCTCCCTTTTATTCAAAACGGTAAGCTCCCAAGGAATGAAAACTGGGAGTTAGCCATCTCCCCACACCTAACCCCATTTCTAACCTGTGCTGGACATTACACTTCCTTTATTACAATACAAAGCTGACCTAGCTGTGGTCCAGCTTCCCTCAAGAACTTCCTTTGACTAAGGCCGTGCCTGAAAGAGTCTTTCTTCTATGAGTTTCAATAGCATGTATAGGCTAGCAGTTATATCTAGCTTGTTTCCTTTCATAATAGATACCTTTTTCTTTTACTGCTGCAAATCACACTGAAAACCCTTCAGGAACGAAGGCTATATCTTCTGGTTTTTGGGGTTTTTTTTTAGCCGTGTCATGTGACATGTGGGATCTAGCTCCCCGATCAGGGATGGAATCTGTGCCCCCTGAAGTGGAAGTGCAAGAGTATTTGGCTTTTTTTTTTTAGCTTTTTTATTTAATTATATTTTTTTAACTTTTTATTTTGTATTGGGATATAGCTGATTAACAGTGTTGTGATAGTTTCAGGTACACAGTGAAGGGATTCAGCCATACATATATGGAAGCATGGAGTCTTAACCACTGGACTACCAGGGAAGTTCCCTATATCTTCTGCTTTTTATTTCAATAAATTCACTTTCAGCCTTGGGCACACACTGTGAATCTGAGGGAGGGTAATCCTATCCTTAAAGTTATCCTTGATCCGTCTGTCTCTGGAAGGGCTGGGCCTCCATTCATTCATTTGACAACCTCTCTTATGTGTTTGTTTCACGTAAGAAGTTGGGAGTAAAAAGATAAGTTTTAAAGCTCTTGCCCCCAGGAAACTCAGAGTCTGGTGAGAGCAGCAGATACACAATGTTCAACTACACAATACACAAATGATTGTAAGAATGAAAATAGAAGTGCAGTGAAGGCTTCCCAGAGAAGGTGGTGAATGAGCTGAATCTGAAAGGCAAGGAGGAATAAAAAGTGCTGGGGTAGGTTTCCCTGGTGGTCTAGTGGTTAAAGAATCTGCTTGCCTAATGCAGGGGACACAGGTTTGATCCCTGGTCTGGGGAGATTCCACATGTCCCCAGAGCAACTAAATCCGTGCTCCACAACCACTGAGCCCCAGCTCTAGAGCCCATGCTCCTCAACAAGAGAAGGCACCACAATGAGAGTAACTGTGAATCAATGCAACTAGAGAAGACCCAGCACGGCCAAAAGTAAATTAAAAAAAAAACTTAAAAAAAAAATAAAGTGCTGAGGTGAGATGGAGGAGGCATGTCTTTTCAGGCAGAGGAGGCAACTTACACAAAAGTGAGAACATTTGGCATTCAGGGAGCTACATGGTCTCAAATGCAAGGGGAGGGAGAGAGAGGCAGAGGCCAGATCACAAAGTGTCTTTGTAGCATGCTAAGGAATTTGACATATCCTGTGAGTCAGGAGGATCTACTGAAAGATTTTATATAAGAAAGTAACATCACCAAATTAACGGCTTGGATAAATCACTCTGGTTGCAGTGTGGAGGGTAGATTGGAGTAAGGCAAGACCTGGAGCAAGACTGCAGGTCGGAAAACAGATTAGGGCTTCACTGCAATAATCAGGATAAGTGAAAGTAGCATGAACCAAGGTAGTGACAGTGGGAATGAAGAAAGTAGTCAAAGAGAAATATTAAGAATGTAGAGAACTTCCCTGGTGGTCCAGGGGCTAAGACTCCAAGCTCCCATTGCAGGGGGCCCTGGTTCTATCCTCTGTCAGGGAACTAGATCTCACATGCCACAACTAAGACCCAGTGCAGAAAAATAAATGAATTTCAGTGCAAAACCCAGGAAAATCAGGATAAGTTGGTTATCCTAGTCTAGATTCATTTTCCTCTCTTGGATCATTCACTCTGATAGAAGTTAATGGCTATGTTGTAAGCTGCCCTAAAGAGAGGTCCACATGGCAAGGAGACCTATGGGAAACAGCCAAGTAGGAACCGAGGCTTCAATCCAACAACCCAGGAATAACCAAGACCTACCAACAATTACACAAGTGAGCATGCAGCAGACCCTCCCTCAGTTAAGCCTTCAGATGTGAGATGGCAGCCCCTCTGGATAGTTTGACTATAACTTTCGGAGGGACTTTGAACCTAAACCACTGGTAGGTGAGGGCAGTCTCAAATTTCTGACCCATAGAAACAGAGATAACATTTCTTTTTTTAAGTTGCTAGGTTTGGGGGTGATTTGTTATAAAGACATAGATAACAAATTCATCAGATCAATGAAAACAAGGAGGAAGGGGTGTGATAGATTTCTAGGACCTACCATAGTAGGATGACTTTCTCTAGCAGCCCTAGGCAACTCCAGGCAATGTGTGTGTCTACTTTATATGCCATGGATATTATGCAATGTCCAACAGTATGTTTCTTTCAACAATATCTTTTGATAAAGGAATTTTGCCAAAATCTTAGTTTTCTTACTGAGCTATTAATCATTAACACTGTGACTGACTTTAAAAGCTTTTTGGCAAAAATGTGACCTGTCACTGTTTTGGCTATAAAAAGCACAGCTTCAAAGTATAGCTTTATAGTTTCGATCTTCAGCGAGAAATTTTATCAAAGTTATATTAGATAGTATTATTTTGTGGGGTTTTCTTCCTCTAGAAAAATTTTTTTTTGATTATCAGATTGGCCATTAAAAAAAAAGGGACTAAAATCTCAGACTTAGTTGATACTGTTTTGACCAAATTTCATAAGCTATGGAATGAACCACACGTAATGCACTGGGAACCAGGGGCAAATAGACAACCAGTTATCTTATTTATTTTTTAAACATTTTCATTAGAGTATAACAAAAATGTAAAAATTAGAGTATAGTTAATTTACAATATTGTTTGTTTTAGGTGTACAGCAAAGTGAACCCGATATGCATATACAACATACCTGTATCTACTCTTTTTTAGATTCTTTTCCCATATAAGTCATTAGAGTATTAAGCAGAGTTCCCTGTGCTATACAGCAGGTCCTTAGTAGTTATCTATTTTATATATAGTAGTGTGTACATAGCAATCCACATCTCCCAATTTATCCCTCCTCCTTTCTTTTCCCTGCTTGTAACCATACGTTTGTTTTCTACTGCCAGTTTGATAAAACATACTTCTTAGAGGCTTATCACATGTCTATTAGCACTGTTCTTTTTCAGCTGCTCATCATAATTCATTACACTTGTGGGTTACCCAGTCCCAGTGCAGTCAGATTCTCCCAGTATATATATTAGTACTGGATTCCTGGGCAATATTTCATTTACAACTTTTTTTCTGAGTTTGAACATATTCAGCATCCTGTTTTAATTAACTTTCAACTAACTGATTTGAATTAATGATCCATTTTTGTTAGTTGAAAATAAAATGTAATACAGTGAAATTTCAAATTTAACACCTAAACTAAACACTTATCATGAAACAATACATTAGAGTAACTGCATCCTACCAACTGAACATTAGCTGAGACAAACTATAGAGCCAACACAACCTAAAGAGTGAAATGACTATTGAGATGTAACATGATTTCTAAGAAAATCATAATTAGTCTGACACTTAAAAGTTTATGAAGTAGGGGACTTCCCCAGTGGTCCACTGGCCAAGACTCCATGCTCCCCATGCAGGGGGCCCAGGTGTGATCCCTGGTCAGGGAATTAGATCCCACATGCCGTGGGACAACTAATCCCCTATATTACAACTACTGAGCTCTCGTGCCCTCAAGCCCATGCTCCGAAACTAGAGTAGCCTCTGCTGGCTGCAACTACACAAATCCTGTGCCCAGGGACGAAGACACAGTGCAACCAAAAATACATTAAGTAAATAAATTTTTTAAAAAATGGAGAAAGTTAGGTACTGTTAAGAAAGCTGGGGAGAGATGAATGGACAAGAAAAGGTCCTTGCCTTCAAGGAGCTTATGTCTATTTTCCTCCACAGGCCTTTCTAATTTTGAGAAATCAGGGATTCATATTTTGCCTCAATAAGTGTGGCTTACCTATGCACAATAGTTGGAGATTCCCAATACACACACACATATTTTAAATTCAACAAATATTCGTTGGGTGCCCAACGTTTGTCAGGTTGTGCATTCGCCACTGGAAATTTAACAAAGAACAACAAGTCAATGGTTCTTTTTTCTTTTTTGTAACAGCTTTATTGTGATATAATTCACATACCATACAG
Organism: Odocoileus virginianus; assembly: GCF_023699985.2. NCBI lineage: Eukaryota > Metazoa > Chordata > Mammalia > Artiodactyla > Cervidae > Odocoileus > Odocoileus virginianus. The sequence goes on from NC_069689.1 coordinate 59,602,090, forward strand.
TTCACCAATTTGAAGCATACAATGCAGTGGTTTTTTTAGTATATTCATAGAATTGTATAACTATCACCACAATCAATTTTAGAACATTTACAACACCTCCCCCCAAAAAGAAAACCCATACCCACTAGCATCACCTCCCACTTTACCTAACCCTCCCAGCCCTGGCAACCACTGCTTTCTGTCTTTATGGATTTGGCTATTCGGGACATTTTACATAAAATAATTCATGGTCTTTTGTGATTGGCTTCTTTCATTAAGAAGCAATGCTTTAAGAATCTAATGTTTTTAAAGGTTCATCTGTGTCACAATATTTCTTTTTGTTTCTAAATAATATTCAATTGTATGGATATACCACCTTTTGTTCATCCCTTCATCAGTTGATGAATCCATCCGTCATCCATCGTGTCTGACTCTTTGGGACCCCGTAGACTGTAGCCCACCAGGGTCCTCTGTCCATGGGATTCTCTAACCAACACTGGAGTGGGTAGCCTTTCCCTTCTCCAGGGGATCTTCCTGACCCCGGCATCAAAGCCAGGTCTCCTGCATTGCAGGCAGATTCTTTACCATCTGAGCTACCAGGGAAGCCCCATGGTTTGGCAGTTTTCTCCTCTTGTCTCCCTCTCACCTCTGGGTTTGGTAGTTTTCTAACCCTACCAGATTTCCTCTGCAACTAAGAGCTTCTTAAACTTCTGAAAGCTTCAGGCAGTGCTCTGAAAGTCACAGCCTCCGCCCTAACCCAACAGCACTTATGGAAATACCTCAGTGGTCAGTTTCCCGGAGCTCAGGACAAATCCAGCGCCACACCCAGACTCGCGGCCCCGGCTTGAACCGAGGCGGGCCACTCAGGGGCCGTCTCTGCCCGCAGAGACACAGTTCCCTATTGGCCAGCCGTGCGCTAGGTCCCGCCTTCCGGAGGTTGCAGGGCGGTCTCCTACCTAACCCTGAGCGGCCGCCTCAGTGTGGGGCCGCGAGGATGAGCGCGGGAAGTGGGCTTCAGTCGGCTCTCAGCAGACGAGCTCCAGGAGGTACGAGAGCCTCCTTCAGCGAGGCCAGGCCAGGAGGTTGGACTAGGACGGCCGGGAGTCCCTTTGTCCGCTGGTCGCGGCGAGGGGGCGGGGCCGCGTCGGTTCCACCCCGGAAGCGGAAGCGCGGGCGCCGCGGGGTCCTGTCCAGTGTGCGCTTGGCCCGTGCGCCAGCCGTTCCTCCCGCCGGTCACATCGCGCCCTTTCTTCTTCCCGTGTCCCCTCGCCGGCCCCGCCATGCTGTCTCTAGATTTTTTGGACGATGTGCGGCGGATGAACAAGCGGCAGGTGAGCTTGGCCGCCCACCGTTCCCCTTGTACCTTCCACTGTTGCCCCGCGGACCTCTGGGCCCCAGTATGAGGGCCTGAGCGGGTCTGACGCCTGGACTCTTCCATCTCTTTGTGGAGTCTGTGGCCAGAGATAGCTTTATCCACTCGCTGTTTTAGCCCTTAGTTGAGGCTGGGCCTTCTCCGGGCGGAGCGGGAAGCCTGATCGTCACGTTCCATTGCCCACAATGAGGCAGGGAAGCAAGTGGAAACCGTAGGGCTCTTTTTAAGTGGGAGTTGGGGCTGCTTATTGTGTTAGACTGGGTAAGGCGGCAAACTTCAATCGCAGTGACTTCCGATGGATTCTGGCAACTGGATTTAGCAGTCCACTGCTTCTCTGGCTTCTGGGATGCTCGGGGAGACGGTTATAGGCCCCACAAAAGCCATTCTACTTTGGGCCCGTTGCAACCTTTCTAGTACAGCTGGGCCCCAGCGGTCTGTACTGACTTCCTGGAACTACCTTCGAGTTCACAGTTGAAACAGTTACTCTGCTTGCCCGCGAGTCCACTTTAGCGTTAAGGTGTACCTCAGAATATTAGTGGTACAGGGATCTTGAAACTTAGATTTCCTGATTTTTGTCCTTAAACCTTACTCCATCCTGAACTTAGAGATCATATTTCGGATAGTCCTGTTGCAATTATTTGTTGTTGTTTAGTTGTTTCTATCATGTCCGATTCTTTTGCGACCCCATGGACAGTAGCCCTCCAGTCACCTCTGTCCATGGGGTTTCCCAGGCAAGAATACTGGAGTGTGTTGCCATTTCCTTCTCCAGGGTATCTTCCCGGATCAGAGATGGAACCCGTGTCTCCTGCATTGGCCGGCAGATTATTTATCACTGAGACACCTGGGAAGCCCTGTAATTATTTAGTCATTGGGAAAAGTTGCTTCTTTTTGTCTTTGAGGTCAGTAGTGTCTGACGAGCCTAGTTTTGCTTGCCTCGGACCTTTTTACAGTATTTTGCTGTTAAGAAGGATCCTGATGTCACTATTAAAGGTTTTTCTCTTGGACTTCTATTTTGCAGTTTATAATTACTATTTAGGGAAGAAAATATGCACCCTCTCCTTACTCCCCTTCAGACATCAGCTAGCTCAGACCTTAGCTAGCTCTTAGAAGTGTTTCCTACTTCCTTCAGTCATAATTGATCTTTCCTTTTCAAATTGCACGACTTTTATGTCTTTATAACATTTAAAATTCTCACCTGTATAGTGTTTTTTCATCCATATCTGAATTTATAGGTGCCACAGACATTTCTCTGGAGAAATTCTTATTTGGGGCCTCTATTTATTGTTCCCTGTGCTAGGTTCAGTGAGAAAAATGCAAAGATAAATAAGACAGATTCTGGCCTTCAAGGAGCATCAATATGTAGAAAATGACTAAGGCAGAACAGTAACTATTTTAAGCTCTTGCTATCTATGGAGTGCATTATATACCTGTGAGGTAGGTCATTTTATGCCCATTATACAGGTAAAGAAAATGAGCAGCCTACCAGAGATTGTTAGGAGGGGATGGGAAGGATTGGATTGCATGGGGATGGTGGTGAGGAAAAGTTAGAAATGAGGTTTTACCTGCACTTAGTATCTGAGGAAAAAATTGATGGTACTGACTATAGGTACTGAGGGGTTTCCCTGGTGGCTCAGCGGTAAAGAATCTGCCTGCAATGCAGGAGACTAGGGTTCGATCCCTGGGTTGGGAAGATCCCCTGGAGGAAAGCTTGCCTACCCACTCCAGTATTCTTGCTTGGAGAATCCCATGGGCAGAGAAGCCTGATGGACTCCACAGTCCATAGGGTCGCAAAGAGTTGAACTCCACTCAAGTGACTAAGTATGCATGCATACATTTGTACTGAGAGCTTACTAGATGAAAAGAGGGAAACTAGAAGTTTCATCAAATGTTTGATTAATTTGAGTTGTAATTATTTTTTAATAGAGGAATACTTTAATACAGTAAACTCCATCCATTTAAAGTGTTATCAGTTGAGGGAATCCCCTGACAGGCCAGTGGTTAGGACTCGGGATTTTCACTGCTGATGGCCTGGGATCCACCCCTGGTCAAGAACTAAGATTTCAGAAGCCACCCGGCAAGGCCAAAAATAAAAATGTATCAGTTGATAAGTTTCTACAGTTATATACATACATTACAGTCAAGATAAAGAACATTTCTATCACCCACGAGATCCCTTGTAGTTCATCTCTCTAACACTTGGAAACCACTGATTTGCTTTTTGTCATTATTGATGGGTTTGTGTTTTATAGAAGTGGACCCAGAGTATGTATTCTTTGAGCTTTGAGTTTTAATTGATTTTTAACTTGTGTGTGCTAAATTGCTTCAGTCACATCCAGCTCTCTTTAGCCCTATGAACTGTAGCCCTCCAGGTCCCCGAGATTGTTTACTGTATGTAATTTTTTTTTGTCTGCTTCACAATTTTCAGAATTAAAGTGTTTCACTACCTTCATGGCATCCAATAAGCTGTTGCCAGATTAATGTCTTCTCTCCTGTCCTCAAACTTCAGTAGATCCTATTGTAAGTTAAAGTCCCAAGGCCATTAGAATGGTGTTTGCAATAAGTCCTAGTCATTTTACAGTCTGCTTTTTCTCTCTCTCTCTCTTGTAAACTGGGGTTTAATTTTCCTGCCTATTTCATTTCACTGTGTGTATGAACATGGTTCTGTTCAAACTTTGTGTACTTAACTGTCTTGAGAATGCCCCTTGTATTATTTTTGAGTCTTTGTGTACCGCCCTAGACTATTAGGTGATCTCTAAAGCCCTTTTAGCTGTTATATACTGTTTTATTTGTCTTCTCCCCTTTACATTGTGGCTCTTTTACTGTAATATCAGAGCACAGCTTTTCTGAGGCTTTCCTTAATCCACAAAGCCCTGATTTATACTTTGCCCATTTCTGTGGTGTAAATACTTCCAACATGACCGATTTCAAGCTCCTGACATGACATCACTGAATGTTGAATTAGGAAGAAATGTAGTAGGCTGCAACTATAATTTCCACCTTACAAATAAAATTTAAAAAATAATCTCAAGAAAAAAAAAAATCTCAAGAACATAGATAATGGTAAAATGTAATGAAAAAGAAACTGATGAATTTAGATTATTTGTTAACTTTGTTTTTAAAGTAATTGTACTAATTTTTATAACTCTGTGTTTTAACAGTCAGCTTGCAAGATTCCTCAGAATTTAGCAAGTTGGTTCCATCACTCCTCTGGTTGTAGGTTAATTTCTTGATGCCCATTGAGATAGCCTTTGTGTGCAGAAAAGCCTATTTAGAATTCTTGTATTTGGAAAAAAAAACACCTCAATTTATAAAGGCTAAAATTTAAAAACTCAGTTCTTAAATCTTTTAGAATCAGTTTTCAAATCTTATCCTATTGAAAGTCTAGCAACTTTTTTTTTGGCACACCATGAGGCCTGTGGGATCTTAGTTCCCTGACCAGGTATTGAACCTGGGCACTTGGCAGTGAAATCACAGGGCCCTGACCACTAGGCTTCCAGGGACTTCCCAGGTCTAGCAAATTTTAAGAATCACTTTTAAGGGCCTTTGAATATTTAGGCTAATTTGTAAACAGACATCTTAAAAGTATTAAATTTGATTTATAAATTTAACCTTTTTAAGAAGGTTAATTATTCAACAAACATCAGTTCATACTCATGTAGTTTTTATAAATTTGAAGCTTAGGTTCTCTCACATGTTTCAGCATTTGAATATAATATATAAATAGTAAGTTTTCTGATTAAAATATAAATCTATAACGATTGTACATTTTGAATTAGAATTGCAAACCTGACCTACTTTAATAGGTCAGATTCTCTTTAAATGTTACAAAAACTTAAAAGATTCCAAATATGCACAGAGTCCTTAACATAAAGAGTCCTGGAATGAAAAGATGCTTATTTGCTAAAGAGTATGTCATGCCAAATAATTTTTCTATTACTTTTATGTGTAATTCTCTGTTTGCTGAGAAGTTTTTGTTTTTTGCTGAGAATTCTTAATGACCAGAGGACTTTGGCCAGCCTGACTGGATCTGTGTTTGAGCCCTGATGGACTAGTCTGACTGTCACAGAATTTCCTCTTAGTGTCTCCTTAGGTCTTTTCCTTTACTTGATTGAACTTGGCATTTCTTGGATTTTAATTATCTGTATATTTTCCTACCAGAATCTGAAGACTTTAAGACTTGGCACAATCCTTTCTTTTGTTGTCTTTCTTTAAAAAAAAAAAAAAATATTTTGGCCGTGCCCATGAAGCATGTGGGATCTTTGATGAGGAATTTAACCCCTGCTCCCTGCAGTGGAAGGGCAGAGTCTTAACCACCGGACCACCAGGGAAGTCCTTCTTTTTATATCTATCTCTTAGGATCACTTAACTCTTAATGGCTACTGTAGTGATTTCTGATTGAATTCCAGATATTTTTGGAAACTTTTTCTTTTTAATAAATTGGCCCTCTAGTGAAGCACACAGAAGCCTAGATTTTTCTTAGACTTGAACCTAATATGAGCAAGTGTACTGCAAATAGGACGTATATACAACACCGAGGACAGATCCATTACTTTTTTTGATTATTGAAAGCTAATCTGGTCTTGTTTAGGATCGGGAAAATCTTTATCACTAGCAGGGTATTAAATACAGAGAGTTGTCAACTGGTTAAAAGAGGCTCAGCCACTAAAATGGGTAAAAGAGGACTCTTAAGGGCTTCAGAAATAGTGTGTGCAGGAACCAGTAATTATGCCTTCTAGGATAAGGGAGTCAACAAAGAACTAGCAGAATACCTCCCTCCAAGCGCCTTCCTAACCTGAGATAACAGACTTCTTTGGAGAGGGTGTGGCTGCCTCAGGGACATGTAGTGACATTTGCCGGAACAGTGAACTGGAACTGGTCCATAGAAGTGGCCTACTGAGAGGCTGAGAAATTTTCGAGTGTGTGTGGGCAGGAGCCAGTCTTCGATGGTCTCTGAGGTGCGGTTTCGCAGACCTCCTGTACTTAGATCTACTGGCTACCTAGTGAAATACAAACACTCTATGGGAAGAGAAGCCTGTCCCACTCTCTGTCATCTTGCAGCAGCCCTGCAGTGCTTTTGTTAAGAAAAACATACATCCTTGAGGCAGTGGGAAAAGGTGCCCTTGTTTACAGGGCTCAGCCTAGTAACACAGAAGGATGGATTTGGTGCTGAAAGACAATAAATTTGTAATGCCTACTCTTCCACTGTTCTCTCAGGCCAGCCACTAAAGATGATGGAGGACACATGCTGCTGCTGCTAAGTTGCTTCAGTCGTGTCCGACTCAGTGACCCCATAGACGGCAGCCCACCAGGCTCCCCCGTCCCTGGGATTCTCCAGGCAAGAATACTGGAGTGGGTTGCCATTTCCTTCTCCTATGCATGAAAGTGAAAAGTGAAAGTGAAGTCACTCTGTCATGTCCGACTCTTAGCGACCCCATGGACTGCAGCCTTCCAGGCTCCTCCATCCATGGGATTTTCCAGGCAAGAGTACTGGAGTGGGGTGCCATTGCCTTCTCCGACACATAAGACCAGTGAAATTCATGACTGTGTGCCCATGTGACTGTTGTGCTTTAATTACCTGTGAAATAAGTTTTCTGATCAGAAGCAGTGTTGTATGGAATATCATGATGAGTCATAAAGGCATTCTGTAAGTTCATGGGTGCTGGTTTTGATGGAAATACTGAAGACAAGGAAGACAGATTTGTGGCTGTGGTGGTTTAATTGCTAAGTTGTGTCTGACTCTTTGTGACCCCATGAACTGTAGCCCATGATGCTCCTCTGTCCATGGGATTTCCCAAGCAAGAATACTGGAGCAGGTTGCCATTTTCTTCCTCGGGATCTTCCGGACGCAGAGATCAGACCTAGGTCTCCTGCACTGCAGAGAGATTCTTTACTGCCGAGCCGCTAGGGAAGCCCTCTGTATCCAGAGTCTATTCTAGAAAGAAGAAATTACTGCCCCTTCCATGATGGAAGTAATCCAGCGTCAGGAATGGTGGCATTGTTGGTCTTTGCAGTTGGTAGTCTAGGCACTCATCATTGGCTAGAACCAAGTTGGTCCTGGTGAGTGAAAGTCCACATTGCTAACCTTTATCTTGACTGCTATAGCCATTTGACCATGAGTCTATTGGTTAAGAGACATGAGTGGCTAGGGAAAGAGGCTGACTGACACTGTGATATACTGCATTACAAGTTAAATTATGGTTTGAATCTAGAGAATCACTTCAGTAAAGAAGAAAGGAGAGGGCAGCAAGAGCCAAGCCAGATCATGGAAGGCCCTCTGTACTTAGGGGTTCAGAATTTAGCCTATAGGTGGTAAGAGAAGATTTTGGGCAGACAGCTCAATAATTTTTATTTTCACTTTACAAACAATAATATATTGGTGCATGAATTAGAAAGATATACTAGAGATAGAACTGTCAGATTGCTTCAGTAGTCTGGGTAAGTGGAGATAAGATGTGAAGTAAGGCAATAGTCATAGAAATAAAGCCAGTGGGTTGGATGTAAGAGATGTTGGGAAGGTAAAATTTAGAGGACTTACATGCATGGTGGGACTAATCACTAAGCTAGAGTATATGGTGGGAGATAGAGGAAAAGGATTGAGTTCAGCTCTGTATGTGTTGAATTTAAAGTGTCTATGTAACACCTAGGTGATTTTCAGTAAATAACTGGATATACTTACCAATTGGATAGAATTGGTCTGGTCTGGAGAAGAGATTTGGGTGATATATGCTGATATGTGATAATTGAATCTATGAATAGATAAGACTGCAGAGTGGAAAGAGAAAAGGGCAAAGGTTGGACTCCTAGAACACTTGTATTTAATGGGATGTCAGAGAAGAGGTCAGGGTCTGAGGTTGGTGACACAGAAACCGAGGGATCAGGGAGTGAGAAAAAGATGATCAAGTGCCAAGTGTCTTAGAAAAACAAGGTAGTTAAAATAAGATCATAGACTCCCTCCTCCTGGTTTTTAATGAATAGTTTAAATGGTTAATGTATTTACATTGTTCTCCTCCGCCCCCCACAAAAAGTGAAAGTCACTTTTTCCTATAGTCTTGCCAGCATTGTGTTTTCAAACTTTTAGATTTTTTCCATTCTAATAAATGAAAAGTGGTATATCAGGACAGCTTACTTGTATTTTGCTCATTATGAGTTTGGTTGAGCATATTTTCATGTGATTTTGAAGTTTATATTTCATTTTCAATGAGCTAGCAGTTCATAACACTTTGCTTATTTTCCTTTCGGATTGTTATTGATTTGTAGGATCTCTTTATAGGACGATTAGTCTTTTGTTTTGTATATATATAGTAAATATTTTCTCCCAGTTTGTCATTTGTGTTTTGATTTAGCTTACAGTATAATTTGCCATGCATAGTTGTTGTTTTTTTTTTTTTTTTTGGTTATTTGCTCTTTTATATTGTTTTGGGTAGTCAAATTTACCACTTTCTTCTTCATGGCTTCTGGATTTCAGGTCAATTTAAAAAACTTCCCTTACTCCAAGGCTTTCATACTTTTGTGGGGTTTTTTTTTGTTTGTTTTTATTTTTTTTGGTGTGGACCATTTTAAAATCTTTATTGAATTTTTTGCAATATTGCTTCTGTTTTATTTTTTGGCCACAAGGCATGTGGGATCTTAGCTCCCCGAAGAGGGATCGAACCCACACCCCCTGTATGGAAGGTGGTTAAGCACTCACTGTGTTAACCCTTGTGTTAACCGCTGGGCCTCCAGGGAAGTCCTGGCCTTCCCTACTTTGTTTTCTTCTGTTACTTTTGTGAATTTGTGCCTTAAAAAAAAAAAAAAAAAAAACTTTATTGACGTATAATTCATAAAATTCACCCATTTTAAGTGTATAGTTCATGGGTTTTAGTAAATTTATATAGGGTTGTGCACCTATCACCACAGTCCATTTTTAGGATATTTTCATCATCCCAAAAGATCCTTTGTGTGCTTTTAGTCAATGCCCATTTCCACTCCTGGCCCCAGGCATCCACTAATCTGCTTTGAATCTCTATGATTTACCTTTACTAGATATTTTATTTTTTTATTTAATTTTTTATCAGCAATTGGCTTTTAGTAAATCAAAGCAGACGTTTTACTTAAATGGAATCCTGTAAAATTCTACAAAATCCTTTTGTAGCTGGTTGCTTTCATTTCACATAATTTTGTAAAATTGTGGTGAAATACACTTAACAAAATTTTCTATCCTAACATTTTTACTTGGTTATTTTTTTTTTAATTGAAATGTAGTCAATTAACAATGTTGTATTAGTTGCAGGTGTATAGCAAAGAGATTCAGTTAACACACACATATATATATCTTCTTTTTCAGAGTCAAATTGGTTTGTTTTTCTTTACTGTTTTTCTGTCTTCTATTTCACTTATTTCTACTCCTAATTTTAGGATTTCTTTTCTGTGAGTTACTTTGTATTTCATTTGAGTTTTCCTAGTGTTTTAAGTTGGAAGCTTAATTTGGGAAATCTACAAATATTTGAAAATTAAACAGTGCATTTCTAAATAACTCATGGGTCAAAGGAGAATCACAGGGAAATTGCAAAATATTTTGAACTGAATATAAACCAAAACACAACTTAATTTGAGACCTTTCTGTTTTTCTTAACATAGGATTTACTGTTATAAAATTCCCTCTACATACTACTTTCAGTGCATCCCACAGATTTTGAAATGTTGTATTTTTGTTCTCTTTTGATTTCTTCTACCATGGGTGATTTTAGAAGTATCTTTATTTGATTTCTAAACATTTGGGGCAGTTTTTCAGGTATCTTTCTGTTACTGATTTCTATTTTCATGCCATTGTGATTGGAGAATACTCTTTGCATAATTCAAATTCCTTTCTATTTATTGAGATTTGTTTTGCGGTCTTGAATATGGTTTGTCTTTCTGAACGGTCTGTGTGTACTTAAAAGGAATGTGTATCTGCTCTTGTTGGACAGAATGTTCTGTAAATATCAGTTAAGTCAAATTGGTTGGTAGTGTTGTTCAAATCTTTTCTATGCTTATTGATTTTCTTTAAATTTTCTTATTGTATCAATTATTGAGAGGGGATATTGACATTTTGGACTATAACTGTGAGTTTGTCTATTTCTTCTATTCTTTTCCATTATGTTTTATCACAAAGATATTGAATATAGTTCCCTGTACTATACGTTAGGACCTGGTTGTTTATCCATTCTGAATGTAATGGTTTGCATCTACCAAGCCCCAAACTTCCAGTCTATCCCTCCCTCTCTTCCTGCTTCTTGGGGGAGAGTGTGTTCTTATGTCTGTGAGTCAGTTTGTGTTTTAAATAGGTTCCTTTGTGCCATATTTTAGATTCCACATATAAGTGATATAATTTGATATTTGTCTTTCTCTTTCTGAGTTACTTCGCTTGGTATGATAATCTCCAGTTGCATCTTGAAATAGTTTTTTATTACTATGACTTTAGTTTCACTAAACTTTTCTTTTGTGATGTCTAATCTGCAGTTATTCCATTTTGTGTGGTTATCAGACAAGATTGGCCACATGCAAGGCGGTATGGCCATAGCCAGCCTGTGTGGTTTTCATTTCAGATGTTTTCTTTTTCATCTCTAGAGATTTGAGTTGGGTCTTGGATATATTTTCTATTATCCAAGTCTCTAATGTGCTCAGTCTTTCCCCTACCATCTTCTTTGTTTTTAATTCTGGCTGAGCCACACAGCTTGTGGGATCTTAGTTCCCCAACCAGGGATTGAACCTGGGCGGCAGCAGTGAAAGCACTGAGTCCTAACCACTGGACAACCAGGGAATTACCAATTCAAGGCTTTTTAAAAAGGCTTTGTTAAGCAAGTCCACAGCAGCCTTTAGTCCAAGGTTAATTTTTCACCACAACTAAACAGTAACTTTTGAGTATGCTATCCAAAACCAATGTGTTATGAACATTTCCACTCTGGCCAATGGAAACAAATTATTCCTGCCCCATATGAGCTTTTAGAATTGTTCTGTTGCTCCTTTTAGATGCTTCTTTAGATGATTCATTTCCCTTAAATGCATGTGCTAATCCTTGCTGATCATCACTCAGCTGAAGACTTGAGAAGAGAGGCTGCATAGATCTTTGTATAGTTCTCATTTCTGTAATGCCTTACAATCAAAGCTGCCTTCGTCCCCCCAGACTCCCAGTTCTTTGTCATCAAGTCAGGAGACTTGTAGGCTCTGGCTACATTTCCATTTTGCCCTGTGGCCTGGAAACCATCCAGTCTGTAAGTTGGGGCAATTGTAGGGCTCACCTTGTTTCTTCTTTCATAGTCCTATGCTACCTGGACACCGTCACATGTCCAGTGTCTGAAAACCTTTGTTCATATATTTTATCTAGTGTTTTAATTATTTCAGGCAGGAAGGTAAATTTGATCCTTTTTTCTCCAACTTGGCCTGAATAACATGTTTCTTTCTTCTTCTTTTTTTTTTGCTTTTTTATTTTGTATTGGGGTATAGCTGATTAACAAACAATGTCGTGATAGTTTCAAGTGGATGGCAAAGGGACTCAGCCACATATAAAAATGTATCCATTCTCCCCTAAGCTTCCCTTCTATCCAGGCTGCCCCATAACATTAAACAGAGTAAATAGCGTATTTTTGAGATTCATCTATGTTGTGTGTTTCAGTAGTTCATTCATTTCTATTCCTGAGAGGTTTTCCATCATTTGGAAATAATGTTGTAATTTATTTATTCACCTGTTGGTGGACATTTGGTTTTTTATTTTTTCCAATTTGAGGCTATTATGAATGAAACTACTATACAAGTGTTGCGTGGACATGTTTTCATTTGTCAGATTTTAAAGAAATTTAATGGATTTTTTAAAATGAAAGTCATCTTATGCCTGTTTAGACAAATCAAGGATTTTTGTTGTTGTTATCATTTAAGACACTCACTGGGACTATCAGTGACTTTATATATTGGACCATAATAAGTATCCGTTCTGAATATGCTTCAGTTTTTCAGTGCCGTAAATTTTACTGGTAGCTGCTCTCAGTGTATCTGCTTCTAATACCCTAGTTTTTAATTGCTACTTCTATGAATTAGAAACCAGGGGATTGTGATTATGAATTAATAAGTCTCTTAAGTTTGAGGTCTCAAAATAAGTGGAATTGAAGACTTAAGCCAACTGCTATTTTGTAGCTCTCAGACACATTTTTGCTTCCATGGTCATGTTTGTCTTCACTTGAGATTACTAGAAGTCTGACTCCTATGAAAATACTCTTTGCTGAACTTCAAATATCTCTTACAAGAACAGGAAATATAATGGCGTGTTTGATAACTAATAAGTGCAAGTATATAACTTCCAAATTTGTTGTTGTTTAGTCACTAAGTCGTTTCTGGCTCTTTTGCAACCCCATGGACTGCACCCACTAGGCTCCTTTGTCCATGAGATTTCCCAGGCAAGGATACTGGCGTGGGTTGCCATTTCTTTCTCCAAGGGATCTTCCTGACCTAGGACTTGAACCTGCATATCCTGCATTGGCAGGCAGATTCTTTACCATTGAGCCACCATAGAAGCCCCAACTTCCGTATTAGAACTTGTTAAATTATAATATTCAAACTTACTATCACTGGGAAGACCCAGAGGGATGGGATGGGGAGGGAGGTGGGAGTGGGGATCGGGATGGGGAACACATGTAAATCCATGGCTGATTCATGTCAATGTATGGCAAAAAAGTAATTAGCCTCCAACTAATAAAAATAAATGAAAAAAAATAGCTTACTATCAGCTTTATTTTGCTGAATTTTCGTTGTAGGTTTTTCTCAAATTCTTGTTATTTATTACTTACTGTGTATTTTAACTTATGTAGATTATTCTAGTCATGGAACTTTTTGGGAAGTCTCCACACACTACTTCCTAAAAGTACAAAAGAAAAATAGCACGCATAAATCCTTATGCCATAGCTACCAAGAGATATTACATAGAGCTTTGACTGGTTTTTAATAACATTCTTTAACTTTGAACACTGAAGAGCGTAATGTTCCAGTCATTTCTTAGAAAATAATGGGGCTATTCAGTTCTGTGATTGTTACTCTACATATGTCACAATATCCTATTAATAGCTTGCTTTGGCCAAATGGTATGAGGTTAGGTAGCTGCCACCTTATTTCTGTCAATACCCAAAATACTTCTTTCTCTACATTCATTCTGTACATTCATTAGCATTTAGATACAGTGCTGAAGAAAGCAGGGGCTTTTGAGTAAATATTTTTGTCATGAAAAAGGGGAGAAGAGAGTGAAAAATACGGTACTTTCAAACTTTTGCTCAGGTAGAATATTTGTTTTCGCAGATATGTGCTTCAGTCTAGGTTTTGACAGACAGTCACACACTGACTTAGAAGTGTACAGGCCGGCATCTTTTAAGGAACATTTATACATAGTGAGAGACTCGGCCTCTTTCTCTACTGTTGAGGTTGATCTTGATGATTGGATACATGTCACAACAATGACTGTGTAGTGAAAATAGGATTACATGTCTGAGGAAAAAGAGAAGAATAATTATAGTGATCTCTTTGCAGGAACAGAGAAAATCAAGATTTTTTGAATCTTTCATTTTTCTTTTAGAGAAGAGCTAACTTTAGGGACTTCTGTGATAGCCTAGTGGTTAAGAATCTGTCCTCCATGGCAGAGGGCACAGGGTCCATCCCTGGATGGGGAACTAAGATCCCACATGCTGCAGGGTGCAGCCAAAAAAAAAAAGAAAAACCCCAACCAGTTATTTTATTAGCTGTCTCACACCTGTTCTGACAATGCCACATCTGTGCCCTTCTGAAAACAGAAAGCTTTTCCTCAGCAAAACAGATTTGAACTGACTGACATGTAGCTATTTTTAGCTTTATTTCTTTCAGTGTGTTTTTTATGTTTTGCTGCAGAAATATTAATAGGCTTGACTATGGGATATTGCCTGCTCAGGGTGTTATCTACTATATGGTATGTTCGGGTATTACCTTTTCAAAATCTGGCCAATTCTGAATTATGAAGCCTTTCTGACCTCCAAAGGTTTTATTTATTTATTTTTTTTTAGATTTTAAAATAGTTAAATTTTTTGATTTGTTTCAAAGTTAAACCCAAGACATACTGACTTAATAGGAAATCCAATGAGCAACATTTTTCTAGGCTGAACACCTGTTTTCCCTTAGTCTGCCCCAAGACAGCATGTACATGTTAATTTATTTTACAATCTGCTAAACAAGCATTTTAACACAGTAATAAGTCAATAAGGGAACTGAACCAGATTCAGGGATGAAATAATGCAGTCTTCCATGAAGATATCAAAGCCATATTTTTCACCTCAACCTCCAACATTTCATGCTGGTTTAAGGACATTCCTCAAGCATCTATGAGCCCTCCTTCCTCCAGCTTCTAACTCATGGCTTTCTGCATGGCGCCCTGTGTAGGACCACCAATGCTTATACGCAGTGGACTCTCAAAATGATGATGATAGTAAGAAAAATAACAATATTACTAATACGTCCAAACCTCACCAACATCAGGAAAGGCTGGAGGAAGCCATTCTTGTGGGGGAAACACAAGTAAGGCCGGAGCCAGGGCGCAGACCAAAGCTGCAGGCAGGGGCTCCGAAGTCCTCTTTGCGAACCTCCCAAAACACTTACGTCCTACATTCTCACGAGGCCTGCCCGGGCCTGCTGAGGCTGACAGCAGCCCACCCTGTGCTGTCTGGTCCTGGAGGTCCACTTGCTGCTTCCCAGACTCCCACTCCTCTCCAAAGGTTTTAAATAAGGAATCATGAGACTATGTTTTGTAATTTTTATAGAGTCCCACAGCCCTTCCTTCAGTGACTCTGGATTGGGGCCCTTAATAATCTTTTGCCCTAACCAGTAGTATATATAGGTGACTTTCTTAGCATGGGAAGTTTGGAAAATAGAGCCTCTAGCTGAATTCCTGCGGAGAAGGCAATGGCACCCCACTCCAGTACTCTTGCCTGGAAAATCCCATGAATGGAGGAGCATGGTGGGCTGTAGTCCATGGGGTTGCTAAGAGTTGGACACGACTGAGCAATTTCACTTTCATGCATTGGAGAAGGAAATGGCAACCCACTCCAGTGTTCTTGCCTGAAGAATCCCAGGGATGGGGGAGCCTGGTGGGCTGCCGTCTATGGGGTCGCACAGAGTCGGACACGACTGAAGCGACTTAGCAGCAGCAGCAGCTGAATTCCTGACTGCCGATCCACAAGCGTACCACAATCACTTCTTAAAAGCTAGCTTTTCTATCCTTATCCTCTCTGACTCTACTTTCTTAAATCTGTCTTTGGAATAAAAAGACTATTTTTTGTCTTTTCAAAAAATAATATGAAACAAGCGGTTTGGCTTTGACAAAGTCACTTCCTCTCTCTGAGACTGTGTTTCCTCACCTATAAAATGAGGGTTCAGGTTAAATGTCATTGAATAGCCTGTAATTATCAAGGGCTATTTATTGTAGAAAAGTAAGTCTTAGAGGAGTTTCGAAGCACAGGTACATTGCTGTTGGCTGGTATGTGCCGTGAATGTGATGGAATTTAAGCTGAATGGTTGTGAAGCCCAAATGAAATAATTTATGTGAAAAGTTCTGAAAATAATGTTAATCATGTGAATGTAACGTGTTTTAGCAAACAAAGCGGAGCAGGATTCTTTGGGTGGCTTGAAGGGCTGTACTGGGATGTGCTCATGGGGTAATTACACGCGCGGTTTGAAAGGCAGTCTCTGGGACTTCCTTGGGGTTCAGTGGCTAAGACTCTGCGCTCCCAGTGTAGGGGACCTGGATTTGATCCCTGGTCAGGGAACTAGATCACACATGCCACAGCTAAGACCCAGTGCAGCCAAAAAAATAAATAAAATTTTTAAAGGAGTCTCTGAACTTCAGGTGCCCTAATAGTACTACTTGAAACTTTAAAATTGATACTACTCTCCGTTGCTTTCCTCAGTCGGGCTAACTATGGATCTGATTTCTTCTCTTGTTCTTACAGCTCTATTATCAAGTCCTAAATTTTGGAATGATTGTCTCCTCGGCACTAATGATCTGGAAGGGGTTAATGGTCATAACTGGAAGTGAAAGTCCAATTGTAGTGGTGCTCAGGTAACAATTAATTTTTCATTTCAAAGTATGGAGTCTCATGGCATTACTTGGGAGAGAAACTGAGATGTTGAATAATGGATATATCATTCCTTTAGACGTTATTGTTTCCCAGAAGAGGACCTGGAAGAAAATTTTTCTTTCTCAGTTGTGAGGAATTCTCAACTTTGTCAGGCGCTTTCCATTCAGATCCCAAAGGGCTCCTGACTTTTCCATGAAATGTTTACCATATGAGCTTTATTTTTGGCACATCTGTTAAGGAAGTGTTTCAGTTTAGTTTATTTTCTCAAAATCTTTCTGTCCTCTTATGTTTTTTTACTTTAGTCTATCAGGGCTGATGGTGGTTTAGTTGCTCAGTCATGTCTGACTCTTTGTGACCCCATGGATTGTAGCCTGCCAGGCTCCTCTGTCCATGGGATTTTCCAGGCAAGAATACTAGAGTGGGTTGCCATTTTCATCTCCAATCAGGGCTGATACTTAGTTGTTAATTTACAAGATCATATATCATCTTCATAAATTAAGAATTCTTCTGCAACATGTTCTCAGTGTCAGTTCAGAAGCCTCACTAATTATTTCCATGTTTCATGCTGACCTTTAAATATCACTTCTAAATAGACTTCAGGAATTTTGACTATATTAATGCCATCTCTTAAAGTGACAAATAGTACTGATTTTTCTTTCCCTATCCTTGTACTCATATTCTTAATGATTTTAAAAACTTAATTTAGTAACTCATTATTGGAGAATTAACACTTGGTTATTTAACTGAATCATTATAATTTGGTCTTATTTGAAGCTTAATTATGTAAGCTGTCTCAAGTATTTTCTGGGGGTAATAGAGTATAAATATAAAATAAATTGAATCATTAGCATTACCTAGAGTCTAGATAATAGTACATTAGTCTTAACAAGAAGAATTTGACTCTGACTGTTTACTAGGCTTTACTTCCAGCAGTAAGCGGTTGGAAGCACTGGGTCTCCAGTATCTTCCTCCTCCCTTACTAATACTCATACGCACACCCTCGATCTGTCTTTATTACTAATCAAATGCAATTGTGATTTTAGAGATCCAGTGAAATGTGGATTTTATTATCTGGGAAAGCACTTAATATATTGTTCTAGGAGTATGGAGACTTGGGTCTTTAGCTCTTTCATTGTCTAACCTACAACCTTGGGCAAGTCTCTTACAGACTGAATCATAGCTTCCTCATCTATAAAATGGAGGCTAGACCTAGATGTTCCAGGTCTAAAATTGTCCCTAAGTTCCTGGACAGGTTTGAATTCAGTGAGTGTTCAAACACTAATGGAAGGAGAAGCCACACTAATTGTCACTGTGGGGAAAAGCTGTAGAAGAGAAGGCCCAGGGAGACTTCTTTTGGAGATTCTTCTGGGATTATTTCAGATTGAGTTCCATTCAGTGGAGATGCTTAAGGACAGACTAATTACCTATAAATTGGAAATGATGGAGTGAGTAGGGGATTGTACTAAACACCTGCTCCACACTTTAGTGGTCCTGAAAATATCAGCTGGGATTTAAAAGGGATGTTTGGATAAGTTTTTTTGGTAGCTAGGTTATTCATATATTAAACTTTTCTGATTGTCACCATGGAATAAAGGAAAAAAATGAAAAGAGACCAGGTCAAGAGAGCATCTGGTCGAGACTGGTGGGAGTAGTCATTAGAGAAAAGGTAACTTACTTGATTTCATGAAACTTCAAGGAATATAATTTTTGCCTAGATCCAAATGTACCTCCAAGGACTCAGGCCACCTGAAAATCCACTTTTAAGACTTTTGTGAAACTATTGGGAATAAAGACAAATACTTATTATTTATTTTATTTACTGAAGTTTCAGGGAACATTCAAAACATTTCCGCCTTTGTGACACTGAAGTCAGTTTTATATTTATTAATATGTTTATGGTTATGCCGCATGGCCTTCGGGATCTTTATTCCCTGATGGAGGATTGAACCTAGGCCCCCTACAGTGGAAGAGTTCTAACCACGGACCTCCAGGGAATTCCCCAGTTTAATTTATATAAATTATATATGACCTCTTACAAAATTGATTGATGATGTATTATATTTAAAAGTATAGTTTGATCAGATAATAAATAGTAAGAAGTCTACTAATTATTTAATTTTTAAAAAGTTTCTTTAATAATTATTTCTTTAATAATCCTTTTCACCACATGCTTTTAATCTGTTTTGAATTGCCATCTATATCTGGATTCTTAAATCTCTTTTTTCCTCATCCAACTTTATCCCTTGAATCTACACTCTTGTTTTCATCCTATGCTAACATCTCTACCTAGATGTTGACCAGGCACTTGAAGCTCCACCAATAAAAATGAAATTCATCTCCCATTCCCAAAAACCTGTTCTTCCTCCTAGTTCTGTGACTGTCACGACCATCTGCTCAGTTGCCAGTGTTAAAAACCTAAGAGTCATTCTTGTTCCCCCTTCTGTCATAATCCAACTGACCATCAAATTTGTTGTTTTCCCTCCCTCTATTCTGCCCTTTTATTGCTGTCCTCCCTGCTGTTTTCTATTTCAGGCCCTCTTCATTTCCTGCTTGGGCTATTGTAGTGACCTTTAAAAAAAATGCTTTTATAATAAAAATTAAAAAAAACTTAATATATCTTCATTATATGAGATTTTGAAAACACAAAAAATCTAGATGAAACTAAGTCACCTCTAGTTCTGGGATATAATCACTATTAACATTTTAGTCTCTTTTTCATGTATATTATTTCTTACATAATTGAGGTAACTCTGCATGTATTCTTTTTTCAGTCTTTTCCCCTTATCCTTATTTTCCAGTGTGCATATAACACTTAATAATTGCCATGCCAAGTATTCAGTTGTAGATAACACCCTGGACAAGTGGTCTCCCAATTTACCTTCTTATCATTTCCATCTATTCATGAATTCAATAAATATTTGAATGTCTTCTGTAAACTCTGTAGCTTCTGACGTGATCTTTTTTTTTAAGTGTAAATGTGATCATTTACACTTAAAGTTCTAATGTATCTCAGAGGCAATTTAGCACAGTGAGAGTAGACTCCTTTGGTCTAATTCCCTCTTTTATAATTTTTAAAATTTTTTTTTACTAATAACTCTAGGCCAGTCTAAGCCTCAGTCTCCTTATCTATAAAGTTAGGATAATTATAGTACCTACATCATAGAATTGTTCTGAAGATTGTTTGAAATAAAGAACCACCACTTAGAATTAGCACTTTGCATATAAGTGCTCGATAAAGCTGAGTCATTCAATTAGAATAACTCAACGTTTATGTTTTATTTATATAGTTTTCAAGCAAGGTTTTATTTGAACCAAGGATGTTACTGATCTTTTAGAAAATCAACCAAAATAAAAACTTGAAAATTTCATGTCTAGAATACCTTTTATAATGTTTTCATCGAACACTTGTTTCATCTTTTGTCTGAACACCTTCCAAGAAAGGGAATTGATTGCCCCATGAGGAAGCTTAACAGAAGTTTTAAGAATAAACACTGTGCTGAAAAATCTATATTTCTAGTGAGCCCAAAAATTTGCTCATGTTTGAATCACCTGGGATCTTTGCAGAATATTGGTTTGATGCCTACTTCTCATCCTCAGACATTCTGATGTAAGTGGTTTGAGACATGACCTGGGCATGGGGATTTTTAAGTTTCTCAGATGATTCTTGTGTGCACCAGAGTTTGGGAGCCACTGCTATACTTCCTTATATATATAAAAGACCAGAGTCTTCAAACAGAAGTGTTTGAACCTTGTCATTGTTCTTGTGTTGAATTTTATTCCCTGTCTATCCATTTTTTCCTTATTAAACTTAACAGTTATTGAAAATTAGAGCTTGAGTTTCTGAAATACTGATGCACTATTTCATTATAGAAAAAAGTTTCATCAAGTAGTGCAAATATCTTAGGACCTTTGAAGGACGTGGTATAAGGTAGAATAGGTGAAAGGTAAGAAGACACTCTAGAATGTAAACACTAAGTACCATGAAATTGAATTCTTTACTCGTTTTTTGAAATTCTTAGGCAAAAATCTCTGCTTTTGTCCTTTGCTTTCTTTGTTGTTTCTCTTTTTTTAAATAAATCAATTGATAGCACAAGCATTATCTTTGTAGCTGACTGTCCTTGACTTGATGAGCTGTTTTTCCTTCTTGTTGGATTGAAACTATAAGGTCATCTTGCTCTGTATCTTTATAAATGGCAGAAGATGATCTGGTTCTCATTTGAATATTTGAATATCTTTAGTGTTTTCAGATGGAGAATAAGGGCAGGGATTATAAAGTTCATTCTTTTATATTCTGTTTTGAAATTTTAAAAGGTTAAGGAATTAGTAACATTGCCCTTTTCAAAATTTAAGCTCTTTTGAATAGTAATGGTTGAAATGGAACTAGTTAACTAAAGGAAACCTTTAGTATAACTAATTAGTATAAAGAAACCTTTTTTGGAGGACTGTACACATGTATGTTGATATATTTGTTAAGGTATTAAGTATATTCCAAAGGTGCTAACTTTTGTTGAATATCTTTAACTTTGAAAATAAATTTAATCTCAGACACTCTTTTGTTGTTATATTCTTTTTTCCCTCCCAGTGGCAGCATGGAACCTGCATTTCATAGAGGAGATCTTCTCTTTCTAACAAATCGAGTTGAAGATCCCATACGAGTGGGAGAAATTGTTGTTTTTAGGATAGAAGGAAGAGAGATTCCTATAGTTCACCGAGTCTTGAAGATTCATGAAAAGTATGTGCAAACTGTATCTTCTCTATTTTAAAATATGTTTATGTTTTAGTTTTTGCAATATTTCATTTTGATAGCCCAAAGATTTAAGAAATGGTGAGAAACTCCTAGGTCCTTCTTCCAGTCCATTTTTATGAACCTCTTTTGGTGACATTTGGAAAGCTAAATACTTACTAATTCATCTATTTCCCTGAGGGCTTTTCTGGAGGTTTTTCTTGGATCTCTTCTACGTCCCAACCAGATCAGTGACC
The DNA here is from genome assembly GCF_023699985.2 of Odocoileus virginianus. Classification (NCBI taxonomy): domain Eukaryota; kingdom Metazoa; phylum Chordata; class Mammalia; order Artiodactyla; family Cervidae; genus Odocoileus; species Odocoileus virginianus. The sequence goes on from NC_069689.1 coordinate 59,623,519, forward strand.
CTATATATCATCCCAGAAAAAAACGTCACATAAAGATTGATCCCAAACAAGGATCTTATATAATGGAGGAGGTAGCCCTAATCTTTCAAAAGTAAACCTTTAAGGCAATCTCACAGACATTGTAAGAAAAAATTTATCAATTTTTTCAAAATTTCAAAGAAAACTTTTGAAATCTGAAATTATTTATTCTTGTAAATATAGACTTGGATTTTAGAATTGAAAAGAACATATGTAAGACCTTTAGAATTCACTGGGGGTGGAGGAGGGGTGTAACAATGAGCAAAAGCTGTCATGTCCCAGGTTTCAGTTTCCCTGTCTGTGACAGAAAGAAGTTCAGGAAGATGAGCTCTGGGTTCCTAGCCTGTGCCCACTGTGCGACTACGTATCCTCACCCGTCCCTTCCAAATCTGTGATGTTCCTAGTTGGAAGGGGAAGATGGAAAGAAACGGAGGAAAAGGGAGTGTCCCGGAAGACACGGGAGAGGGAGGTAAAGCGGTGGGAGTGAGACAGGTCCCCAAATAAATCCTGCCTCGTTCTTAAACCCTTCAGATGGTTTATATTCTCCAGCCGTCGCCTGTTGCTTTTTGAAGATCACTGTAAACATTCTAGCTTAGAAAAGTTCTTTCTTCATTGATGAAATAAAGATCTGACCGTTCTTCTTTTTCTATACCTCAGTATATTGAGAGATTGTACTTTTTTGAAAGTATTTTTATTTATTTGGCTACACTGGGTCTTAGTTGCAGCACGTGGGATCTAGTTCCCTGACCAGGGATGGAACCTAGACCCCCTGCATTGGAAACAGAGTCTTAGCCCCTGGACCACCAGGGAAGTCCCAAGATTATAATTTTTAAGTGGCATTCTATTAGTGACTTGGAAGGAAGGAATAACTTAGTTTTATTTATTTATTTTTTTAAGAATCATGAAGGTTTATTCAGTACAGGTAGTGTTTTCCAAATTCTCAAAGTGTATTTGTGTATTTTGTTCTCAGCACCGCCTTTTGTGAACAGATCAGGACCAACTTTACCGCAGATTTATCAGAAAAAATCAGACCATGCTTTGGGTAGAGCACAATTTGTACATTTTTATATGTGATCCTTTGAATGGAGTTTTTTATTTTAAAAAAGTTATCTTGGGTGGGAGGTTCTCGAGGGAGGGGGCATGCATATACTTATGGCTGATTCATGTTGATATATGGCAGAAACCAACACAATGTTATAAAGCAGTTATCCTCCAATTAAACATAAATAAAATTTTTTTAAAAAGAACTAAGAGAATAAAGCATGTGGAAACCCTTCTTGATTAAGCATTGAAGACAAAATCCTGAGGAAACAAATTAAAGAGCTTAGAAATGCAAAAGTCATATGAAGATTAGGGATTATCATGGAATCTATAAAGGCTGTGTTAAAATTTGTGGAAATTATATTTCAGAATTAAAGTTGAGAATTAAAAAAAAAAAAACACCAGACATGTGCATGCAGATAAGATTATATGTACTGTCATTTCAATTCAATTCAGTCGCTCAGTCGTGTCTGACTCTTTGCAACCCAATGGACTGCAGTACGCCAGGCTTCCCTGTCTATCACCAACTCCTGAAGTTTGCTCAAACTCATGTCCATGGAGTCAGTGATGCCATCCAGCCATCTCATCCTCTGTCAACCCCTTCTCCTCCTGCTTTCAATCTTCCTCAGCATCAGGGTGTTTTCCATTGAGTCACTTCTTTGCATCAGGTGGCCAGAGTATTGGGGAGTTTCAGCTTCAGCATCAGTCCTTCCAATGAATATTCAGGACTGATTTCCTTTAGGATTGGCTAGTTTGATCTCCTTGCAGTCCAAGGGACTCTCAAGAGTCTTCTCCAACACTACAGTTCAAAAGCATCATTCTTTGGCACTCAGCTTTCTTTGTAGTCCAACTCTCACATCCATACATGACTACTAGGAAAACCATCACTTTGACTAGTCAGACCTTTGTTGGCAAAGTAATGTCTCTGCTTTTTAATATGCTGTATAGGTTGGTCATAGCTTTTCTTCCAAGGAGCAAGCGTCTTTTAATTTCATGGCTGCAGTCACCATCTGCAGTGATTTTGGAGCCCCCCAAAATAAAGTCTCTCATCGTTTTCACTATTTCTTATCTGTTTGCCAGGAAGTGATGGCATGGGATGCCATGATCTTAGTTTTCTGAATGTTGAGTTTTAAGGCAACTTTTTCACTCTCCTCTTTCACTTTCGTTAAGAGGCTCTTTAGTTCTTCTTCACTTTCTGCCATAAGGGTGGTGTCATCTATGTATCTGAGGTTATTGATATTTCTCTTAGCAATCTTGATTCCAGCTTGTGCTTCGTCCAGCCTGGCATTTCACCTGATGTACTCTGCATATAAGTTAAATAAGCAGGGTGACAATATACAGTCTTAACATACTTCTTTCCCAATTTGGAACCAATCTGTTGTTCCATGTCCAGTTTTAACTGTTGCTTCTTGACCTGCATACAGATTTCTCAGAAGGCATGTCAGGTGGTCTGGTGTTCCCATCTCTTTAAGAATATTCCACAATTTGTTGTGACCTACACAGTCAAAAGCTTTGGTATAGTCGATAAAACAGAAGTAGACGTTTTTCTGAACTCTCTTGCTTTTTCGATGATCCAATGGATGTTGGCAATTTGATCTTTGTTTCCCCTGCCTTTTCTAAATCCATCATGAACATCTGGAAGTTCATGGTTCACATACTGTTGAAGCCTGGCTTGGAGAATTTTGAGCATTACTTTGCTAGCGGGTGAGATGAGTGCAATTGTGCTGTAGTTTGAACATTCTTTGGCCTTGCCTTTTTTTGGGATTGGAATGAAAGCTGTGGCAATATGTAGTGTGGCAAACAGCAAAAAAACATCTTCCTTAAATCCTTCTCTTTCCCTCACCTGTTTCTTGTCTTCCATGTATTAGGAAAGAGGAGAGAGTGAAGTTGGTTTTTTAATTTAAAAGGTGAAAGGTGGCTATTAAATGTTATCAGTTGACTAAATTCTCTTGGATAGCTCTTTGTATTAGCCTGTGAGCAATTCTTAATAACATTTTCCCCACTTATAAACTCTTTATCTTATTTTATAGCCTACTCTAATACGTATTTAGTAAGTTCAACCTATAGGTATTATAATTTGATGATATTGAATACTGGCACGTGATAAAGAGTTTAGAGGAATTTGCCATGGGGGTGACTTAGTCCTTACTCTGCATTTTTGTGATGCTCTCTTGCAACTCACTATCCACACCCCCTCACACACCTGTTTTCTTTTACCGTCCAGGATTTTTTCAAACATTCTTTCACTTACTGAGTTGTCAACTACAGGTTATTTTTCTCTGTATATATTTGCATTTTTTATAATTGGAATCTCATTTTTAATGACACTGTTTGCACTTGAATGTTTTTAGTGTTTGCAACACGTCCAATTTAGTTCTATCTGCTAATGATTGTCTAGTGAGCCAGTTTCTGCCTTAGAATCTAAGTAGGTATTAGTGTGTAGGAGCTGAAGCTATTTTTCTTCTTTCTAGTTAAACTGTTAACTCAAACTCATTTGAGTTAATTTTAAGATAGTCTTTGTCAACTGTAAATTTCTATTAATTTTAAGATTACTAGAAGCCCCATGGCTCTTTAGTATCATCATTATTATTTTTTAATTTATTTCATTTGTATGTGTATGTGCTTAGCTGCTCAGTCATGTCCAACTCTTTGCGACCCCATGGATGGCAGCCTGCCAAGCTCCTCTGTCCTTGGGGATCCTCCAGGCAAGGATACTGGAGTGAATTGCCATGCCCTCCTCCAGGGGATCTTCCCAACCAAGGAATCAAACCCAGGTCTCCCGCATTGCAGGCAGATTCTTACCATCTGAGCCACCAGAGAAGCCTGGTTCTTTAGTATTATTAAACTAATAATTGTCTAATCAAGTAATATGATGTTTATATAGACCCTGGCTTGTAAAAGTAGTATATGTTTGTTGGAGAAAATACTTAAAACCCTATAGATAGCTGCTGTTCACACCTTGGTCTATCATTTTAGACCTTGCTTAGTATTTTTCTTTTTCAATTTTTCTTTGAATAAGAGGATTTCTAGCATTCACAAAAGTAGACAAAACAGTATAATGAACTTCCATGTATCAATCACCTAGTTCCAATAAGCTATAATTAGCAGCAGTTCAGTCAGTTCTGTCACTCAGTCACGTCCGACTCTTTGCGACCCCATGAACTGCAGCACACCAGCCCTCCCTGTCCATCACCAACTCCCGGAGTTTACTCAAACTCAAGTTCATCGAGTCAGTGATGCCATCCAGCCATCTCATCCTCTGTCATCCCCTTCTCCTCATGCCCCCAATCCCTCCCAGCATCAGGGTTTTTTCCAGTGAGTCAGCTCTTCGCATCAGGTGGCCAAAGTATTGGACTTTCAGTTTCAGCCTCAGTCCTTCAATGGACACCCAGGACTGATCTGCTTTAGGATGGACTGGTTGGATCTCCTTGCAGTCCAAGGGAGTCTCAAGAGTCTTCTCCAACACCACAGTTCAGAAGCATCAATTTTTCAGCGCTCAGCTTTCTTCACAGTCCAACTCTCACATCCATACATGACCCCTGGAAAAACCATAGCCTTGACTAGACAGACCTTTGTTGGCAAAGTAATGTCTCTGCTTTTTAATATGCTGTCTAGGTTGGTCATAACTTTCCTTCCAAGGAGCAAGTGTCTTTTAATTTCATGGCTTTAGTCACCATATGCAGTGATTTTGGAGCCCCCAAAAATAAAGTCAGCCACTGTTTCCACTGTTTCCCCATCTATTTCCCATGAAGTGATTGGACCAGATACCATGATCTTAGTTTTCTGCATGTTGAGCTTTAAGCCAACTTTTTCACTCTCCTCTTTCACTTTCATCAAGAGGCTTTTTAGTTCCTCTTCACTTTCTGCCATAAGGGTGGTGTCATCTGCATATCTGAGGTTATTGATATTTCTCCCGGCAATCTTGATTCCAGCTTGTGCTTCTTCCAGTCCAGTGTTTCTCATGATGTACTCTGCATATAAGTAAAATTAGCAGGGTGACAATATACAGCCTTGACGTACTCGTTTTCTTATTTCAAACCAGTCTGTTGTTCCATGTCCAGTTTTAACTGTTGCTTCCTGACCTGCATATAGGTTTCTCAAGAGGCGGGTCAGGTGGTCTGGTGTTCCCATCTCTTTCAGAATTTTCCACAGTTTACTGTGATCCACACAGTCAAAGGCTTTGGCATAGTCAATAAAGCAGAAATAGATGTTTTTCTGGAACTCTCTTGCTTTTTCGATGATCCAGCGGATGCTGGCAATTTGATATCTGGTTCCTCTGCCTTTTCTAAAACCAGCTTGAACATCTGGAAGTTCACAGTTCACGTATTGCTGAAGCCTGGCTTGGAGAATTTTGAGCATTACTTTACTAGTGTGTGAGATGAGTGCAATTGTGCGGTAGTTTGAGCATTCTTTGGGATTGTTTCTTTGGGATTTGAATGAAAACTGACTTTTTCCAGTCCTGTGGCCACTGCTGAGTTTTCCCAATTTGCTGGCATATTGAGTGCAGCACTTTCTCACAGCATCATCTTTCAGGATTTGAAATAGCTCAACTGGAATTTCATCACCTCCACTAGCTTTGTTCGTAGTGATGCTTTCTAAGGCCCACTTAACTTCACATTCCAGGATGTCTGGCTCTAGGTGAGTGATCACACCATCGTGATTATCTGGGTCATGAAGATGTTTTTTGTACAGTTCTGTGTATTCTTGCTACCTCTTCTTAATATCTTCTGCTTCTGTTAGGTCCATACCATTTCTGTCCTTTATCAAACCCATCTTTGCATGAAATGTTCCCTTGGTATCTCTAATTTTCTTGAAGAGATCTGTTGTCTTTCCCATTCTGTTGTTTTCCTCTATTTCTTTGCATTGATCGCTGAGGAAGGCTTTCTTATCTCTCCTGGCTATTCTTTGGAACTCTGCATTCAAGTGGGAATATCTTTCTTTTTCTCCTTTGCTTTTTGCTTCTCTTCTTTTCACAGCTATTTGTGAGGCCTCCTTAAACAACCATTTTGCCTTTTTGCATTTCTTTTCCATGGGGATGGTCTTGATCACTGTCTCCTGTACAGTGTCACGAACCTCCGTCCATAGTTCATCAGGCATTCTTGTCTATCAGATCTAGTCCCTTAAATCTATTTCTCACTTCCACTGTATAGTCATAAGGGAGTTGATTTAGGTCATACCTGAATGGTCTAATGGTTTTCCCTACTTTCTTCAATTTAAGTCTGAATTTGGCAATAAGGAGTTCATGATCAGTCAGCTCCTGGTCTTGTTTTTGCTGACTGTATAGAGCTTCTCCATCTTTGGCCACAAAGAATATAATCAATCTGATTTTGGCGTTGACCATCTGGTGATGTCCATGTATAGAGTCTTCTCTTGTGTTGATGAAGCGGGTGTTTGCTATGACCTGTGCATTCTCTTGGCAAAACTCTATTAGCCTTTGCCCTGCTTCATTCTGTACTCCAAGGCCAAATTTGCCTGTTACTCCAGATATTTCTTGACTACCTACTTTTGCACTCCAGTCCACTATAATGAAAAGGACATCTTTTTTGGGTGTTAGTTCTAAAAGGTCTTGTAGGTCTTCATAGAACCCTTCAACTTCAGCTTCTTCAGCATTACTGGTTGGGGCATAGGCTTGGATTACCGTGATATTGAGTGCTTTGCCTTGGAAACGAACAGAGATCATCCTGTCATTTTTGAGATTGCATCCAAGTACTGCATTTCGGACTCTTTTTGACCATGATGGCTACCCCATTTCTTCTAAGGGATTCCTGCCCAGAGTAGTAGATATAAAGGTCATCTGAGTTAAATTCACCCATTCCAGTCCATTTTAGTTCACTGATTCCTAGAATGTCGACATTCACTCTTGCCATCTCCTGTTTGACCACTTCCAATTTGCCTTGATTCATGGACCTAACATTCCAGGTTCCTATGCAATATTGCTCTTTACAGCATCGGACCTTGCTTCTATCACCAGTCACATCCACAACTAGGTATTGTTTTGCTTTGGCTCCATCCCTTCATTCTTTCTGGAGTTATTTCTCCACTGATCTCCAGTAGCATATTGAGCACCTACCGACCTGGGGAGTTCCTCTTTCAGTATATTATCATTTTGCCCTTTCATACTGTTCATGGGGTTCTCAAGGCAAGAATACTGAAGTGGTTTGCCATTCCCTTCTCCAATGGACCACATTCTGTCAGAACTCTCCACCATGACCGTCCGTCTTGGGTGGCCCCACACGGCATGGCTTAGTTTCACTGAGTTAGACACGGCTGTGGTCCTGTGATCAGATTGGCTAGTTTTCTGTGATTATGGTTTTAGTGTGTCTGCCCTCTGATGCCCCCTCGCAACACCTACCGTCTTGCTCGGTTTTCTCTTAACTGGACGTGGGGCATCTCTTCACGGCTGCTCCAGTGTTTTGCTTTGCTCTTGGTATTTCCAGAAAGTTGGTGGTTTATGTTTGTTTTATAATTAGCATGCTTACACCTAAAAAAATGAACAAATGTTTCTTTGTATTATTAAGTTTCCAATCTTTGTTCACATTTCCAATTGTGTCTTAACTTTTATCATCAATTTGTTTGAATCCAGATTTAAAGGAGGTCCTCAGTTGCATTTGGTTAATATAGCTTTATGTCTTATTTAATCTGTAAATTCCTTCTCTAACTTTCTTTGTTTGTTGCGATTTATTGGTTAAAGAAACTGGGTCATTTTGCAGTTTCCCATTGTCTTCATTTTGCAGATTATATCCTGTAGAATAGTTTAGTGTTTTTCTTTGCTCTTGGTATTTCCAGAAAGTTGGTGGTTTGTGTTTGTTATATTATAAAAATAAAAATATAAAGAATTATTCTGTACATGCTATTTTGTAATATTTTTTACCTTAATAAAATTTGTATGCTCTTCTAATGTCATTAAATGTTTTTCTATATCATTATCCTTAATGCTTGTATGGATTTCAACTCCTGTTAGCCTTTTACCTTGTTTTCAGTTTTTTCCTGTTATAAACAACACAGCTGTGAACATCTTTTGGCTAAATAATTATTTTATATTGGGAATGATGATAAAATACCACAGTTCCATAGGAATTTTCAGTTATCATGAGCAAATTTTGTACTTTGAAATGGCATGATGGTATTCGATGACTTGAATTTCCCTTACTCTTTCAAGGCAAAATGGACATATCAAGTTTTTAACCAAAGGAGATAATAATGCGGTTGATGACCGAGGCCTCTATAAACAAGGACAACATTGGTTAGAGAAAAAAGATGTTGTGGGGAGAGCAAGGGGGTAAGTATAGAGGGGAGATTTATGACTCATTGGCTATCTCGTTTGTATTGGCTGATCATATACAATTGAATGTAATGGTCTGGTCCTGTTTTGGTCAAATCATCTGTATCTTTTGAAAACGTACGCTTCTTAAAACACATCTGTAACTTCAGGTTTATTGCTCCAGAGGGGAGAATGTGGACTGAAAATGAAAACGAACAGAATATTAGTGATGAGGATGAATTAGAGTGACAGTTTTTAAAATTCATTTGTTTAATTCATTTATGAAATGTTTTTGTGCACCTCCCATGTACTCTGATGTCTGTTCTGTGCTAGGCTCTGGGGATCCAGAGTGATATTAATCCTCCTTGTTAAAACTCATGTTTCATAAGTATTTATTGAGTCAGCAACTGAAAGTGTTCATCTAGGTTAATTTCATCACGATAATGTATTCCATACTGTTTTATTTCTAGTTGTGAAATTACTGAGGTCAAATGAAATTTTAAAGTTATATTAAGCCTGTTTATTTCAGATTTTATCAGGAGAACTGATGAGTGGAGGACAGGAATTGTAAGTTATTGGTATGAGGAAATATGGGATTATTACTACCTTCATGTTATTAATAGTATTAACAATAACTCACATGTACTAGGGCTTACTATCTGCCAGAGACTCATCCTAAGTGCTTTCTTGACACGAATTACCTCATTTTAACCTCAGAACAACCCTAATATTTCCATTCTACAGATGAGGAAACACAGATGTTGTGAGGTTGCTTATCTAAGATCACACTGATACTAAAAATGGCTGGCTGACTCCAGAACCCACTGTTTTAACCATCACCCCCAAATTGCTGGTATAACATTTGAGATGGGCAGCACTTGTTCTCACTATTTAGATGCCTGTGGTACTCCCCTCCACTGTCAGGACACCTGCTCCTAACCTAGAACAGACGCAGTGGATTCAGTGGTCCCATGAGCCAACAGTGGGACCAATGAACCGTGTTCCCGTAAAGAAATAAGTTCAAGTTGTTAAGTAAAAATTACAGTGTAAGAGATGTTCAGTTTGGAGCTAAAGACAATGGGTCAGAAAAAGCACCAACGTGTTTTGTCTTCAGCAGAGCTGGATTTTGTGTATGCCTCAAGTTCAAGGGAACTTGATTTCCTAGGATGGAGCCAAACATACTTTTGTAATTCAAATTAGATACATCAGGGCTTCAGAGAAGGCATAGTCCCCATTTCCCTCTGTTCCCAAGGTGCTGGTAGTATCAACTTCTTTGAGTCTTTTTGTTTTTCCTTTAATTGCAAATGTACAGATTCTTGTAGAAACAACAAGGAAATAACAGACATCAAAAAAGCAAAGTCCCTTCTTTCCTTTTCACTCCCTCCATAAATATTTAACTTTTTGGTTCATGTTCTTTTAATCTTTTATGTATAAAGACGCAGATCTTAATATGTAAGTGTGTATACATACATAAACACATTTTGTGTATGGGGAAAGAATGGTCATGCTGCTTATAACCTCTTTTTTATCCCCCAGTGTTACTAGTATCCACAAATCAAAAGACTTATTTCCATATCATTATTTTAATATCATCAAAGTCGTATGCTACTTCACTATGTGGAAAGACCACATTTTTATTTAGCCAACCTCCTATGTGTTGGATGCCTTCGATTGTTGTCTTTTTTTAAAATTGTGAACAATGTTAATGAGGAACATCCCTGTTACATGTCTCATTGGCTCTGCCCAGTGCTTTTTTCACAGTAAATTTTTAGAAGTGGAGTGACTTGGTGAAATAGCGTATTTTAAGGCTTTTGGCAAGTTTTGCTGTACAGTTTTATTTATACTCCTACTGGTATGACAGTGTCCCTTTATCTAGATCTTGATTGTGAGGTGTTTCATGCTGCTCTGTCTGCTCACTTTGGCCTCATTTGGGGTAAAAAATGCATCATCCCATGAAAAGGGGGAGAAATCAGGCTTTCTTTTTCTCAAGTAGCTTGGCATTCTGAAGATTTTTTTTTTTTAAATCCTTAACTGTATACAGTGTCTTTTCTAAAGTCCCAACATTGAAAGGTATAGACCCTTTTCTTGCTTTTAATACAAAAAATGTTATAGTCTGGAACTCTCTGAATTAAGTAACCTTCCCTGAAGTGTAAGCACCTGGTATGTGAGAGGCAGTAGCACAGCCTTAAGTGTACAAATTCACTTTCTGTTGGTCCTGTCACCACTTAACCCTGACACATAATGGGGCACATCGCCTCCTTTTGTGGAAATTGTGTTTATAGAACACTAAACTACATTTCAGAGTCAGACTGTACCCAAACCTTGGAATTATTATTTTTTTTTCTCAAACAGCTGCACACTGAAGCCTAAGGCACTAAATAAAAACAAGTTTAAAACATTTTTTATTGAGCTATAATTCACATATATTGGGATATAAAATTTATCATTTTAAGGTGTACAGTACAGTGGATCTTATTATATTCAGAAAGTCGTAAAACCGTCACCACTATTTAATTCCAGAACATTTCCACGCCCCAGAAAGAAAACTGGGTATTCATCTGCAGTCACTGCTTGTGCCCTGTTCCTCGCAGCCCCTGGCAGCCACTCGTCTACGTTCTGTCTCTATGGATTGCCTGTTCTGGACATGCTGTGTAAACAGAATCTTATAATATATGTTTGTTTGTTTTTAAACATGTGGTCTTTTATGTCTGGCTTCTTCTACCTAGCATAACATTTTCAAGGTTCATTCATGTTGTAGCATGTAATAAAACAATTTTAGAAAGTGAAACTAATACTGAACCTACTAAGAATAGGGGTGATTCTTTCTAACTTCAGGTATTTGAAAAACACAAGAGAAGCTGTTAGTCTCAGAAGGGTAGAAAGCAACAGGAGAAAAGGAGAAAGCCTGGCAGAATATCAGGAAATAGAAAAATATTGACAATGGTAAAAGAGAATAAAAATAAAGGAAGGAACAGAGTAAGTGAGGTTTATAAACCAGAGTAATCAGAGTTTTAAGCCAGAGTAATCAGGTTTATAGAGGAGGCTTTCAAAATGTACTTTTAACTTGAAACAGATCATTCTGGGATGGAAATAGTGATCCTTCTTAAGTCAGCTACTAGGGTCCAGACTTCCCAGGCATAGACCTCTCTTGACATCTGACAGATTATTTTCACCCAAAACATCAGCAGATGGTTCTTCTTTCTTCCTCCTGAGGCTCCTTTCATAGCAGCACCTTTGATACTGAGAACTCCTGGGAATACGTATTTACCCTATACTCTGCCTCCTAGATGTTCACTTGCCACACTGTCTGGTGTTGAAGTTGGCTTTGTGAATGGCATTTTTTTTTAAACTATCGCTTATTATATCACTTAATATATCTGAGTTCAGTAGGAAAAAAGTGCAAATGATTTGAATTTAAGATGACTGATGATAGCAGCTCTTGTCTGTCCATGGAGGGAATCAGTGGTACAAATAACAAAATTTTCATTTGACTTTGGACTGCCTGTCATATTCTGGCAGCCTTATATTTTACTTCTGTTACTCTTAAAGATCAGGTTGCTTCTATTTCACTTATGGTAAGCAAGGTAGAACCACCTTTAGGGGAAAAAAAATTTCCACGGATAACCTATAAGCAGACTGTGTAATCATTGGTTCTTTGAGCACAGATATCATTGCATGGAGGTGACACTGAAAGTCTCTACCCCTGAGAATGGCTGCTGATTGCTCATCAGGCCAGAATTGGCAGCCTGATCATTGTTTTCATGGAAGTCACAGATGCTTTTATAACTTAATCTGCATTTTACTGAAAGGCATTTGCCTTTATATTCTTAAATTAGATGATTTTCTTTCTGAAAGACTGGAAACTGTTGCTTATTTGAGATGTTATAAATGAGACAAAAGAAATAAGAGTTGTTGCACTAAAAGGAAAAAACATATGTATTAAAAATATAGAAAACCTTTATCTACCCTCCTAGAGCTTTAGCAAGGCCATTCTGTAGTGACTGTTCAGTTCTTAGAGGTCCCAGGGGTCAAAATTAAAGCATGGTCCCTAAAAGAGGAAGTTACTGTCACTACACACCTGTTCATACATCTCACTGGCTAAAGCTGTGCTTCTTGTACTTAAATGTGCAGAAGTGTCATTTGGGCCCGACCTTCCGGAGGTACACTGACTCAGTAAACCTGGGAAGATCGAGCATCACAACAAGCTGTTTAAGTGATTCTCACAACAGAGGTGTAGGTTTTAAGAAACATCAACTTACAGGAATGGGAGTTTGGGGAGGAGGAGAGATGGGTCTGGATAGTACTGCCAGAAGGGAGAAGGGTAGGATGGGGGTGGGAACAGCAAACAGGAAGTAAGAGGAGTTCTCAAAAGGAAGTAAAATGCACCCCAGACGAAACTTCCGTTTTTCAAGACTGCCTGAGCCTTTGATGGTGGAGGTGTTATATAGGAGGTCATTTATGTTTGTGCACCTTTGGTGTGTGCACAGTTGTGAGTGCCCTGAATAAAAATGTCTGAGATACTTTGAAATAGGTGAAGATAAGCCTCCCGTCTCTAGGATGGTATCACCCAGTCCACTCTGGAATCCAACAGGAGCAGAGGAAGAAAAAGAAAGTTGTACATTTCTAACAGCTGTTTCCTCCCACATAGCTCTCTCCCCTGAATTTTTATGTTGAGGAGTCTTTTGTTTTGAGGGGAGAATTGAAGTCCTGGGAGGAGATGAGATTCCCCAGGGAAAGAGAAAAGATGAGGCCAGGACATCCCAACCTTCAGTCTGGCAGTCTTTGCTGGAAGCCTACTGTGTGCCGTGTATATAACATGTTTGGCCTTGAAGATACAGTGGGGAGCATATTGCCACTGGTTTTGCCCCTGGAGAGCTTAGAGTCTAGTAGGGAAGACAGATACTGTCCAGCTAGTTAGGCAACTAATTCTGTAATTAAACTCATGATGAAGATTTCTGAGAAAATATATGAGGTGCTATGAGATTATTTAATATGTGGTTTTTACCTAGTTTGAGGGCACAAACTTTAGGGATGACAGGAAAGCAAGAACTAGTGAAAAATAAAAAAACAGGTGTTGCAGCCAAGAGGTAGTAGGTGGAGGTGGAGGAAGAGACTGGTGTGTTAATGGAACCCAAGGAGAAAGGTTTCATGGGCAGGTTTCAGGTCATCAAAAGTCAAATGCTGGAGAGATGAAAAGGAAGACGGAAGCTGAGATGGATCTTCTGCAGGCAGTGAAAGTGAAAGTTGCTTCACTCATGTCCTCCTCTTTGCAACCGCATGGACTATACAGTCCATGGAATTCTCCAGGCCAGAATACTGGAGTGAGTAGTTGTATTCTTTCCTTCATCTGGGGATCGAACCCAGGTCTCCCGCATTGCAGGCAGATTCTTTACCAACTGAGCTCCTGGGGGTTTAGACTATTCCAAAAGAAGTTTCCGGATGAAGAGAGCCCAAGTCAGATTACACATGGTTATAAAAAGGAAAGAGTGGTGAAATCTTAAGTACTATAATAGAGCTGTTACACTCACTTTTGGGACACTTAACATGAAGTACCTTGTAAAGTTCTGGCTGTGTTTGCCTAGTCTCCCCAGCTAGACTGACAGCTTTCCCAAGGTTATAACAACAAGCCCAGCCCCTGACACTGAATAAGCATGTGGCATTAGGGTCACCAACTAGAGGTCAGATACCTCAGATCTGGTACTGGTTCTGCCATGTACCTTGGACATGAGCAACTGTTTCCTCATCTCTAAAATGGTGATATTGCTAACTTCCCTATCACATGGGCTGTTGAAAGAGTCTAATAGAACAGTATATACAAGTGGACTTTGTCAGCCGAAAATCAGTATTCAATGGAAGATAGAACTGAGAATGTTCCGTAAATGATAATAGCTACTTAGAAAGTTCTGTGATGCTCAATCTCTTGTTTGTTTGTTTGTTTAGATTTGTTCCTTATATTGGGATTGTGACGATCCTCATGAATGACTATCCTAAATTTAAGGTAAGATCTGATACTTTGTGTTTCATGAGTTTTGGAAACTATTAAATGGATTACAGTTAAAAGATGAAAGGCCAGTTGGATGATTTAGTGATTTATCATGGTCCCAAAGGCCAGTTAATTAACTGAGGCTTTGTGAACTTTTCCAAGCTTCTCTGACTTGTGCTTCTGTGTTTATTTTCTAGTATGCTGTGCTCTTTTTGCTGGGTTTATTTGTGCTGGTCCATCGTGAGTAAGAAGTCTGCCTTGCTGTTCCTGGAAGATGCTGTACTTTTTGTTACTGAATGTTTGGAATAGATGCCGATCTGTGGTTGGTGGAATGGAGAACATATGTCGGCGCTTCTTGGTAGCACTGGTTTGCATTAGTTTATGTTTCCACGCCAGAGTACGTGTGGGCGGGTGTGTGTGCACCACCACGTGCACTCGAGGGGACTTTCAGTCACAGATTTTCATATGTTGTCACTGTCACACTTCGCATTTTTGTACATCAGTGAATTTTTTATATTAAAAGGTTGAGCCAAAGCCCCCAGTGTTTGTATTTTGAAGCCAAGCTTCACTTCTAAAGTGCCTACAGAATTCTGTAAATGAAAATACAGTTCTGCCCGAGTTTGAAACTGCCATTCCCCCTTCGAATGGGAATGGCGTATACTGAGGTGGTCATAGTCTTAACTTTTCAGAATTTTAAATAAAAGACTTTGCATATTGAAACCCCTTATCCCTGACTTGTGTTTGTCGGGAAAGCGTTTGAAATTTGCTTTCCTCTGCTGGTTCTTAGCGCCCCTGGGGAGGTGAAGGCTTTGATGGGAGCAGTTCTTCAGCCGAGAAGTTTGTCCTGATGCTGACAATTGGTTTTTGTCTGCTTGTTTTTGTTTTTGTGAAGCAGAAGTGGGATCTCTTAGTCATAAAATTGACTCTTCACGAGGGTGTGGCTCAGATGTGTATTAGCCCCGCTGGTTGCTGAGAGGTTCAGTAACTCACTTTCCTGTAGACTTGTAACCTTTTCTGCACTTGAGACCTTCTCAACCCTTTCTACAGGGTGGCAGTGAGTTTTAGCATCTGGGGGAGGCATGAGGAAGGTGCTGGAGGGCAAGTATGCTACTTGTTTTCTTTAGACTCTTAACTTGCCTGAATCTGTTCTCCTAAATGCCTGGCTTTGCTTTTCTCTAATGCAGACTTACAGAAGGCAAGGTTTAAGGTGATGAAGGCAAAGCCCAGTTGCTTTCTTTTTTTTAATACTGAGACAGTAAAGGAAATAGGGAATATGTGGTAACTGGTGTGTTTTAAGCACAAAAGACTCTTAATCCTTTCTGTTCTCTCTGTATTAGTGTGAAATCTCAATACTTTGCAAAATAGTGGGCTAAATGAATGGTTTTTATGATTCGTTCAACTGAGGTGGAAATCAGCCCATACTTTAATTCTAATGGAATGAGAACAGGGACATTAATCTTCTGAAACCCTGCCCTGTAGAGATCAGCCATCCTAAATCCATTCTCTAGGCTTTAGCTTTCAAACTTTGCATACAGACTCTTAAAGATATCAACAGAGTATGAAACTTGGCAAATTACTGCTAACAAGAGCTTCTTTGAACCTGTCTTTGAGGCTTACGTAGTGTTTCTATTTTCTCGTGAGCCAAGGAGAGTGCTGAAATGTACCCCCACCCCACCTCCACATGTGGTAGAAAATTGCTGCTTACCCCCTTTTTCCTTCCTGACAACCTAAAGATGGCGGGGTTAACTGCGGAGCCAGTAGTAACTGGCTGTTTTTGTACCAACCTTTCTGAGACTTCTCTGGGGAGAAGTCGTGTGTTCTGCTGGCAGAGGTTGGGATCTCAAAGTTCTTTGTGATCCTAGCTCGCCAGAGTGTAAACATGCTTGTACTTGTATCCTCCGTGATCCAGGTTCCTCCTCCTTTTACACTTACTGGGAGGGAAGTGTTTATATTTTCCTCACTTGCTTATTTTCATACCCAGTCTTATAAAACTACTGTTTTTCCTCCTTTACTGGATGCCATAGTTTGAAGCAACAGCTAAATTTCTCTGAAAAGTAATCAGATCATTTAAAAATATTTGACTCACTCTAGTAGCCAAAAAATAAAAAAAACAACAACATTATTTGTGGAATGAGGTACCGTGTTCCCAGGTTTTATATTTTAGTGCTAAAATATAAGACTTAAAACTGGGAGATTTTATTAGTAAATATAATGTGGGGTTTTTTTTGGTCACACCACAAGGAATGTGGGATCCTAGTTCCTTGAACAGGGATCACACCTGTGCCCCATGCGTTGGAAGTGTGGAGTCTTAACCACTGGTCCGCCAGTGAAATCTCAGTAGATGTATTTTTAAAAGCTCTTTGGAAATGTAAGAAATGCCAAAGGTGCTTGATTTGTTATTTTAAGGGAAGTATAAGTTCTTTGAGATTTTAGAGGGCTAGTGGGAAGTTAGGTGGGTTTAACCATTGTGAGTGAAGAGAATCAAAGAGGAATTGAGAAAACTTCGGATGAGGACATGATAATGGATTATCTGTTGGCTGTGAGTCATCACCTCATCAGTCTCCATGAGTGTCTCCAGTGCCTGTCCTCAGTTCCAGTCGTTTCTGCCTATTCCCACAGGACTCCTCCAGTCGATCATCCTGTCTTTAAACTGAAGCTCATGGCAATTCGTGCAAACTTCCCCTTCACATTTCAACATCTCTTTGAAGGCATATTTGCCTGGATTTGTCATTTTCTCATCATATTTAGTCATTTAAAAGCCAGCATTTATCCATGTCATCCCATTCTCATCGCCATCCCTTGAATCCAGAAACATAACTCATGACTGTTGCTTGCGTGACTTTCCGTCCAGTTTCCTATAACATGCTGGTGTGCCTATTTTAGATAATTTCCACCTGTTAGTTCATTTTCATACCCCTTTTACCTTTAGGAAGTGTCTCTTTTTAGACCACAGATTTTGTATTTACCCTTGTATTTCCTACGTGTGAAGTTCAGACTTTGAATTGTGCTGACATGAAGCAACCTTGTGCTGTACCACCATGTTTTCACTTATTTTATACTCGCATTTCTGCTTATCCGAGTCTCACTTTTTTCACAACGTAATTATTCCTTCTCTGTCATTCAGTGTTTGCAGCCTTACACTATTTGTGTATCTTGGTGGCTGTGGACTCAAGTTCCCCTGTCGGACTGTAAGTTCCTCCAGTGCAGGAGCCCCGTTTTATAGACACTGTGCTCAGTTTTCCCAGTAGCATCCGGCAGCATATACCAAGTGTTTAGTATAATCATGCATTGGAACCAGAAGCAGTAACTAAGGGTAGCATCACTGTTGTGCTGTTATCCTGGATCGGAGCATATGAATCATTAAAGTGATTTGTATTTGCCTGATATTTAGTGAGTACATTATCTTGGTCTTGCCAAATTTAAATCAAAAAACTTTATCTCCCAACGGTTCTATTTAAAACGACATGTTCCTTTTCTAGAATATTTTATGTTAATCCTGTTCTCTTCATTTTGTTTGTGTGTTCTTGGTCTCTTCCTGTGTTCTCTTTCTCAGTGGGAGAAGTATTGGCTTTTGTCAGTTTTCTTAGGGAGTCACAGGCTTCTCAAAGAACCTAGGCTTGGAATAAAGGCTCTGTTGTCCCTGACTGTATTTCTTGGTCATTTCATAAGGATGTTACCAAATGCTAATACCCTTTCTGGTGTGGGAGCTCCCCCTGGTTCTGAAGGTACCTTTCTTATGACATTTATCACCCTACTGAGCTTCAGAAATTCTAGCTGGCTGAATGGATTATCCACCTTCCTCAGGATGCGCCTCAGTTTGTTGTTCAGTTGCTAAGTTGTGTCCTACTCTTTACAACCCCATGGACTGCAGCATGCCAGGCTTCCTGTCCTTCACAATCTCCCAGAGTTTACTCAAACTCAAGTCCATTGAGTCAGTGATGCCATCCAACCATCTCATTATCTCTTATCCCCTTCTCCTCCTGCCTTCAATCTTTCCCAGCATCAGGATCTTTTCCACTGAGTTGGCCCTTCACATCAGTTGGCCAGAGTATTGGAGCTTCAGCTTCAGCATCAGTCCTTCCAATGAATATTCAGGACTGATCTCCTTTAGGATTGACTGGTTTGATCTCCTTGCAGTCCAAGGGACTCTCAAGAGTCTTCTCCAGCACCACAGTTAGAAAGTATCAATTCTTTGGCGCTTAGCCTTCTTTATGGTCCAGTTCTCACATCCATACATGACTGCTGGAAAAACCATAGCTTTGACTATACGGACCTTTGTCAGCTCCTCAGGCTGTTTCCTGGCCAGGCATGTCTCTGTCCCTATTGTCCCTTATTATAACCTCAAGTAATACCAGAGAAGTTTCTGAAATAATAAATTTAACCCTTCACACATAACTATGGTGAATCTGGATATAGAAAGAATTCTGTGTAACCAAACAGTGTTGGGAACTAGAATATGCAGAGGTTATCAGAAACAGCAAGGACATTGCCTTCTAGGTCCTGTAGCATCCCAGGCCTGCAGGGTTTTTCTCACCTCAGCTCTTAGCAGACCCCAGGTTCTCATAGCCTTGACAGTGGTCTCACTGTATAGACATCCAGTCTTTGTTTATGCTGGGTCGCCCTGCCTGGAGTGCTTGCTCACTTCTCCACTTACTAAAAGCTTTCTCATTCAGGAGACATTTATTGAGCATCTACTCTGTGCCAGCTTTGGGGCCAGGCCCTGGGGAGACAAAGATGAGTGAGGCAAGGTCCCTCCTCTGCCAGGAACTCAGTGCCTTAATTGGGGCAATGTGTAAACAGATCTTTCCACATAGGATTGTAAGTGCAACCTTAAGAGATGCACAGGGAGCTCAAAGAGGGGTGTTTCTAATTCACCAAGCTCTCGGGTATACAGTGCTTCCTTCTTGGTGCTGTCTTCTCAGTACTTTGTTCACTGTCCTTAGAGTGGTTTGTCTTATGTGTGTCCAGCTCTCCAACTAGCTCCTTGAAGGCTTGAAAACAAGACCAGCCTGTAGTTCATTCTTGTATATCCCCTAGTGCCTGTCACAGTGTTTTTCACATTTTAGATTTATTTATACCCTCTTTTGTTCCAGAAAGGATTTGGAACAAAATAGCTCATAAAGATACTTCCAGTAGTATGTGATATGATATAAAACAGTTGAAGAATTTGGGGTTGAAATAAGCATGGGAGGAGAAAAGGATAAAATGGGAGGTGAGGTTAGTAATTACAAGACATGTCAGAAGATCCTGCTGTCTGCTGGAGAAGATCCATCGCTTTGGTTCTCAGCTCCTTAGGCACTAATGTGAAGAGGGAAAGAATCATATCTATGGTTCATGGAATGGATATAAAGTGGGAATTTTTTTTAAAACTTGTAATGACACTCAGAAATCTAGAAACTTCTGAGACCTCACTGCAAGGATACTATGTAGCATTATGCAATAATTTCTATATAAATTAGCCTAATGATTTTCATAGAGCTGTTCCTGAGAATGTTCAGGTATAGTTTGGCCCCTTCTGCAGAAAGCCACCTCGCAAAAAATCAGCTACTCATCTAATCAGCCAGGAATCTTCCTTCAGTTAGTTTTCCTGTAAAGCAGTTTTCCTTAATCTTTAAAAACTCTTGGTCTTTTTTTTTTTTAATCACATCATGTGGCATGCAGGATCTCCCTGATCAGGGATTGAACCTGTACCCCCTGCACTGGAAGTGCAGAGTTTAAACCACTAGACTGCCAGGGAAGTCCTTATAAACTCATGGTATTTTTTAAGAAACAAAAATTTCATACCTCTTTTCCATTCTGATAAACCTCTTTTCACGTCTGTTATATCCAGCCTCTTATCCTTACCAGTCAGGAACATGTTATCTTGCTTCTTCTTAAGTTTGTACTATAAAAACAGTAGTTACTCATCTCTCATATACAGTTATATTCAAGGCAACTTTCAAATTATAGATCCTTGTTCTGTTAATTTTAGGAGTTTCTGGAATGCCACCTACTCTCCATCAAGAATCATTTCTGTAAAACCCTTATTTTAACTGGCCGGTTTATTTAGATGGCTAAGCTGGTTCTAACCCAGGTCTTCTGCACTTCAGGCAGATTCTTTACCATTTGAGCCAAATTTGGAACCCTTTCAAGCTGGTTTCCAGCTTTAATTCAAGGAATCTAGTTAAAATAATTTATACTCAGGACTTTGGGCAGGCAAGTAAGGAAATCTGCTCGCATGATGCTTTGATGAGAGTTGTCAGCTTGACAACTTATTTAAGCAAGGAGAGAGAATGCCATATAGAACATGTTTCTTGGAATTGGTCAAAAGTTGAGGTAGGTATGCTAGCATTTGTTTATCAAACAAGTGACAATGTAATAGGCATTTTGCAGACTGTTGTGTCAATACCATGGCCTCACCCGCTACCCAGGGAGGCTTTCCCCCTGTAATGGGCTTCAGATATAAGGCAGGCTTTGCTTTTCCTAGGATCCAGCTAATAATAGTGAGTACTCCAAATTCTCCAGTGCTCAGCCAAGTGCTTTTGAATTTATAACAGATTTTTTTTTTCTCCTTTAGTCCTCAAAATAAACTCCATTTTACAAAAGAGAGAAACTGGAGGTGAAGAGATTTGCCCAGGATCTCCAGACCTGTGGGTGGCAGAGCCAGAACTTGAATTCTGGTTATGTTTACCAGGCCACAATGTCATAACCCAGTTATTCTACCTTTATAAACTCTCATGAGATTCATTTATCTGGAATAAGCCCCACAACCACAAGGCCCTTGGCTGTTCTTTCATAGAAGCCCTAGGTTGTTCTTCCATGGATTTCCTCAGTAAATCTCATAGAAATAGTGAGATTCTCAGGTAAACTTCCAAGCATTTAAACCTCTTTGGAGTTAAAAGAGTATTTATTTCAGTTACTGAAATGCCCCCTGAAGTACCTATTACACCCACATCATCTTATGAACACGGGTCCTGGGGCTTCTCACTTCTCTGACTTTGTGAAATTGTATCAAATATCCCTGACACTTTTTCTTCCTCTCTTAAAGATTATGCATTTCTCCTGATTCTACAGCCCCTTGCCCATTCTGAACCTAAAGAGCAGGACCTGAGATGTCCCAAGATGTTTCTCTTTCTCTCCACAACCCATGCATATGGGATCTGTGCTCAGAGATTTGGCAGGAGACTGATTTTACACCATCTTATTCTGAGCATCTGTTTGTCACCCTTCCTTGTTCTCTAGGATCATTTATGTCTCATTTAAATTTCTGCCTTTTATTTTCTCTTTTGTCCTCTGTAACTTTCATGTGTTTGAAGTCCACACTCAGGTTTTCTCTGTTTGTTTAGCTTCTGTGCAACTAACTTGTGTTTACTTGAGTTAACTCATCTATAAAATGATCATAGTACTAGCCTTTACTGCATCAGAGTAGTGTTGGTGATCAAAGGAGTGTGCATGTAAGTGCTTTGGAAAACAATAACAAAGGTTTGGCTGTGAAAAGATGTTATTTGTAATTGATTCTAATTTAATGAAACATAGCAATCAATAATATATATGTTCTTTATTTTAAGCAATCTTTGATTAAAAGCATGATGCAGTTTAAATATTTGGTTGGTGTTGGTTATCAGAGGATTTGCCATATATCTTTCACCCCTTATTCATCTTTTGGGTGTCCTTTGAATCTTCTCTGCATTGTCTGAAATCTCAGAGGGTCAGAGTGAGCTCTGAAGAGCTTCCCCTGGCAGTTCCATATGATTCACTGTCCATGTGATTCACTGTCTGTCTTCGGCAGAGAGAGAGGACTTAGGAACAGGCATTGTGCAGTTGAGGTCCTCACTTTAAACTCAGCCCAGCACTACTCCCTGAGGGATCTGACGTGGAAGTGCTGTCTTGGGCAAGCCCCCTCTCTGCTGTGCGTAACACTGCACATTCCTGGGACAGTGGCTTATAGCTGGCTGTGGAGCTGCTGCCCTGCTTCTTTCTCTGGGGTCCTTGGAAGCCCCTCTTTTCCTGTGCTCACCTGACAGATGAAATAATCCCCAGGGGCATCAGGGATCATTCTCGCAGGTGTGGTTGGAGCTGTGAACACAGGCTATGTCAGAGGAGGTTTGCCTAACTGTGAGTGAACCTGTCAGAGCAGAAACAAGGTGCCAGGGTCACCTGTAGAAGAGAGGTGAAACTCAGTCATTGCCTGCTCCCTCGCCCCCTTGAGAAATCCACACCAACCTGCTCTTTAACAGGATGGTACAGCGGGAGTGGGCGTGGCTCAGAGAAAGCAGCATCGGTTCCTGGTGACTCTGGGGGCCTGAAGGAGTGCTCTGAACAGACCTGAAGTCTGATTCCAGTGTGACGTCTGGGCAAGTTTCCAGTCCGAGCCTGCTTGCAGCTATAAAATGAGGAGAGATAAACCTGCCAAATAAGATTCCTTCAAGCATCTAAGTGAGGCAACACTCAATACCACCTCCTAACTTCTATGACTGAGGACCAGAGAAGACAGGATGGGTGTGTGATGCAAGAAGAGGGAGGGGGTCGAAAAGGGAACGATTATAATGGGAAGGTGATGAGAGCTATATCTGTACACTATGGCTTAAGCAGTGACAAGAATACAGAGAGGTGTAAATGCCAGGGTGGGAGATGAGAAGCAGGGAGAGTGGGAAGAAAGCCTGGGCCAGAAAGGGAGTGTCCTTGTCCTGCCTGTCATGCTTTCTGGGAGCTCAGCATGACAATCAGCTTCTTGTACACACTTTCCCTTTTAAGATGGTGATCCCCAGAGCCTTGCTGAGCTAGACATGGCAAGAGTAATAATAGGTACCATTATTGAGCCAGTGTGGGGGGTAGGTTCTCTCACAGCCACACTGCAGTGTTTCTGAGAAGAGTCCAGAGCCCAGGGCTTGGTTGGTATCCTGCGTCTCTGTCATTGACTGCTTTTGTACTCTGTCTCCAATGAGATGGTCAGCTACGGTGGAAGCAGATGGTTGTCTTTTGTCTCCCCTCCTGTCCTTAGCATGGTGCTCTGAATGTTGGTGTTTGGTAAACATTTAAGCAAAAATAAATGTATTATTCTGGAGCACAGCGTCTTCTCCTGTTCATTAAATGTTGCCACTGACCTAAGAGTTCTTTCCAAGACAAGCCTGGACGGCTCCTTGAGAGTGCTGACTTTGAGAGTCCTATAGGACTGCTGCTTCCTGCCACATAATAACTGGGCTAAAAAGATGAAAAATTATTAAAAATAGGGCAGCAGGGTTATTCCCATTTGACAGTTGAAGAAGGTGAGGGTCAAAGAGATCACACAGCTTGTATATGGACTCCAGGTCCAGTGTTCCTTTCACTCCCCTGACCCAAAGCTCTCCCTCCTGGGCGACTGAGAAGCCAGGCTCTCACCATTTGAGGTGGGTTGAGGAGGGCTCCCCTTCCATCCTTCTGCACTCCCATCCGGAGCATGTGCTGTGATTTCGGCTTACCTGGTGAGTGCTGGCTGGGAGAGAGAGGGCATAAAGATAGGTGGGTGAGCAGGTTAGATGCTCCAAGAGGGAGGGGCCGACTGGCAAGCTCCTCTGGCGCCCGGCACTTTGCTGGGCACAGTAACGCCTATGTTACCCAGGAAGGCGGCGTCCTCGCCCCCTTTTCTACCTTGAAGAAGGGCCGAAAGCCGTTGGGAGTGGCGAGGAGGGCCAGGGGAGCCGGCTTTGCCGCCATCCTCAGCTTGAAGCTGGTGGGCTTGGGCCCGGACCCCTGAGGAAGCCATGCCCACGTCGGGTCAGGAGTGCGGGCGTACGGGCGGTGAAGGGGGTCCCGGACCCTGGCCCGGGCCGACTCGAGAGACTCCGAGAGGGCGGGGCCGGGGCGGCCGTGAGCGCGCCGGGGGCGGGCTCCTCGGGGCGGCTCCGCCCCCAGCGGCGCGGGTTTAAAAGGAGGGAAGGCGCGCCGGCGACCGGAGCCACTGCCAAGTGCACCTAAATTGAGGCGTCGCCCGCGCCCAGCCATGACCCTGCGGGCGGGGGGCGCTCGGCTGCTCGGCGGCCTCCTGCTCTTCACTCTGCTCGCGGCCGGCGCCGCCCCGTTCGGCTGGGATCTCCCGGAGCCCCGCAGCCGGGCCAGCAAGATCCGAGTGCACCCGCGGGGCAACCTCTGGGCCACCGGTGAGTCTTCGGGGTTCCGGCAAGCGCTCCCCGTCCCTCCCACCTTCCTTCTCTGGCCTCTCCTCAACATGGACATTAGTGTCCAGGCTAGTGGGGACCCTGGAACTCATCTAGTAAGATGGGGGAACTTGAGACCCAGACCCAGTGACTTGGTTTAAATCATTCACTCAGCCGGTTTAAAGCAGGGCTGAGGCTGGATCCTAGATCTACCTGCCAGTCTGTGCCTCTTCCCTTAGACAAGACTGCACTGAATCTTCCGACCTCTAGTGTGTCTTCTCTCTGCACCTCCACCTTCCAGACACCTCTTGTCCTCACTTCTTTCTCTGCTGTTTCCCGTCCCTCTTCTAAGCAGACAGCACAACTGGCAGAGTTTGTTCCTGGCCCTTGGAGCCTCCCACCGCCCCTTCCAGCTGCGCCATCCCCTCCACCCACCTCTACCTGCTCCGGAAAAGCTGAGGTGCAGGGTTTGCCACCACTGGGGGCTCTTTGTTGGTTTCCGGTGACCAGGAGGAGAAAGGCTGTGTGTGTATCTTCCTGCCAGGAGAACTGAGAAGTGGGAGAGATGGGGACTTGCCCACTGGGATAGCATCCTTGCTCCCTGACTTCCCTGTGCCTTGGCACCTCCTTTCTAGGTCACTTCATGGGCAAGAAGAGCCTGGAGCCCCCCAGCCCATCCCTACTGGGGACAGCTCCTCACACCTCCCTGAGGGACCAGACACCACGGCTGAGTCATCATCTGCTCAGGGTCCTCCTGCAAAAGAAAGCTCTGGGCATGACCCTGAGTGGCCCAGCACCTCACACCCAGGTGAGCCAGGAGAACTCAGCCAGGGCTCCCCCTGGATCCTGCATTGGGCTTAGGGTATGAGTGCCCAGCCAGGGCAGGAGAAGCCCAGGAAAGCCAGGGATTCTAGGCTCTCCCTGTGATCCAGAGCTCAAAGTGGGAGGATTCCAAAGAAAGGGAGCTCACCTTCTCAGCAAACCCCGAGGGACAAAAAAGTAGGGGAAGATGTTCCTCCTCACCCACTGCCCAGTCTAAAGGCGCAGCCTGGGCTTATCCAGCTTCTTCCAGCAGGACCTTTCCCCCCACCCCTCACCCCCTGGTCTATGCAGACTTGCCCCACCCCTGTTGTCCACCTTTGTTGTGCCCTGTATGTGCTTATTGGGACCCTGGGGCCCACAGAAAGGATGAAAAGAGTGATTCAGCAGCCAGGACCAAGTCTGGACCTTGTTCACTTTGACCAGCACTCTTCGCCTCAGTGACCACTGGCAGGGTTTCTCAACCCCAGCACTCCTGTTCTTCTGGGCGGGACAGTCCTACATTGTAGGGGCTGTTCTGTGCATTGTAGGAAGTTTAGCAGCCTCCCTTGTCTTTATCCACTGGCATAGCCTCCCTCTATGCCCACAGTTACGACAACTAACAATGCTCCAGACACTGCCAGAGGTCCCCTGGTGAGGGGTCATGGGAGGGAGCAAAAAAAATCACCCTTGGTTGTAAACCACTGACCTATGGGGTTTGGGCGTGGGGGCTTCCAGGTGGTGCTCGTGGTAAAGAACCTGCCTGCCAATGCTGGAGATGTAAGACATGCAGGTTCGAAGGTCCCCTGGAGGAGGGCAGGGGACCTGGATGAGGAAGGTCCCCTGGAGGAGGGCATGGCAACCCACTCCAGTATTCTTGCCTGGAGAATCCCATGGACAGAGGAGCCTGGTGGGTTACAGTCCATGGGGTCCCAGAGAGTCAGATACAACTGACGTGATTGAGCACGCACACACATAGGGTTCAAGGCCCCAGAGCTGAAGCCAAGCCAGCCTTCGTCTCCAGCCTGGCAGAGGGGCAGCTCATCCATTCTCTGCTCCTGGCGCCTCCCCATTCCACACACCCTCCCTGGTGCTTTGTTGCTCTGTAAAGAAGGCTGTAAGGTATAGTAGAATGTGGACTCTGGTGACAGCATTCTGGGCTCATAATCCAGCTACTTGGTAGCTGTGGGACTTTAGAAATGTCATTTAGCCTCTCGAAGCCTCATCTTCCTCAACCCTAAAATGGGAATAATAGTGTCCCTCTTCCCTTAAATGAGAACATTTATGTCACATGCTGAGCGTGATGCCTAATGCATAGAAAACACTTAGTAAACAGAACCTGTTACCAGTCTGTGAGCTCCCTGGCAGCACCGGTGGCTGACTTAACCGTGTGTCTCCCACTGTGCCTAGCATATAGTGTATACATTGTGAAAGAAGGGGGGCGGGCATTCCCTAGAGAAAGTTCATCCCCAGCCCCAGTCAACCTTGACCCTCCTGACGCACAGAACCAACAGCCTGGTACTCCTCTGGCAGTCCAGTAGTTTAACTCTTTGCTTCCACTGCAGGGGACATGGGTTTGATCCCTGGTTGGAGAGCTAAGACCTCGCATGCCGCGTGGCGTAAGGGCTAGGTACTCAGGCTGGCTGGGTCTGAAGGAAGACGATGGCCCCTCTGGATCCACTGGTCTTGAAGGCCCGAAACATGAAGACCAACTCGAAAATCTCAGAGGAAGCAGTACCTAGCCCTGGGGGGTGGGACTTCAGAAGTGAGGTTTGGGGCAGACTGGAGGTCAGGGAGTCAAAACACTGTCTGGCCCAGGGCCGGGCCTGGTGCTTGGACTTTATTTCTAAGATCTCCATTGACTGTCTCTGTGAGGTTGAGAAAACCACCGCCCTGACCCCTCCCAGGCCCTTGGTGGGGTAGGAAGTCTGCCCCTGCCAACCTCTGTGGGTGCCCTGCATTTAGGAATGGCAGGATGCCCCTATCATTTGCCCCACCCCTGCCCGGGCCAATTCCTCTGTGTGTTCCCCTTCAGCACAGGAGGCTGCTGGTGCAAATGCTGCAGAAGTGATGCTATTAATCAGGAAGACACGACGACATGGCTGAGATTGTGCCCACCCAGGGAAGGTGCTGCATGGGACCCATCTGGATGTAAATCATGAGCTCACACCTCTGTCACTCCACTACTGTGATTTCTGGTTGGGCTGTCAGGAATATTGCCAGAGCAGATGCAAATGACGTCCCTGCCGTATTTCTTGCTTCCCTGTTGAAGTTGTGAATAAAACCCTGCTCTTTACATAGACTGTCTGGGCCTCTCCTTCTACCTGCGCTGGAGGGGATGGGAGGGAAAGGAGACTGGAAGACCTGGTGCTCACTGAGATGGGGCTGGCCCCAAAGAGCCCAGAACACTCCGTGACACCAGCCTGGCACTGATTCTGGGCTTCTGCTCATCCACTCATTCGCAAGCAGGTTCTCACTCAGTGCCTGCTGGGATGCCAGGTCCTCTGCCAGCCACTTTTCTACTCTCGCCGCTGCCACCTACTGGCAGAGGCAAGTCTCTCCTGTTTCCCACCTGTAAGAGAACTGCCTACACTACACGGGAGGGCTTCTATTACCTGATTTTATCTACTCGCCAAGGTTTGAGGGGAGTGGGCAGCGCTTACAAAGAAGAGAGCTGAGCTGGGATCCAGACCCCGGTGTCCCCTTACTCTCTTCTCTGGCCTTGTGGGACTGACTGTTAGCAAATAAACATACAGGACACTCCGTTATAGTCGAATAACTTAACTGTGGATAACTGGACTTAACTGTGGGGTTTTTTTTTTTGTTGTTTTGGGTTTTTTTGGCTGCGCTATGGCACGCGGGGTCTTAGATCCCAGACCAGGGATCAAACCCTTGCCCCTGCATTGGGAGCACGAAGTCAACCACTGCACTGCCAAGAAGTCCTTGCAGGGACATACTTAAAGTATGTCCCTGCATGGACATAAATGAAAAAACTACTCTCTGTTTTACATAATATTCGAATTTAACGGGGCGTATTTTATCGGGCCTTTTCCTCTGATCTGCAAATACACGCTCATAAAACCAGCGTGTATTTGATCCCTCAGGCCCCGTCTGGAACTGACATCCTGGGAATCCCTGACTTGACGTCATTTTTCCAGGAGAGTTTATCCGGAGAACCCCAGACTGAGCCCGGCAAAAGAACGGCAGGTCTGCGCCGGCGCTAGGGCATCTCTGGGCCCCGCCCCCAGGTCATAGCAGGCCGCGCCCACTCCTCGCGAGAAGGCCGCGCCAGCCTAGGAAGATTCAGAGGCGGAAATAGGATACCGGAAGCGACTGTTGCCATGGAGCCCGCGGAGGACTGGCTGGTGGAGTCCTTGCGCTTGTAAATCGTGTGGGCATGGGACGTGGAATCTGGGCCAGGGAACTGGCCTGGGGGCCGACGGGCGCGGGGTGGAGCATGCGGGGAATCCTCGTGTGGGGTGGGACCTGTACGGAGGACTCCTTCTGGGCCTCGGCTCCCGCTTCTGGGAAATGGCACCTTTCTGTGTGTGCAAGTTGTGTGAAGTACTGGTAGGAGCTGTGCTTGTGGGGGATAATAATAGCATAGTTTTTGTTTTATAGTGTTAGTTGCTCAGTTGTGTCCAACTCTGTACGACCCCATGGATTGTAGCCGGCCAGGCTCCTCTGTCCATGGGGTTATCCAGGCAAGAATACTGGAGTGGATTGCCATTTACTTCTCCAGGGAATCTTCCCAACCTAGGGATCCAACCCATGTCTCCCGCATTGTAGTCAGATTCTTTACCATCTGAGCCACCAGGGAAGCAAGTGACCATTTATTTTGCACCAGCCTCTGAGTTAAACCTTAAAGATTCTCTCGATTCTGCACACCAACCTTGTGAAGTACTCTGGGAGTTCCATTTTACGCATGAGGACAAGGCTCAGAGAAATTGTGACTGGCCTGGTCCCAGTCACACAGAGGGTAAAATATGTAACAAGATTTGATCCCAGTTCTGCTTGATTCCAAAACTTGGGCCCCCAACCACCAAACCATGCTGACATCTCGAACAGTTGTAAAAGTGCCATGCATCATGTGACATCGTGTCTCTGTCCTTCAGGTACCAAGATTTCCATGCATTTGACCTCTCAGGAGCCACTCGAGTGCTTGAATGGATTGGTGACAAAGGTGAGATGCCCTTCGTGACCCTGAAGGAGACAGAATTCCACTCCTGAAGCTAGGACTCAAGGAGCTCAGCCTAGAGGGACCCAACCATTTCTGAGAACTTGAAGACCTCTTGCTCACTTGCAGCAATTTCTTGTTCTATCAGCATTATATTTCTGTCTAGCTCTCTTCCAGTCCCCTGATATGAGGCTGCATACCAGTGGCAAAGGAATTTATTTTTGCTTTGGGACATATGCAAAGTGTCTAGACCCAGCCATGGTTCACAATATTTCTAGCAGTTTGTCCCAGCATATTCTGCTTCTTTTTCCAGGAATCTTGGTTGCTGGTTATGAAAGCCTGAAAAAAAATGAGATTCTTCATCTCATACTGCCTCTCAGACTTTCTGTAAAAGAAAACCAGGTAACTTGAAATATATGTGCTGAATGTATGTGTCTGCTTCTGCTCATTTATTAAACCTTTATGGAGCTCCTATTGTCTACTGAATATTTTCCCGGGTAAATAGAGAGAGAGAAACTGTAGGCACTGAGCCTGCCCTTATAGTCTAATAAAGAGAGGCAGATATGCAGAGAGGTAAGTGCTGCAGAAAATCCTGTGATTTACGGAGGGCTCCTAGAGTAAGAAGTCAATTATACTTTATCAAAAATAGATTGAGGGGAATTCCCTGGTGGTCCAGTTATAACTCTGTGCTTCCACTGCAGGGAAGTGGAAGTGGGTTCAAAACCTGGTGGGGGTAACTAAGATCCTGTAGGTGTGAAAAAAAAAAAAAAACAGATTTAGGGAGCCATTAGAGCATGAACGGTGGTTAAAACCTTAGAATGATTAAAATCAGCTCAGAATGTGTAGTGTATAAAGAGTAAGAAGAGATGATGGCTAAAGACAGAACCTCAGGGAGGACATTTGAAGAATGGGTAGAGGAAGATGGACCCACAAGGAATACTGAGAATGAATAGTGTTCAAAGTAGAAGGCATCTCAGAAACGGCCAGTGATCCAGAAACCAGGAGAAAAGAATGTGTGATGAAAAACATTGATGGTTGCCTGATGTCACGCTGAGATCACTCAGACTCATCGGCTAGATCAGTTCAGCCTTTGCTGTCCTCGAGTAAATTTCTTTCTAGCGCTCTTGTTCTCCCTCATCTCCACCCCTCAGGAGCCAGGACCACACCAAAATCAAGCCTTGATAAGAGACCTGATTTACCTCTCACCTCACCCCTGGCTTTTCCTCTTTTCTCGCTCTTTTTAAAAATAAAAAATTTGTTTATTTGGCCACGTTGGGTCTTAGTTGTGGCACTTGGGATCTTTGTTGCGTTATGTGAAAATCTTGTGGCATGTGGGCTCTGAGGCATGTGGGATCTTAGTTCCCTGACCAGGGATTGAACCCACATCCCCTGCATTTCAAGTCAGATTCTTAACCACTGGACCACCAGGCAAGTCCCTCCTCTTTTCTCTTGTGGCCACCTCCTTTTCCCCTGCCTCTGGTTCCTCACATGGAGATAGTAGTCCAGCAGCTAATAGCATGGACTTTGGTTAGACAGACTTGGGTTCAAATGTGTAACATAACCCTTGTGTGACCTTAGAAAAGTTGCTTAAGCTCCCTGTATCCTAGCTCTGTCATTTTAGAATAGGGATAATTATACTGTCCATGTCACAGGGTGGTTCTAAGAATTCAGTGTGATAAAGCACTAAATAAGGTGGCTGGCACAGTGAATACTGGTTGATTGACGGTTGTATTTTTACTGCTGGAGGAACCCACCTAACTTCTGGTGGGAGGTGCTGGGGGAATGGGGCTGAGTTTGCTGATACATTCTAGTTATTTCTCTGATACACTGTTAAACCTCTGTGACTCCCCTAAGCAGGCTTGGAATATAATGCTTTTGCTATGGAGAAAGGTTAGAAGAAAGGCTTTGGTTGTGCAGGAAAGAAAGCCATCTCTGTAGGCAGCTGAGACCAACATTTATTATACAAGTAACAGTGCCCAGAGGCCCTGCTCAAGAAGCATCGTTACCACCTGAGCGGCTTCCAGGGTTTCCTGCCAGGCTGGGATATGGCTCCTCACCTGGAACTCCTCTGAAACATTTCTTTAGAGGGCAGCCCTCTCTGATTGGCCACCTATTTGTATTTTAGGGCTTATTCCCCGAAAGAGATTTCAAGGTACAGCATGGAGGATTTTCAGACAGGTCTGTCTTTGATCTGAAGCACGTGCCAGACACCAGGTAAGGTCAGCTCTGTCTGTGACCTAGATCTTCCATTCCGGATGGAGTGGCTGCAAACGGCAGGGTGATCCTGCCTCTTTATCACCACCCCTCCCCCTCCGCCCTCAGCACAGGGGCACATGGACAGGCTGTGCGCACGGGCTGTCTCTGGAATATAGAGACACCAGCGCTCGGTGGTATCTTGGTCCCTCACAGACCATCTGACTACTGTAACCCACAGATCAGTGGTGTTGCTCCGGGGCATAAAGCAGAAGGGATGCTGTTAGTTTCTCAGAGAGCCGATGGTGGGTGGTTGGGGCTAACAGCTCGGTTGGCAGAGGCCAAAAGCCTGTGGGTGAGGGTTCTGTGTTCGGGCTCCCTGCTGGGTCCTCTTGGACACGTCATGCCAAGTGGCAGCCAGGGCTCAGTCCCACAGCTGTCCCTGGAGGGGCTCAAGCCTGCCCCTCATCTGTTAAATGAGCTTACTTGCTGTAAGCTCTCCCAGTCGGGAGTGTGGGATCCCACGCTGAGTGCGCTGGAGAGGGAGAGGCTGGGGGTATGTGGGTGAGCTCCCCACGGTCTGCGCTGAGGTTCCCTGTCCATCCTGAATAGGTTGCTGGTGACCAGTGGCCGGCCCGGGTGTAACCTGCAGGTGTGGCAGCTCGCAGAGGACAGTGGTGAGTGACTGAACTGGTGAGGGATGGGGGTGTGGGAAAGCCTGTTTCTCCCACACCCCCAGTCCCTAATCTGAGCCGGTTAAGAAGTAGACTCAGAGCTGACTGGGAATTAAATGGAGAATCTGTAGACACTTCCCTGGTGATCTAGTGTTTAAGACTCCATGCTTCCACCACAGGGGACAGGATCCCTGGTCGAGGAGCTAAGATCCTGCATGCCTTGTGGCCCCCAAAATTGATTTTGAAAATGCAGTATCTACTTTAACACAGCAGAGATGAATTAGTAGTCAGAGCAGTGCACACAAGCCCCTCATGGAGCTTCCTATAGCTTGCTTCAGGAATGGAGCTCGCCAATTCATTCAGAGGCAGGGCACCTTGTGAGCGGCGGGCCTCTCGTGTGGGCAGGGGCAGTACAAGGGCAGCAGGGAGGTCACCTCTCTTTGCAGCCATGCTGCTCTCTGGGAAGGAAAACAGAGCGAGGAAGAGGCAGGGCTGACCTGCAGGAGACGGAAAGGCGCAGGAAGCCTTTGTACCGTTCCTGTGGGAGTGGAGGGGGTTCCCTTGGCGCATCCCCTCCAGCGGCGGGTTTCTGGTTCCCGTCAGGCAGGCACCAGCCCCTCCATCCCTCCTCGGGTGGGAGCATTGCGGGCCAGCGTGGACTCGGGCCCAGAGGCACAGGCAGGCTCCCTGGGAACTGCCCCTTGGCTCGTGTGGTCTCTGCCTGCGGTTCCCACGCTGCCTGTCTTGGGTGCTTCCCAGAAACCGCTGTTTGCTCCTCCCCCAGCCCCATTGCTGCAGGAGGCAGTCCTGGTCCTCATTTGGGTTTGGGGCACTGACCCTGTGGGCCCTCCTTTGTCGTCTCTTCCTTCTCAGTTGTCTGATGCTGTAGCTTCCAGGTGTCTGAATATACTTCTTTATCATTATGATTATTTTTTTCATAATGTTATTGAAATTCACCCATTTTAAGTATACAATTCAGTGATTTTTTTTTTTTTTTGTAAATTTAACAAATTGTGCAACTACCCCTGTAAGTCAGTTTTAGAACATGTTTATGTCCTCAGTAAGATCTGTCATGCCAATTACTACTAATCTCCTTGCCCACACCCTGCTTTCTGTCTCTATGACAGATTTGCCTTTTCTGGATGTTTCATATCAGTGGACTCATACAACATGTGGTCTCTCCTGGCTGGCTTCTTTCCCTGAGCATAATGATAATACTTTTGTGGTCTGCCATGTGATACAGTGTCGTAACATGTATCAGCAGTTTGTTCCTTTCTAAAGCTGAACAGTGTTCCTTTGTATGGATATACCACGTTTGTCTATCCATTCACCAGTTGCTGGATCTGATTTCTGGCTATTAGGAATAATGCTGCTAAGATCATTCATGTACAAATGTGTGGACCACGTTTTCATATGTCTTGGATAGATATTAGGAATGAAATTGCTGGATCATGTGGTGAATTTACGTTGGGTTTTTTAGGGAACTCCCAAACTCTTCCAGAATGGCTTCATCATTTACATTCCTACCAGCAGTGTATGAGGGTTCCTGTTTCTCTATGTCCTGCACCAACATTTGCCATTCTTTTTTATTAAAGCCATCATAATGGATGTGAAGTTGTATATCACGTGGCTTTGTCTGCAGTTTCTTAATAACTAGTAGTGTTGAGCATCTTTTTAATGTGTTTACTAGCCATTCATGTATCTTCTATGGTAAAATACCTATTCAAATCTTAACGAGGGTGTTTTGTTATCCACTCCCTGCCAGCAGGCTGAGATAATATGCTGTCATAGGCCCTTTGATATTCTAATTCCATTGTACATTTTCTTAGATACTTGTTCACATTAATCAACAATCTGTAAGATGTAATATTAATGAGTGTATGTTATATTCCAGTCACTGTACTGATCACTTTCCATGTGTGAGCTCATTAAGTTCTCATGAGTCTGAGAACAAACTGTCCAGAGAGGCTCACTTGGTCAAAGATAGTAACAGAACCAAGACTTAATTCTAGTCTGATTTCAGAATCTGCTTATAATCATGCCTGGTGGTAACTATGAATTGTTGTTGTTTAGTGGCTCAAGCGTGTCTGACCCTTTGTGATCCAATAGACTGTAGCCAACCAGGCTCCTCTGTCCATGGGATTTCCCAGGCAAGAATACTGGAGTGGGTTGCTATTTCCTTCTCCAGGGGGATCTCTCTGACCCAGGGATTGAACCTATGTTTCCCACAGTGGCAGGCGGATTCTTTACCACTGAGCCACCAGGGAAACCTGCCCATTTTTTTTTTTTTTTTTGGTTGGCTATTTTGTCTTTTTTGAGTTGTGAGAGCTCTTTGTACATTCTGGCTACAAGTTGTTTATCAGATGTATGTTTTGCTAATATTTTCTCCTTATCTTTCATTTTTTAATAGGGTCCTCTGAAGCATAAAATTTTAAATTTTAATGAGGTCCATTTTATTATTTCCCTTCAGAATGGTGCTTTTGGTGTCTTAACTATCTTACCCATAGATTTCCCCCATTTTTTTTTTCCCCCAAAAGTTTTATTGCTTTAGCTCCAACATTTAAATCTCTTAGAGTTAACTTTGGTGTGTGGTATGACTGAAGAGTCTAAGCTCATCTCTTTGCCTGTGAATGTCAGGTTTTCCCAGCACCATGGGTCAAGAAGCCTGACCTTTCTCCACTGATTTGCCTTGGTGTGTTTGTTGAAAATCAGTCGACCGTGAATGTAAGGATTTATTTCTGGACCCTCCATTCTGTTCCCGTGATCACTGTGTCTGTCCTTATGCCAGGAACTGATCGTTGTTTTTTATGTTTCTCTAAGACTAGGCGGTGTGGGGCAGCGGTGGTTTAAAATTGGGGTGGGGGGCACCTTTGGAGCTGCCTCCTGTTCTGACACTGCCTGGGGTACCAGGTGCCACAGAGAAGCTGCAGCCCCAGGTCCCGGGGAGCTCAGCCCAAGGAGGTGTGCCCTGACACTCTCATATGCCAGTAGGAAATCAGATCATTATCTTCCCCTGGATATTAGTGCAGAATAGTCCATAATCTGGGCAAGTCTGGCCAGCGGTTTTTGTAGATACCTAAAAATGTATTTTCTAAGGTCCAGGTTTTGACCCACAGCTTTGGTGTCTCAGAAACCTGATTTGGTGAGCACACCCAGACTAAATCTAATCTGTTGGTAGGGCTGGATGTAGTGACCAGACTCGGAGGACCGCTGTATAAACCAGAATGCCGTTTTATTAGTTTATAATGAAAAAATAAGTATCCCCAAAGATGAAGTATTCCAGATCCTTATTCTTTTCCTATAAAAGACCTAACCTAATCTCAGGCTGTGTGGTAAACATAAGCATAGCAAGAAGAACCAGCTCAGAGGCTTCCAAATGGTTATAAGCTCTTCCAAAGTGGTTATAAGCTGTCTGTGAAAGTGAAGTCGCTCAGTCATGTCTGACTTTGCACTTCCCCCGTCCATGGGATTTTCCAGACAAGAACACTGGAGTGTGTTGCCCTTTCCTTCTCCAGGGGATCTTCCAACTTTCTTTTATTGTCCAGTTCTTGGAGGTGCCTCACAGCATCTTTTGCTTTGACTTCATAGTGATTTTTCCTTTCAGTTGGTTTGGAGAGGGTCGTGTGCTTTCCTCGAGCACACCCAGGTCTCTTAGAGCAAACCCAGGTCTCCCGCATTGTAGGCAGACGCGTTCCCGACTGAGCCACCAGGGAAGCCCAAGCTCTCCGGAGGCCGAGAGTATAGACCTTGTGAAGACGTGGCTCCCCAGGCCTAGGTGCCGTCCAGGCCCCTGGAGGTAGGGTCTGTGGCCTCTCCTCTCAGCTCTGGGGCTGAGGAGTCTGCTGAGGATGTCTTTAGATGAAGACATGCCTAACAGTGTCCGACAGCTCTCTGCTGAGGCCTCCACTAAAGTTAAAACCTTCAGTCTGAGTGGCTTTTCCCACCCCTCCCCCCACAGTGCCTTGGTGGCTCCACAGCGCCCTCTCATGGCCACCACTTTCCTTTCAACCTGGTAATAGGTTTGCTCAGTATCTCGGGTCTGGAGCCATTCTGACTCCTGAAGGTCGGTTACAGCCGCTGTGACCTGTTCTACTGGTTTAATCTTCAGACACAACCTTCTTGCTTTCTTCTTTTCAAATAATATTTATTGATTTATTTTTGGCTGCACTGGGTCTTAGTTGTGGCATGCGGGATCTGTGTTGTAGTGCCTGGCCTCAGTAGTTTACGTGCAGGGGTTTAGCTGTCCTGCGGCAAGTGGGATCTTATTTCCCTGCCCAGGGATCGAACCCGCATCCTTTGCATTGGAAGGCAAAGTCTTAACCACTGGACTGCCAGGGAAGTTCCAACTTTCTTTTATTGCCCAGTTCTTGGAGGTGCCTCACAGCATCTTTTGCTTTGACTTCATAGTAATTTTTCCTTTCAGTTGGTTTGGTGAGGGTGGTGTGCTTTCCTAGAGGGGTATTTTTCCCCTGAGAGAGGGGAGGAGGAGGAGGAGGAACCTACATTTCTTTCCTCTTGTTAACTGTGGAGTGACTGTCCAGTCAGGAGCTCCAAAGCTTTTGTCTTCCACTGCATCTTTGAAATTGGCCTTTGATGGTTTTCCCTCAGCTGCCCCCTTCCCTGCCGTCAGGGGACAGATCCCACCTGAGAACCCCTGGCTCTGAGCAGGTCCTGGGGGATCCCTGCCAGGCTCCCTGGAGTCTGTGGAAGGGGAAGAGGGAGCCATCTAAGTGAGGCCCGGGAGAGTCAAGTGGGCTGGGCTATTTGAATCTCGGCCTCACTGGTGCCCCCAGAGACATGCTGGGCCTGAGGCTCAGCTGTTGTGTCTGCTTCACCCTCCCTGTCCCCGCAGTCCCTGGGGCAGCGCAGTTGTGTTCAGCAAGTCTGCACCAGCGGCACCGAGGGCCTGTGGCTTGGGGAGCAGGGCTCGGGGGGCCTCTGCAACCAGCCGGCCCGGCCGCGCCCTTTGTGACTCGTGTGTGTGTGAACTGTCACAAGGCAATAGCTGTCGCATGCTCGTTTGATCAGCCGTGCTGGTGTTTTTTCTTTCATCAATCCCTTTCTCATTTAGAGTGTAAAAATACAGCTCTCCATTTTCTTCAGAGAACCTGGAAACCAAACAGTAAACCCTCTCTAGGAGCAAGAAAATAGAAAATGGAAAACGTGTGTCTCCCTTTAAGTAACAGTAGTGTGTCCAGCAAACTGCTTGTTCTGAACTACGTTACACATGGAGATGGCAGAGGGTGGGACCTGCCTGCTGCCCAAGCAGGCTGAGGCGAACAGAGCTAAAGTCTGACTTAGCCTGAGGTCAAGTGTGTCGACGTTCAGTGTAAAAAAGACGTGGACTTTCTTGCCCTCTTTATATTTGAAGACATCTGTGTTGTAACCTTCACCTGTTAGGCTCCAGTAAACAGCTCGAGGTCACGGGACATGTTTTTGAAGAAATAATGTCACTGCGTGAACTGTTCCTGTTACAGGCGACAGTGCTGGTGTGTGCCTTTCTCTTCCTTATTTGTTCTCCGCAAAACTATTAAAAGCCAGAACTGCTGGGCGGTTTTGGATGTGGCTGCAGTCATTTATTATCTCCAGTTTGTGAAATAGTTCATAAGACAAATCATAGAGAAATGACAGTGCCCTGACAGTTCCAGAAATGGAAACACAGCACGGAGTTATTAGGTCTCCACATCTTCCCTCACCGACAGGGAGCTCCTTTTCTCCCCTGACCTTCTGCCTGGCCCTTACCATGGAATGTTCCAGACCTGCCTTAACATTTTGAGCCTCTCCTGCTTCCCGCCAGATGTCATCAGAGCTGTTAGCACCATGGACGTGCACGAGAGCGACGGCCCTCTTTGGCCTAGGGTGGCCGTTTTCCCATCAGTGGCACCCGGCATCCTCCACGGTGCGAGGCTCAGCAGCCTGAAGGTGGTGGATCTGGACTCACAGAAGACCACGTACACCTCAGGTACCGCAGTCCCTTCCAGCTCCTCTGCCTCCCAGATCCACTCAGCCACACTGGAATCCAAATTCAGCCCTGTGTGCCCGCTGCTGGGGAAGCGAGATGAATGAGAGGCAAGGCCTCAGGGGCTCCTTTGCTGGGTGTGGGGAGGTGGTCCTGAGAGCAGCGCCCAGCCAGCTGAGTGCACCTGTGAGACGCGGGGCACCAGGGACATGGTTCGCTCTGCCTGGGGCTGGTGGGGAGCTTCCCTAAGGAGAGGACTGGCCACCCGTCGGCCGGGCCCACCAGCCCCATCTGATTGCAGCAGCTTTTCTCACTTGCCCCGTTCTCCAGGTGTCAGTGATGATGATGTGCTAAGTAGCCTGCAGGTCCTGGACACGGACACCTTCGCCTTCTGCTGCTCCTCAGGCCGCCTGGGGCTGGTCGACACCCGCCAGAAGTGGGCCCCATCAGAGAACCTCGGCCCCGGCCCTGGGTCTGCTGGAAGGTGGTTGTGTGCTGAAGCTGGGGGCCGGAGCCCTGGGCCCAGCATTGCACGCCTTGGCTCAGACGGGCAGCTCTGTCTTCTCGACCCCCGGGATCTCTGCCAGCCTGTGAGCTCAGTCCAGTGCCCTGTGTCCACACCCAGCCCTGACCCAGAGCTGCTGCGAGTGACTTGGGCCCCTGGCCTGGACAACTGCTTGGCCATTTCAGGTACTGCTGAGAGGACTTTGTCACTTCATCTCTCTCCCAGGGGACTCTCAGGTACTCAGGAGGGAGCCCACAGCCCCATAATCAATCTGGCCCCAGAAGGTACAGTTGTCACAGAAAAGCTCCTAGTTCTCCAGGTTCATGAGGGATGGCCCTTCCTCATCCTGGCTACCAAACTTCACACATGGGTAGCGGGCCTTTCCTGTCCCAGCAGGAATTCAGTTCTGAGGTTGGTCCAGAAGCCTGCAGGTGGTACAGCGCCAGAACAGCCATGGGCTTAACCAGGGAGAGGTGACAGGATCTGAGGTGCCTCTCAGGCGACTCGCTTTTAGAATTACAGCAAGCCAGTGAGGTCAGCAGACTCCTG
Organism: Odocoileus virginianus; assembly: GCF_023699985.2. Lineage (NCBI taxonomy): Eukaryota > Metazoa > Chordata > Mammalia > Artiodactyla > Cervidae > Odocoileus > Odocoileus virginianus. The sequence continues at coordinate 59,662,789 of NC_069689.1, forward strand.
GGTCTGGCCTGGCAGCATCTAGCTGAGTTAGGGTGTGTAATGAGGTATCTTAAAGCCCACGGAAGAATCCTCTAAGCGGGGAGAGGCTGAAAATAATTGAGGGAGCAGGAGAGGCTCATTGATAACAACCGGATCCAGAAAGAGCAGGAGACATGAGCCAGGCGGGGGTAATTCTCTTTGTAGGCGTCTCTGGGGTATTTCTGTCTCTGTAGGCGTCTCTCTTTCCCCCATCAGGTAGGAGACAAGGCCATCTGCAGGGAGGGACCCACATGTGGGGGGATTAGAATTGGGGGTTAGCAGAAAAGGTGTGAAAAGTCTCTACCCTCAGTTTCTTGGGGAAAATAATAATAACCTATTTCATGGGAACTTCCCTGGTGCTCCAGTGGCTAAGATTCCTTGCTCCCAATGTAGGGGGCCTGGGTTTGATCCCTGGTTAGGGAACTGGATCCCACATGCTGAAACTAAATACATAAACTTAAAAAAAAAAGTACTACCTACTGCATATAGTCATGAAGGGTAAAAGAGAGAGAATGCAGGGTTAGCCTTGGGCCTGGCACACGATACAGACCACACATGCTCATCAGCATGTGCTCTGTGACATCATTAGCTGCTGTTGACGTGGCTGACATCACGTGTCACATGCCCTTCGGTTGGTCTTTAAGTACCTCATTACTGTTTGATTCCTCACCCTCCAGCCTGTTTTGGTTCCACAGAGCAAATTATAAAGACAGTTTCAGAGATACAGCGTCAACACTCTCTTCCCTTGTTCTTCCTCAGGGTTCGATGGGACAGTCCAGGTCTATGATGTCACATCTTGGGCTGGAGTGGGGAGCCAAGCAGAACCTCTCTTCACTCACAGAGGTCACATCTTCCTAGACGACAGTGGGATGGACCCTGCCCCGCTGGTCACCACCCACACCTGGCACCCCTACAAACCAAGGACTGTGTTATCGGCAGCCAGTGATGCCTCTCTGCATGTGTGGGACTGGGTGGACCCTTGCGCTTCTCACTGACACCAGCATCTTTCAGCCCAGGCCCTGGGAACCTGCTGCAGAGCAAGGAGACAGATTCAGGATTCAGGCGACCGCAGACGGCCCTGCTACCAGCTGAGTGGCTGAGGGCAAGTTAACCAGCCTGTCAGCCCACCCCGGTTTCTTTATTTGTAAAATGAGGCTGGTACTAACTACCTGGCAGGGCTGTTGGGAAAGTTAGAAGTAACATATTTAAAAATAACTGCTAGGATGCATGGCACAATAAATATTTGGTAACTGCTCTTTTAGCTCTGGGAGCCCCATTTCTCCCGAGTGCAGAATGGCAGTGTTTTACCCCATCCGTATTCACAATATAGAGAATCTGAAGAGCTGATAAATGTAAACAGGTTTTGTGAACTCTTTTACAGAATTAAGATGTATTGTGGTGTTGTATTAGTTGCTCAGTTGTGTCTGTCTCTTTGTGACCCCATGACTGTAGCCTCCAGGCTCCTCTGTCCATGGAATTCTCCAAGCAAGAATACTGAAGTGGGTTGCCATGCCCTTCTCTCGCAGATCTTCCCGACCCAGGGATTGAACCTGTGTCTCTTTAAGTCTCCTGCACTGGCAGGCAGTTTCTTTACCACCACCACCAGATGTTAAAGAATTATGAGGGCAAGATCTAGATATAGAAAGAAGGAAGTGACTATTACTTTTAAGACAAACTATCAATCTTAGTGTCAAGGAAAACAGTGCCTTTAATACCTCAGCTGTGCCCTACCTTAAACAAGAAAGGAGGTTTGGGCAATATTTTGCAGGCTGATGACATTTTTTAAATATTTATTTTTATTTATTTATTTGGCTATGCCAGATCATAGTTGCAGCGTGCTAACTCTTAGTTGCAGCTGGTGGGATCTAGTTCTCTGACCAGGGATTGAACATGGGCTCCCTGCATTGGGAACACAGAGACTTAGCCACTGGACCACCAGGGAAGTCCCTATTCTTCAGTTTTGACAGCACATGGGAATCAGCTGAATTGGTCTGGGACACGTACCTGTTTTGTGAATTAGTCCACAATAGTTTAACCCTACCTTGTGCCTTTCCTTCCAACCAGGCCTAAAATCAGTGCCCACACCTTACCTGCTGGGACCAATGATGTCTCCCTCATGTAAGGAGCAGTGTCACAGGCTTTGCTGTGGAGTTTTACAAAACCTGCAGCCAAGGTGCTTCTTCCCTTTGGAGGTGCCTATTGAGGATCCCACAGATTCCTGTGCTCAGCTTCAGTTATATGCCACACCCTCCCAGGGAAAGGAGCTGTACCCTTTTATCCCACTTCCTATAATCAGGGGAGGTTTCACACCCACCCACGAAGGGTCCCTTCTCCCTCGCTCCCTCCCACTGCTGCTGCTTACTGCTCTCTCTTGTGGGAGGCTCCCAGTTCTACTTTGGGGCTGCGATTCATTTGGTCTTCTGATCTGGCTGTGACATCATCACCATGACCTGGAACAGAAACATGGATTCTGTGCTTGCTTCAGATGGATGTTTAGGGAACCCAGTACTGATCCTGAGGATTCCTTCTCTGAATCCCTGTTAAGGACTGGAGAAGGTCAAAATTCTGTAGGCGCTAAAAAATCATCCCAAGACATAAAGAAGCAAAGAAGCGGGAGGGCTTCCCTGGTGGTCTGGTGGTTAGGAATTCATGTCAATGAAGGGGACACGGGTTTGATCCCTGGTCTGGGAGGATTCCACACGCCACATAGAAACTAAGCACATGTGCCAAAACTACTGAGCCAGCACTCTAAAGCCCAAGAGCCGCAACTACTGAGCCCCTGTGCCCAGAGCCCATGCTCTGCGAAAAGAGGAAGACTGCACACAGCAACAAAGACCCAGTGCAAACAAAAATAAATGCATTTTTTAAAATCTTAAAAAACAGGCAGAGGGGGAGCTCAGTCTTATGCAGATCACTGCAGAGGCAGTGAAGAGGGTGGGTGTGGAAGACACCAGAGAGATAATACCTGGAACGCAGACCCACTGCAGTCTGTCCACTCAGCTCTCCTGGGGCTGCTTCTGATCACTTCTAGGCAAAACTGACAGCACAGAGATAGCCAACAACAAAAAAGCCATTTTGCAACAGGACCCAAAGGTTCAATGAAGTTAGTAAAGCCTGGTGAAGCCCCTTGCTTCAGGCTGGCTCCTGCTGAATGAGAGCTGTTCTCCGAAGAGAAAATAGCTTATGCATGCTCCTCCTGTATCAGAGAGGTGCTCACTCTATTTTAAGCAATTTTCTTATTTAACGGCAGGGACCAACACTCCAGAGTACCCAATATTGTGCATTCTCTGAAGAGTCGGTCTGAAAAGTGGAAGGGACTTCCCCAGTTGTCCAGTGCTAAGATGCCATGCTCCCAATGCAAGAGGCCTGGGGTTTGACCCTTGGTTGGGGAACTAGATCCCACATTCCGCAACTAAGAGTCTGCATGCTGAAACTAAGAGCCAGCACAGCCAAGTTAATTAATTTAAAAATGTTTAAGGAAAAAGAAAAGAGTCAGTCTGAAAATGGAAGGGAAGATGTAATGAGCAAATTCCACATTGATACCAAGAGAGAAGTCTACACATCATGCATATACTGCTGGCAACCGAAGGTGGCGCTCTCACGTTCCTCTACTCAGAACTAAGTTCCCATATCTCACCTGCAGCTGCTGTCTTCTAGGTTCTCTTTGCAAATCTACCAGGGCCACTGCCTCCAGTCTGCTCTCTGGATGCTTTTGTCTAACCCAGATTTGGATCTGGGGAAGGACAGCCAGGAATGGTTCCAAGACTAGTGACACTAGGAACTGCTCTTTCGACTACCTCTCTGGTCTCAACCACTGATAACCAAGCTTCCAGAGTTGGATGAGAGACTCCCGGAGTCCTGCTGCTTCTCAATAGCAGAAATGCCAAAAGCACTGGCAGGAGGTCTCTGGTCCAGGGACATTCCGTCGAAGGAAAATTTCCTGCTCCCTGTGGGAATCTTCTTCCAGCTTCACTATTCAAAGCCCTTCTTATACTTGAGGAGTGTGGATTTGTTTGTCCACAGCTACAGCCATTGTTCAGATCAGAGAGAAACCCTGCAGCTCTGCTCTGAACTTCAAACCTCTTCCTTCACTTCCCTGAGAAGCCACCTTCAGATAGGAATTGAAACAGAACTTGAAATTCTAGAGCCAGAGACATACATTACAAAGTGAATTCTAGTGAAAACCACAAGGTTAGCCCAGTAAGACTGAGGTGATGAAAATAGTCTTCCTGTTCCTTACCACACCCCCACCCCTGCCTGTGCCATAGCCTGATGCCCCGTGGAGTCTGGCCTTCTGTCACTGGCTTCCCCTCTAGGGAGGCAGCTCCAGAAGTTTGACAGGAGGGGTCAAGGCTGGTGATCTGGTTGGAAAGAAGGGGAGTGTGAAGCTGTTTTTGCATAGCAACTTACACCAAGAAAATGCCAGTTATCTACACTGAAGAATGAGAATGGGCGGACGGATAAAATAGGAACGAAAAACTGCCCACTCTCCCAAGCCACTGGTCTTCAAAGTGTTGCCAAGTGTGTGCGGTCCAAGAGCCAGACGGGCACCCAAGGGGGCAGCACCTTGGAGAGCAGCGCCTGAATGGAGCCCGCCCGAAGCTTTGGAGGTTCAATAGTTCCAACCCTCAGCTGTCCTTCCCACAGGCTGGGTTCTCAGATTTGGAGGGGTGGGGGGCGCCCTCTGGGGATTCCTCAGTTCCGGCATCATAACTCTCCCAAACAAGGAGAATTACCCTGGTTATTAAGGTTACAAGATGTGAGAGCAAGGATAATGTGATCACAGACTCAAAAGATGTTACAGTTGGAAAGAAAGTTGAGATTCTCAGGCTTCCACCCCCTCAAAGCTGAAGCAGTCGTGGCTCAGAGACCGCCGGGACCTTGTCGGAGGACACAAAGCTGGCTGGAGATAGGCAGTCTGGTGACGGCGGACGGGGTGTCTGACCCTCAAGAGCGTGACTTTCACCGGAAAGCTACCCTGCTCCGCGGGCGACCTTCTCTGGAAGCTCTATGGGGTAAACGCAGGCTCTGCGGACGGAGCTGCCTCGTCGGCTACGGAACCAGAGTCGTCCCCGCCGGGCCTGGTGGACAGCGAGAAGGAGGGCGCCGCCAGCATGAGGGGCGCATCCTCCCCCGGGTTCCGGACCGAAGCCGTCGGACCCCGGGTCTTCGCCTGCCTGGTCATGCCCAGCCCGTGTGAGCGGCTCAGACCTGAGGTGAGACCCGCTCCCGTCCGTCAAGGCCCTGGGACCACCACCGGGGGACGACTCCACGGCACCTTCTCTGGCTACACACAGTCCCTACACGACATTCCCACCCTGAGGAAGGACCTCAAGTTACCACTTTCAGACAGCGACTAAACGCCGGAAGCGGAAATGCAAACTTCCGAAGGACTCGGGCTGGCTGAACTACATTTCCCATAGGCCTCCGCCAGCGTCTGCCGACTGACAGCAGCATTAACCAATGATCTTTCGGAGTGGCTTGGGCGCCGTTTATCGATGCGAATCATCGATGACGGGTGGGACTTTCCTACACGGAGATTCGGGGTTGCTGAGCCACAGCTGTAGTCCACGCAAGTTGAGAGGTTGCAGTCCTGCTTCCCTTCTCCCACCCCCGTGGGAATTTGGGGAGGTGGCGGCTTCTCGCCTTACTCCGCCTGGGAGCGGGGGGGATTTACTGAAACAGAGGGACGTTGGCAAAGCATTTCCCTTACAGCTGAAAGCGGGTGTTTATCCCTATTAATCCCTATTTAATCCTATTATACAGGTGAATAAACCCTGGCAGCTTGGACCCAGTTCTCAGGGTGGCGCTGAGAGCCCAATTCAGATGTTTTGCCATTTAAACAAAGCTTTTCTGGCTGCCCACTGTAGTAATGCTTCACTACTATCCTCCCCTTTGCTCCTCTCGCCCCATGGCCCTCATTTCCCCAGTGCACAGTCCTGGGTGATTCAAGATGACTATCATTGACGCTTATTCATTTAACAGTCCATTGTAGAGCATATACTTTGGGCCAAGAAAAACACTTCCTCCTCTTGAGTGCAAACTGGCAGAGGGTGCACTTTCTAAAGTGGAATGGTGAACAACCCAAGGAACTTCAAAGCAATAAGATTAAGTACTAAATGGAGTAGCTTTCAAAGGAAATGACTGGAAGGAAGTACTAGAGAGCAGCTGGGAGAGCCCAGGAGGAAAGAAAGTGCACCCTCAGGGAAGAGGGTGGGGAAACTATACTTTATACCTTTGTTATTTCTGGCTGCTCTGAAGGGCATGTGGGATCTTAGTTCCCTGACCAGGGATCGAACCGGTGCTCTCTGCATTGGAAGCATAGAGTCTTAACCACTGAGCCACCAGGGAAGTCCCTCTCAGCATATTTTATCTGATTTGGTTCTGACAACAAATTTTGTGTAGTAGGTCTCACTCCCTGTTTAACACATAAAGGGTCTTAAATTCAATGGAGGGTGGGTGAAGATATGATTCCCCCTAGGAGGGACAGCCTGTGGTGGGGTATAGGACAAGAGGGGCTTTATCTGTAGAGTCCCAAATCCAGCTGCAAGTCTGGGTCATGGAGATTTCTTCTAGCCTCTTGGATCTTAAGAACAAGAGTTCCAAGAGGCCTAATGTGGAAAACTCAGCCCAGCTCTTTCAGAGTGCACACACACCTAGCTTTCCAACCAGCCTAGCCTAGAAGTTCCACAGAACTGCCTCAGGGACCAGCAAAGAGGGGCAAAGATCCAGCCCAGGAGAGAGCTTTGGTTCCCACCATCCAGTCATTAGAGCATCTCTGCTTTTACCTGTTTTTAATAACCTTAAAAATTAATATAAATTTTAATCTGGGTCTTCGTGGTGGCACTCGGTATTATGCGGCATTCTAGTTGCTGCACAAGGGCTTCTTGTCTCGGTTGTTGCATGTGTTGGCCTCTAGTTAGGGCTTGAGGGCTGAGATGCCTGAAGGCTGTGGCTCCCTGCTCCCCACTAGGCTCTGAAATCTTCTATCTCAAAATCTGAGCATCACCCATGCAATTCTACTTCCACTTCCTCTATGGCCATATGCTATGTTATCAAGAGGGTGAGAGAAAGCAAAGACTTTAATTTGAAATAGCTTCACAAGGTCAGGCAACAGGGAGGTTATAATGGCCCTACATTTGAAAAAAACTCCAGGTCTGTCTTTGAGAGACTGTGGGAGGGGGCAAGCCCAGCACATGGGGCCCCCACCCAACTCTCTGGTTATGAGACAGACCTCCCATTAGGGATAAAGAGTTGAGAAGAGTGACCCCCAGTGATGGGCAAGAAAGGGTCAGTTACAACAGTGGATCACCTTGACACTAGGGGAGAAGACTGGAGCGAGTAGCCAATATGCCGATTTTAATGTTTCCTTGTTCTTTCCATTTGTTCCTGTGGGATTTCTTTTGGCTTTAATAATGCAGTGGGGGGACTTCTCTGGTGGTCCCGTGGTTAAGACTGTGCTTACAAGGCGGGGGCTCTGGTTCAATCCTTAGTTGGGGAACTAAGATCCCACCTGCCATGTGGCATGGCAAAAAAAAAATTTTTTTTTTTTTTAATGCAGTGGGGTTAATTGACATCAGGAGTAGAGTGGTTAAGTGACAGGTGCTGGGCAAGTTTGGAGAAGGCAATGGCACCCGACTCCAGTACTCTTGCCTGGAAAATCCCATGGATGGAGGAGCCTGGTAGGCTGCAGTCCATGGAGTCGACAAGAGTCAGGACTGAGCGACTTCACTTTCACTTTTCACTTTCATGTATTAGAGAAGGAAATGGCAACCCACTCCAGTGTTCTTGCCTGGAGAATCCCAAGGATAGGGGAGCCTGGTGGGCTGCCGTCTATGGGGTCGCACAGAGTCGGACACAACTGAAGCGACTTAGCAGCAGCAGCAGCAGCTGGGCAAAATACAAACTGAACCTCTCCTCTGGGTCTCCAGGTCCTCATCTGTAAAGTGGGGATAACTTACTACCTCACAGGGTGGTTGTCAGGATTCAGACCTGCATGTAGAGCTGATTAGCATGCTGCCTGTGCAGAGTAACCTTGCCATAGACTGTGCAACTCTCAGCTATCACGGGTTACTGCTAGCCATTAGTGCAACTCACAGGGAAGTAGAAGTCCATGGAAAACAAGAGGTCTCATGATGACCTGCCTCAAATTGTAAAATCTCTAATAATAAGAGTGAGGGTGTGTGGTTAGTGGCACAAGTGTGCCCAGAGCCAGGTCAGTCCAGCTCTCATCACTCCATGGGCGCTTGTATTCCCAAATGACTAAGAATTTTGTAGGGCCTGGTTCCCAAATGGCTCTAAAGGATTGGAAGGAGGAAGTCTTGGGTGACTCCCAGGTTTCCGCGTTGGGTGAGACCTAGTGGATGGCAGTGCTACTCACAAAAAGGAAATTCACCTGTCACCAGCACGCTGGTCACAGGACATCAAGGGAGGCAGGTGGGGGCGTGAGCTCTAAACTTGCGAGTCTGAGGCTCTAGGAACACTAGAGGTAAGTTGCAGGAAGAAGCCAGTAGAGAGGGACAGACTAGAAATCAAGGGAGAAAACTGCAGAAGAGCAAGGTCCTGAGCTCTGCAGGGGGTGGAGGCAAGCGGCAGGTGGACGGAGAGCCCTGTTAAACCAAAAGTGCGTCTCCAGGCTGAGCCCTGAGGTGAGGAAGGGGCGAGGTTCAGAGAAGTTTGCTGGTTTGGGGGCGGGACGCTGAGGGAGGCCACACCAGGCAGGTTCGAGGTTCTCAGAGGTGAGCAGAGGCCTGGGGGCTGGCATGGGCCAGAGGGCATAGGGTGGTCATTGTGGGGCCGCGCTGAGGGCAAAGCAAATAAACCATTTATTGTCGGTTTTTAATTGTCCCAAGGCTCTTCTCATGAACTTAGAAACAAACTGGTAACAAAAAACTTGGTCCCTAAATATATGTACCTTGAAGAGGAGACAGTCTGTTACAGAAACACGGCTGGCAAAGGTAGATCTGCCCAAGGGGTGGGGGCTTCTTGATGTTTTTCAGGGGAACAAGCTGTGTCCTTCCATCCAACATTCCTGCCACACAGAACCCTCTGCAGACCCCCTTTAGCTGCGAGCAGGACAGGAAGCCAGGGGCTTTCAACCTTTCTACAAAACCACTGTCATTTTCCCAACCTGGTTCCTGCCTGATTGATTCTGCAATTCTAGCTAATCTCATTTGCTTTTTATTCCCAGGATATTTTGTGTCTCTACCAGGTAGGGAGGAATAAAGAAGGAAATTTACTTAGAAAAGTTTAAAAAGCTTAGTATCCTTTGTTTTCTCAAGGTGAGACTTAAAGAGAGCCACCATCTTCTACAACCCAAATTCCAGCGCGTCACCGAGGAAACCTTCTTGGCCCCCCTCCCTTACAGGCAGGGCAGATCTTGTCTTTTCCCAGACAGATGGGAATCTTTGCTCCAGTAAAGCAGCATGATGATGCGTGACAGAACTTGTTCACAGCCTTTCCCCAGCACCCAGCACGGCGATGGTACACACACCCTCAGTACATGCTTTCTCAGTAAGTGAAGGAATGGAGTCAGCGATGGGGACCTCACAGCCTAGTGGTTTGGTGTAACAGCTGCTGCTGCCTAAAGCTTCCTGTGTCTAACTTAGTCGATTCTGGATGGAGAGGATACCTCCTGGGGAGACCATCTGGCACAGGAGCCAAAGCTGGGGCTACAGGCGTCGGCTGACAGGCTGGATGCAGCGCTGGCAAAGGGCAAGTGGAGAGGTGTGTGCACTGGTCCAACACATGGGACCAGGTTTGCCTTAAAGCTGTGCCCTTTGAAGCAAGTGACCTTTTCCCTCTAAAGGTCTTGGACCACTTCTGGCCTGAGGCAGGAGGTGAACAGGTGGATGGAGCGGGGAAGTGAGACGTGGGTTTTCTAAAAGTCAAGCTTGGGTTTTTAACACATGTAAAAAGACAGACTTGGGAAAAGAATGGGACTTGACTTTATTAGGCAATTTGGAGCAGCCACCCTGTAAAAACCAAGGTGCGTTCTGAGTGCAGACCCCATGCGTAGGAGAGAAAAGCCTGTTTTTACCATCCTCTTCCCTCCTAAAAAACCCCTTCACCTGCTATCATCCTGTCTTCACTGCTTCACGGCTGAGAACAAAGCCCTGGAGCGTCTCAAGATTAAGGGAGACACTATCTTGATTCAAGCCCAGATCTCTCCAGGCAACAGACGATGTGGGCTCAAAATCAACACCGCCTTAGAAAGAATGCTCTTTGTATACAAACGCTACCAGACGGAATTCTGGATCTGTGTACGTAAGACAGAAATGATGAGTGCACAGAGTGACAATTACGGGGCCACGGATCTGGCGGGTAAAGACGCGAGGCCACCCTGCAGAGTGCAGGATGATCACCCTGAACGAGAGAAATACCATCCACCAGGGGGAGGCAGCTGGGGGCTTTGATGACACCTCACACTCAAAAATGGAAACCCTGCAAGAGTAAGTGCGTCCTCAACTCCCACAGCCGACTTACCCCAGGATAGTGAGCAGAGACAAGAGTAAACACATCATTTCTCCGTTTATGCCTTCCCTGGCAGGCCCTGGGCAACCTCCTATCAATGGAAAGGTTCCGGGCCAGACACCCCTGTGTTTCCGTGTTCCTGATACTTTCTAGAACTAGGAAAGGACTTTACCTTCATGTGGATGACTCAGGAGAAGCCCCTTCGCCTTGACCCGAAATCCAAACCCAGAATCCAGAGGCAGTTCTGCCAAGGCAGGGGGCCTGGGATGCTCGCAGCTTGGGTGAAGGGACCTTAGCCCAACAGTGGCAGCAGAAGGACCAGGTCTGGGGCCTCTCTCTGAAATGAGGGCCACGCTGGCTTCCACTGCACACAGAGAACTATCCCTCCGTTCTATCAAAGGGGAAACTGAGGCACAGAGGATCAGGAGAGACAGAGCCAACCGAGTCGAGAAGTGTCACAGGAAAAGGACCAAGCTTTCCGAGCTTCCATTCCTAAGCTCGGTTCTCAGGGTCTGACTCTGACTGCCAATGTGACAGGATCCCAGGAGTGAGGGTGAGCAGGGCTTAAGATCCTGGCAACATGCCTTCAGGAGGAATGGCTCCTCTAAAGACACATCCCTGCGTGGGGGCAGGATGGCTGGTCCCCCTCCGGGCCCCCCGACCCATATGCTCCCTCCCTCTCTGCCCTTTCAGTAAAGCTTCTCCTTCAGGTGAGTTCGCTGATGGGTGATGAAGTTGGAACTGTTGCTGAAGCCCTTGCCGCAGTCGGGGCACTTGTAGGGCTTCTCACCCGTGTGGATCCGCTGGTGGATGATAAGCACCGAGTTCCAGCTGAAGCCCTTGCCGCACTCGGGGCAGCGGTACGGCTTGTCCCCACGGTGGGCCCTCTGGTGCATGACCAGGATGGAGCCCCGGCTGAAGCTCTTGCCGCACATGAGGCACTTGTAGGGCTTTTCGCCTGTGTGGGTCCGCTGGTGCACCACCAGCTGGGAGCGTTGGCTGAAGCCCTTCCCGCACTCCCCGCACTTGTAGGGCTTCTCGCCTGTGTGGATCCGCTGGTGCTTCAGGAGGTTAGAGCTCCAGCTGAAGCTCTCCCCGCACGTCCGGCACTCGTAGGGCTTCTCGCCCGTGTGCGTGCCCTGGTGGGCGATGAGGCTGGAGCTCTGGCTGAAGCTCTTGCCGCACTCCCCACACTTGTAGGGCTTCTCCACCAGGTGGGTCCGGCGGTGCGTGGCCAGGTTGGAGCTGCGGCTGAAGCTCTTGCCGCACTCGCCGCACTGATAGGGCTTCTCGCCCGTGTGGGTCCTCCGGTGGGTGATGAGGGCCGAGCTCTGGCTGAACCTCTGGCCGCAGTCGGGACACTTGTAGGGCTTCTCGCCCGTGTGGATCCGCTGGTGCCTGATGAGGTTGGAGTTGTAGCTGAAGCTCTCGCCGCACTCCTTGCACTCATAGGGCTTCTCGCCCGTGTGGATGCCCTGGTGTGTGTTCAGGCTGGACCGGTTGCCGAAGCTCTTGCCGCACTCGGGGCACGAGTAGGGCTTCTCGCCAGTGTGGGTCCGCTGGTGCGCGATGAGGTTGGGGCTCCGGCTGAAGCTCTTGCCGCACTCGGCGCAGCGGAAGGGCTTCTCACCCGTGTGGATCCGCTGGTGGGTGATGAGGTTGGCGCTCCGGCTGAAGCTTTTGCCGCAGTCCCGGCACTTGTAGGGCTTCTCCCCAGTGTGCGTGGTCTGGTGCCTGCTGAAGTTGGAGCCGTCGCTGAAGCTCTTGCCGCACTCGTCGCATTTGTAGGATTTCTCGCCCGTGTGGGTCCGCTCGTGGGTGATGAGGTGGGACTTCCGGCTGAAGGTTTTCCCGCACTGGGGACACTCGTAGGGCTTCTCGCCCAGGTAGGTGCCCTGGAGGCCGATGAGCTGGCCAGCTTCCCTGCCCGGGGCGGGCACCACCCCGCGGTCCTTCCTGGGGGTGTTTCTCCGGGGCCCCTGGGGGTTGCAGTCTCTCTCCATGTCACTTTCCCAGTCGGACTGCGGGATGCCTTCCCCATCCGGCACGTCTGAGAACATCTCGTGGGACTCGACGTCCTCGAATATGTCCTGGTTAGAGCTCTCCCCATTTTCACTCTGGATCTCAAAATCTGAAACAATGAGGGAAAATGTGCAATTTGTACTCAATTTCTTGTAATGATGAGACAAGAAAATCAAAGAAGAGGGGATTCCCTGGTGGCTCAGCGGTGAAGAAATCCTCTGCCAATGAGGCAGACACAGGTTCAATCCCGGATCCAGGAAGACGCCACAACTGCGGAGCCTGTGCTCCGGAGCCCTGAGGCCTGCAGCTGCTGAAGCTCCTGAGCTCGAGAGCCTGTGCCCTGCATCAGGAGAAGCCACTGCAGCGAGAAGCCCACGCACCACCAGGCAGGAGCCCCCACTCGCAGCAGCTAGAGAAAAGGCCTGCATAGCAATGAAGACCCAGCACCGCCAAAAATAAACACATAAATAACACATATTACTTACTAGAAGAATTCTGGAATCAGTTTTAAAGGAAGTCAATGCTCAAAAAGGCAGAGAATTCTAAACATGATTCAATTTTTTAAGGTTTTTTTTTTTTTTGACATCTTTATTGAATGTGTTACGATATTGCTTCTATTGTATATTTTGCCTTTTGCCCTTAATGCATGTGGAATATCTCAGTTCCCAGAACAGGGATCAAACCCACACCGCACTCATTGGAAGGCGAAGTTGTAACCACTGGACCACCAGGGAAGTCCTACTATTCAATTTCTGACGGTCTCACAGGCTACAGAATAGCATCTCGGTTTAATGGGTATTTCCCTGGTAACCTGTAAACCTGAACATCTTTTCTAATGGATATAATTCATTTTATTCATTTCTAAATTGCCAGGTCATTATCTTTTACCTTTTATTCCACTGGGTTGACGTTTTTTATGAATTGTAGATGCTCTTATAGAGCAAGATTTCGACTCTTATCTGCTACACTGCAGGCTTTTTTGCAAATATTTCCTCCCAGTCTCTGCACAGGCTTTGAACTTTCTTCACAGTATCTTTTTAATATTAAGGACTGTTGTTTGTTTCCATGAGTCCAATCTAGCTTTGATGACTTGTTTTAAAATTAAGAAGTCCTACCCCACTGCAAGATTCCAAAAATACTCTCCTATAGGTGATTTCAGATGGTTTACAGTACAGATCTGTAACTCATCTGAATTTATTTCTGTGTAAGTTATGAAGCAGAGAGCTACTTGTAGTTTTTTCAAAAGGGTTGGACCACTGTCCAAATACTACTGAATTGCCAAAGGACCCTTATTGGTTAGTAGACAATTACAGCTCATCCTAAACCAATGGTTCTTGCATTTTCCTACCCTGACCCAGGCTCTAGGCTCACATAGAATTCAGAGGGCCACGTGTGCGCCCCTGTCCAGCCAGAGGCCTCTGCTTTCTCTCCCATACTAGAAAACATATCAGAGTAAGTGTGGAGAAATTTGCTGTCAATACGGGGATAAGCGAGCATGTGCTGTAAGTGAACAACGAGATCACTGGTCACAGGCTTCAGTGCTTTAGTGTGTGTTAGGTCCCTCCCACCTGACTGGGACGTAATGCTGCGTCCCACTCAATACCACGGTCAGAGCCACTGGTTTGAAATGCAGAAGTGGGTCTCTAATTCTGATACAGCTGATGCCCCAGTGGGATTCTCCCCATCAGGGTGCTGCCTTGGTGAGCCTGGTGGGAACCTGACAGCACCTAAGTGGCTTGGACCATTGTTCCCCCTGAACTCTGACTGCTTGAAAGACGAAGTGCTGGTAAAAACAGCAAGGAGCTGTTATCAGTTTAAATGAATAACTGCCAAACAGTTTAGTAATAACATTACATCGCAAGAGCTCTGTGTTGTATACATTTCAAATATTTAAATGAATTAAAAGTGATGCTGTTCTGAACCTGAGAATCGTGGCTTTAAGAAGACATACCTTTATAACCCTACACTGCTCTCTACTCTTCTTATTGACAAGAGAGCGTATGGGCTCCCTTCTGGTTCAGTGGTAAAAAGCCCACCAACCCAATGTAGGGGACATGGGTTCGATCCCTGGCCAGGGAAAATTCCATGTGCTGCGGGGCAACTAAGCCTGTGTACCACAACTACTGAGCCCGTGCTCTAGTGCCTGGGAGCCACAACTATTGAGCCCACATGCCTAGAGCCCGGGCTCTGCAACAAGAGAAGCCACTGAGATGAGAAGCCCGTGAACCACAACTAGAGGAAACCCACACAGCAACAGGACCCAGCACAGCCCTGAATAAATAAATAAATAAAATTATAAAAGTGTATTTGTTAACAGCATAAAAGATGATCATACCCATTGAGTTTTCTAAATATAAACAAAGAATTAATACAGAGCTTCCAAGAGTGAAAACCTAAGAGCAGGTGCTCTCGGGGTTTCCCTGGTGGCCCAGTGGCTAAGACTCTGTGCTCCCAATGCAGGGTGCCTGGGTTCAATCCCTTGTCAGGGTACTAGATCCCACATGCAACAACTAAGAGTTTTCATGCAACTAAAGATCCTGTGTGCTGCAACCAAAACCACGTACAGTCAAATAAATACCTAAATATTAAAAAAAAAAAAAAGCGTAGGTCCTCTCTGGCTGTACTAAGCTGCTTGGTCTGACTTGCCTCCTGGCCTGAGAATTCTCCCAGGTCTTACCCAGTCTCCCTTTTGAGATTTTGGAATATCCCGGGCTATGTTCTGCTAACTTTGGGCTTGACCCCATTATGTTTTAAAACACAAGTTTAGCTCGGCTTTCTCAAGGGAAAGGCAGATAAGCCTGGAATGATGAAGCTATCCATCTGCCTCCTTTATTGACCCAGCAGTTCTTTCTCCACACAGGAAAGATTCATTTTTCTCACTCCAACAATAATGAGTCTCCACTATGTGTAGGGCACTGTACTGGGTACTGTTTTTTAAAAAAAATGGAAAAGAAAACAGGTTCCTTGACTTTGGGGATTTTATAGGCTCCTAGAAGAAATAAGATGAGGACTGATACAAACAGAAAACAAGAGATTTCCCTGATGGTTTAGTGGTTAAGACTTCACCCTCCAATGCAGGGGGTGTGGGTTCCATCCCTGGTCAAGGAACTAAGATCCCACGTGTCTTGCGGCCAAAAATTCAAAACATGAAACAGAAATAATATTGTAACAAGTTCCATAAAGACTTTAAAAATGGTCCACATTAAAAAAAAATCTTAAAACAATATATGATACAAAGTCAAAAGAGGAGAATCTGAATGTTCTAGGGGTGATGACTTCAAGCAGAGGTGACAGAGATGCTCTCAGGTGGTGGATCTAGGGACGGGGAAGAGAGGCCGGAAGTAAGGATGGCTTTATGGAGCAGGCGTCCAAAGCTGTGTACTCAGAGGATGACCATCACACAGGGATGGAACAAGGCCATTCCAAGTCACGATTCAGCAGTGCAGGTGAAAGCTAGCAAGCACAGGCTATGTCCAAGGAACAGCAGGGTCTGAATGGAGCGAGGTCTGTGGGGAGGGGATCAGGGGAGGACCAGCCAGGGGCCACCTGGGCCAGGCCACACAGGGCCATGAGTGCGAGCAGAACAAAGAGATCTGGAGACACTGGGGGACTAGAGAGGATGTGTAGCAGAAGTGTCCCATCGCTCAGGTAGGACTGCAGCAGCTGCCACGCAGGTGGAAGAGGCTGAAGGCACGGTCCCTCTGGAGGCTCCTGCCAGAGTCTGGTGAAATAGCAAGAGCCTGAATGAGGCTGGGAATGGAGTTCACGGCAACCCACTCCAGTATTCTCGCCTGGAGAATTCCATGGACAGAGGGGTCTGGAGGGCTATGGTCCATGGGGTCGCAGAGTTGGACGCAACTCAGCAACTGAACATGCATGCATGGGGATCAAAAATGTCCTTGGGAAATGCAAAGAGAGATGAGCTTTACCTCATAAACTATTAACATAAGGGACTTCCCTGGTAGCCCAGTAGTTAAGAATCTGCCTTGCAACACAGGGAACTCAGATTCAAGCCCTGGTGGGGGACCTAGGATCCCACATGCAGGGGGGCAACTAAGCCAGAGAGCCATAACTACTGAGCCCGAGTGCTCTGGAGCCCACGTGCCACAACTAGAAAGTCCGTGCACCGCAAGGAAGATCCCGTATGCTGCAACTAAGACCCAATGCAGCCACATTAATTAATTAGTTAAAAAAAAGAAAACATCTGTTTGTGAGCCAGGTAGCAGGTTCTCACCAGATCTGATGGCACTTGGATCTTGGACTTAAGAGCCTTCAGAACTGTGGGAAATAAATTCCAAAACTATTAATACAGGTCCAGTCTCAACTGAAATGCAAGATATTTGATCTGAGAACAGCCAGAGGTGCCTGCTAGTCAAATATTAAACAACATGGTCTAACCAGGTCTTAAAAATGTGCTGGGTAAAACATGTGACCAAAGGTCCCGGGCTGGACAAAGAGGCTGGAGGTCAAGTGGTCTTATCCTGAGGACTTGCTTGACAAGGGATGGAGATCACTGCAGAGGTTCCTCTGAGCAATCACCAGGCAGGTCAGGAACACATGTTGAAGAAACAAAAACCAATGAAGATGACCTCAGAGGCAGAAATTAGAGCACTGACAAGCTGCTCAGTCTGGACATTCTCCATCTGGGGCGTCCCGTGAAAGATAAAACAAAGCCAGGTGGGGAAGGCGGTCACCATGGGGACCAGTCATTGCGTCAGAGACATCTGGTGACCCCCTGCTCTGTGACTCCAACTCGTAATAACCCAGGGGCTTCTCTTCAGCCCTTCAGCCCTCTGGCCTCTCTTTAGTGTCTGACTCAAGAGCCTGACATTCATCACAGAGTTGTTACATCCGTCAGAAAAGTAAACAAGGTTTTTAAAAAGGATGAGAGGCTTTTGCTTTTTTTAAGCAGGAAGAGTAAGATTTTAAAAGTTATTTTTCAGGGTCAAAGACCATCTGGGACTTTGCTTTAAATAAAACCTGGGGTAGGGACTTCCCTGGTGGTCCACTGGCTAAGACTCCATGGCTTCCCAGTGAAGGGGGCCCAGGTTCTGTCCTTGTTAAGGGAACTAGATCTCGCAAGCCACTTCTAGGAGCCAGTGCAGCCAAATAAATGAATAAATAAAAATAAATATTAAAAAAAAAAAACCCTGAGATCCCCCAAACACATGTGGAAGCAAACAGACTGGAGTTTGAATCCTGGTTCCACCACAAACCAGCTCTCAAAGAGCTGGACTTTGCTGAATGTCCATGTCCTCATCTGTTAAATGGTCCCACACACTTCACGGGATTATTAGTGAGATGGAGGTGTAAGGTGCTCAGTGCAGGCCTGGGCTCACAGTGGAACCTCCATGACCACCCTCTTCTCCAAAGCACAGCTTTATTCACACCTTCCAAGTCTCTGGGCATTGTTACAACTTCGCCCCCAAACCATCTTCCCTTCCCAGTCTTCCGAATCCTCCAGACTAGATGCCTCTGAATTAGTCACCTTTGTCTTAAAAAAAAATTTTTTTTGGTCATGTCTCACAGCATGTAGGAGAAGGAAATGGCAACTCAATCCAGTATTCTCCAGTGTCCTGGAGAATTCCATGGACAGAGGAGCCTGGTGGGCTCCAGTCCATGAGGTCTCAAAGAGTCAGACATGACTGAGCAACTATCACTCACTCACGGCATGTAAGATCTAGTTCCCTGACCAGGGATTGAACCTGTGGCCCCTGCATTTAAAGCAAAGAGACTCAAACAATGGACCACCAGGGAAGTCCCTAGTCACCTACTGACCCTACAGATGAGTCACCTACAGTCCTCATCTGTAGCCCCTCTTTCCAATACCCTACCAAGAACTAGGACTTTGCATCTCATTTGTGATGAAATGATAAAGAACATGAGCCACGTCCTCAGACCCCTGAGCCGGTATTCTTGTTCAGCCTCATACTGGGGGCACGATCTTAATGGAGTCACTTATCTTCCCCAGTGATGATAATCCTGCAGATCTCTCAAGGTGGTGACATCTATGTGAGTTTTGCATATAAGATGCTAGGCACATTGCTTGGCCCACAAAGAGGATCCATCAGTGCTGGCTGGTGTTACCATGAGTTCTTTCTCACATGTCCTATCTCCTCCCCTTCCTTTGCTGTCCCCACCCTATCACTGCACACCCAGCATCCAGGCGGCTTCCCAGCTGCTCTCCCACTTCCAGGATAAAACCTGCATCCTGTCGTTGAGCTCAGCTTCCTCCCTTGCCCCTGGGGCCCTTGTTACAACCTGCTGAGGCCAAAGCCTCACCCACCCTTCCCCTAAACCATACTTCCTAGCACTTCCTAAAACCATACTTTCCACTCCAATCCGCCAGTCTTCCTTACGCTCGGTCACCCAAATGGTCACCTGAATGATCCCATGCGGGTCCACTCTTCCAGGCCTCTGCTTAGCACAGCTCCTGGAATGCTACACCCTCCCCCTCCCCCCGCACCTTTCCAAACCCCCCACCAGCTCAACCCCTGCTCAAGGGTCCATCATTCACGAAGCCTTCGCTGACCTTGCCTCTCCTCTCCCCTCCAACCCCTCTCTCTGAACCTCTGCAGTTCTCAGCAGCACAAAGGTCGCCGCGTTTCCCACGGTCCTGAAACAGTCCTAGGGATACAGGTGGTTGCTATTGTTCAGATGCTAAGTCATGTCTGACTCTTGCAACCCCAGGGACTGTAGCCCACCAGGATCCTTTGTCCATGGGACTCCCTAGGCAAGAATACTGGAGCAGATTGCCACTTCCTTCTTCAGGAGATCTTCCTGACCCAGGGATCATGTCTCCTGCATTGGCAGGCAGATTTTTTTTTACCACTGAGCACCCAGGAAGCCCGGGGGCACAGGCAGATCTGCAGTAAACATTTAGTAATCAAGGCAGCCCAGTTTACAGCTGAAGACCAGAAAGGAGGCAGGGTGGTTGAACAGCATGCATGGGTCCCACAATGTCATAATAAAACTAGAGACAAATATATTAAGTTGCAAAAAGCTCCAGTTTGGAATTACTCTTCTAAAGAGCCCAAGATGACTTTATACCAGAGACTAAGTCCCTAGTTATTAGCTGGCTTACTCGTCATTTATCATGATTTCATAAAAAATACTCACTTTAAAAAAATAGGATTTGGTTTCTCTAATTGCTGGAACTTAAAATATCTGGATGTGTATTGCACAACCAGGTGAAAGTGCCAAGAGGTGGTTTGTAGGGTCTTCAGTCCCTTCCTCATCACCTCCATCAGCTTCCCAAACATTCCAACTACAACGCAAATAACAATTGTGCTAACTATGTAAATGTAGCTCCAATGGTAGTCCTGGGCTTCCCCGGTGGCTCAGTGGTAAAGAATCCCCCTGCCAATGCAGGGGATATGGGTTTGATCCCTGACTGGGAACATTCCACATGCTACGGAGCAACTAAGTCCATGCGCCACAACTACCAAAGCTCTTGTGCCCTAGAGCCCGTGCTCTGCAACAAGAGAAGCCACTGCAATGAGAAGCCCGTGCACCACAACGAGAGAGCAGCCCCCGCTCGCTGCAACTACAGAAAACCCTGAGCAGCAATGAAGACCCAGAATAGCCATATAGAAAAAAAAAAAAAGTCCTCTAAGCCCTAAAAATTACTCTTATTACTTAAAAGAGCAATATCTTATGCTGAGATTCTGGAACTGTCACGGCACACAACCAGGGCATTTGAGGTGACAGCGTGCTGATTGCCTGCACACTGGAGGGCAGGGGCTGACGGGGACTCAGTCCTGGATGCCGTCTTTTCCTCCTCTGCAAACACCACACCCCTCCATTTTGGGGTCGGCGGGGAACTCCCACCCTCTCCCAGTGAGGCTCTCCATCTCACCACTGTCCCGAAGGGTCTGGGTCAAGTCCTCCACCAGGGCCACCGCCTCCTCGCCACTCTCGGGCCGATGCTCCTGCAGCCAGGCCTGAATTTCCCGGGGCAGCACGGTCAGCATTTGCTCCTTGGTGTGCATCTCTGGCCTCAGCCAGCGCCGGCAGAGTTCTCGAAGGCGGCTGAGCGCCCCCTGCGGCCCTCCGGCCACGTCCTCGTGGGGGCTGCCCTTGCCAGCACCCTGGGGAAAGGGTTCCGGCTCAGGGCCATCTTCCTGCAGCACAGCTTCCTGTACCCAGGAGTCGTCCTCCAGGATCACGGTGGCCACCTCCTCCTCCTGGTCGTCTTCCTCCTGAGGAAGGCGGACTATGGGGCTCCGCGGAGCGGTTACTCTCGGCCCCTCTGAGGCCATCATCCACGTCCTTGGGTTGGAATCACTCAGGCTTCTGATCTTGACCTTCAGTCTTCTCCAGGCAGGCTCCCTGAGAAGACAGCACCCTTCTCCAGTTTCAACAAGTGGTCTGGCTAAGAATGAGAGAGAGAACTAGGATCAATAAGTAAAAGGTCCTAAAACAATCTAATTCACAACAGCCCAGGTGAGGCCACCAAGTGATTCTTACATCCGCAAATCAGAAGTTTCCTGTTCCTCTTAAAGGAAAAATGGCTTATTCCTGAAGCATCTCTGTGGCAAGAGAAGAAGAATCATAAGCACAAAATACAGTGCTTTTCTTCCCAAAACACCAAAGCATGAGTATGAGAAAATTCAAAGCCCTCGCAAGAACCCAGGACAGAGCTATCCTGCTCTAAGTCAGTTCAGACTTGCTGCAGAGTCAGTGACCTTGACCTAACATACAACTCAGTCATATAACCTCATGGACTACCTAATAAACAGATAAGAACACCCATCCTACTAATCTGAAAGGAACGTCTTAAGAATTTACAAAGGATCAGATGTCAAGGCACTCTAAGCCTCAGTGAAAGGAAGGAAATATCTCAACTGCATTATTATATTTTAAAACATGATATTTGAAAATGTTCATGTTCTTAGATCCAGCCTTGGCCCCTCAGGAATTTATTTTTTAAAATAACCATCTTTGCAAAGAGAAATTTACTAAATATTTACAAGGACATAACCGTAGCACTGTTTCTAATTGCAAAAAAATTTGATACCTTAAAATCCAGCAGCAGGAGAATGGCTAATTATGGCATATCCATATAGTAAAATGTACTAAAAACTACGCTGATGATGTAATAATGGCTACATTTGGGGGGGGTGGAGGGTTGGGGATATGGGGATATTACAGAGAAGGGGCTCAAAGGAGCTGGATATGTTTTATGTCTTGATTTGGCAATGGTTGCATAAGAGCATACATATTAAATTTAAGATTTCTGTGCTCTGATGTATGTATTTTTAAATATTTTAAAAATTATGCTGACAATAATTATTAATCATTGGTGATTTAAGATAATCCTCATAATATGAAAACTAATGAATAAAAACAAAACCAGCAAGATAGAAAAACCACAGATACAGTATGACCCCAATTCCTTTTAAAAATGAACACATACACAAGGAAAAAAAAACCTGGATAGAAATTCTACAAGAATGTTGAGAGCAGTTATTTAAAACAAAGATTAAAAGGCAATGAAGTTATTTTTAAAAATCATCACTACAGCATAAAGACTCAAACACTCCCGGGAAAACTTTTTAAAAAGAAGAAAAAAGAAAAGCCGGTGGAAACACTAAAGCTCTCAAACTGTATTCACCAAATGGCTAGAAGAAACAGTTATAACACAATTCTTAACTTGGGGGTGGGGAGCAGGAAAACCGTTCCCAGACAATTTAAGCGTTGTCCCACTTGGGGCCAGACACGCCCCCTCTGAAGCTCAGTTTCCCCATCTTTAAAATGAGCTGCGCGGGATGTCGTCCACTGTGCCTTTCAGTCTAAAGCCTGCGCCCCTGGCTAGATGTACAAGGAGCTCGCCGCTAGGGAGAAGAGCTCAGGTCGGCTCCCAGAGCCCGACGGGGCGGCTAAACTCGGGACAGCGGGGAGCCGGCAGGACACGGACACAGCCCCCGACGCCCCTCCCCCAGCAGGGCTGCCCGTACTGGCTCCAGGCCCGTTATCCCCTGGCCTCGGGCTGCTCCCCGGGCTAGCGCGGCACCAGCTCTGTGTCCCCGGGCTCACCTCTCCAGAGACCGGATGCCGCTTCCTCGGTAGCTCCACGCGCTAAAGCGCCCCCGGGCACCGTCCGGCCCCTCCGGAGTCGCAGCGGCTCAAGCCCGAGGGGCACCGAGAACAATGGACGGGAGAGGCCCGCCCCCCCGCCGCGCTCATTGGCCATCGAGAACGGTCCCAGGAAACTCTGCTTTCCCATTGGTGAATACGGACCCAGCCAGGCGGCGGGAGCGAGGCTGGGCCGAAGGCATTGTGGGAGATGTAGTCCCCACTAGCCGACTGCGCCCTCGGGCCAGGGAGCAGAGTTTGGGGATTTGATAACCTGCGCAGTGCGGAAGGAACCGAGGCGGGAAAATCCACCGACTGGCAGTCAGGACCCCAGAGCTGTGACCTGGGACAGATCACTCCATTTCTTTGTGTCCTCCAAATAGTGGTCTATAAAAAGGGAAAGTTGGATGGAAGCCCCCTTTCAGCTGTAAACTGTGTGGCAGATAATTTGGTTAGGCCCTTCGACAGTCCAAAGCGGCCCCTGAGCAGGAAAAGAATCCACATGGAGAAGTATCTCCCCGCCCAGCCCGGAGGCCCTCCCACAGCCTGCCCACTTAATCGCACCTGGCTTCTGGACACCACTTTGTTTACGCACGTGGTGTTCCTGGGTCAGGAGGAGAGCTTTGTCCCGCCTCTTCTGTCGCGGACCTCCCATTCTTTCCTCCGTTTCCTCCTGTAAGGAACCTGCCTCACCATACCGCCCTAGGCGGAGTCTCCGCCCCCAGCACACCTGCTCCACGTCTCCTTGGTATTAATAGTTATCCCAGCCTTACTTATTGTCAATCTCGGCACTGGGGGGCTGAGAGTGACAGATTGGCCTCTCTTGTGGGGTTTCAGTGGCTGGCACTGTCCACTAAAAAATTAGTCGCAACCTGAAAGTAGAGAATGTTTTGTTCAGTTGTGAATGTTCAGGACTCCAAGCCCGGGAGACAATATCTCAGCCCTAAGAAATAGCTCCCAGGAGGCGGGAGAGGGAGTCAGGCTATATACAAGTTTGTAAGGAAGGGAGCAGGCAGTCTGCACATAAAAGATTATTGTTCAGTAAGAAAAACCAGATATCAAGTTAAGAAATTTAGTCCTCTTCTGTGTATCGGAAGGTGCAAGAATTTGGGATATTGAAGTCATTTCTTTCATATGCATCTCAGCTATCTGGGGCCAGCATCCTGCATTTTCCCTTAGGGCTCACCAGCTGATATTGGAGGGCTGGCTACAGTCCATGGGGTCAAGAATTGGACACGACAGAGCAACTAAGCACAGCACAGTCACTGATGACTGTGACATCCTTTCCTAATTTAGGGAGTGGTGCTGCTTATTGGCATAGCTCAGAAATTCACATCTGGAGAGAGAGAATCACAGATAGCTATGACACTTCTTGCCCACTGATACGGCGGGAAATATTTCATTTCACAGTGCTCTTAAAGAAATGCCTGTCGTATCAGTGTATGACAGCAGGTGGGTAACTGCCTGGAAATTCAAGGGGGAAATACAAGGCCAGAGAGAAAGACACTCCTAACATTATTGAATAGGTGATTTTTGCAGAAACTAACACCGATTTGTTATGTTAGTGAATGTTGAATCGTCTCTGATCAATAATGTTTGGGTAACAAAAGTGGTATTAATACATCTAGTCAATAATTAATGGCCTGTGATAGAACAATGGTATATTTTTGTACAAGGCAATTATTGGGAGCATGCACAACCAAATGACCACATTTGTTTTAATTTTTATTTAAATTACATTTTCATGAAAATTTACTTTTCATGAATGTTTGAAAAATGTTTCATGATTATTGGCGATTTTAATCTCATTTTCTATGAACTGATTTTTCATATGTTCCTCCCATTTTTAAAGTTGAATTTACTTGTAAAGTCTCTTTGGGCTTCCCAAGTGGATCTAGTGTTAAAGAACCTGCCTTTCAATGCAGGAGAGATAAGAGACTCTGACCCCTGGATTGAAAAAGCTCTTAGCTTATTAAGAAAATGACTCCTTTGTCACAGAAGTCTCTGCTGTTTTTCTCATTATGCTGTTCGATTTTTGCTGTTGTTTTTTTTTATTTAGAAATTTGACATGTTTATGCTGTCAAGTTTATCAGATTGTCTTTTTATAGCTTCTGAGTTTTATGTCACTCTTGGAAAGTTCTCTGCACCACTCCAAAGATTATTTGAATTTCACCCATTTTTCACTAATTAACCTTTTTAAGTATAAAGATGCAGAGAGGTTCAGTTATTGAATGCTCTGTCCCTGGTAGGGTAGCATCTTAAGTTATTAGTCCAAAGTGACCTCATGCACACAGCGCCACTCCAGGCTGGCCTGAGAAATCTGCACTAAGTACCTGCAGGCATGATTCCCAGCCGCCACCTCTGCAGTGGTCAGAACTCTTAAAAAAGCAAGCTCTCCAAAATGACTGAGGATGATAATTCTGCACTTGATATTGTACTAATAAAGCTTATATCTCCACTTTTTAATCTCCACGAGGGATGGAAATTTACACAAAAGGGAAGATATTTGTTTGGTTGGGGCAGGGGTTTGGGGAGGTGGGATACAGCTGAAACTTCCCAGGAGCCTAAGGATTCATTTCCCTCTACTTCTCTTCCAAGACAACCCATGAGGTCAAGAAACTGGCACCATGTTGTCATAGGAGAATCTAGGACCTAGCCATCTCTGTGCCATGCCTGATTTTCTGAGAAGTTGGTCCTGGCCAGTGTCAATTTACCCTACATTTAGATAGAGAGCAACTCACACTTAAGTCCAATTTGGGGCATAACGGTCCTGGTACCCATGCCAGTGCCCTAAGACCATCCTGGACAGTGAGCAAGCCCAGAACAAGTCCAGTACAGTGAGCAGGGTTGCTTCCCCCAGTGATTCCTTTTCTCCATCCTCCAAACCACAAGGATGACAGAGGCTCAGGTCTATAGTGAGTGCTCTTGGTTAGAAGCTTCAAAGGATGACTCCGGCTAACTTAAAAGGGACTTATTGAAAGACTATAAGGGAACTTACAGAGTAAATGGAACTGAAGTATCAGGCTTGAAAATAGTCAGGAAACCAGGAAAAGGGAGTCAAGTCCCCCAAACCACAGCAACAATCTCTTAGCAAAAACAACCCAGGCTGCCCACCCCGTGAGCTCTGGTGATGCTCTAGCCATATCTGTTTGCCTGCCTTCCACTCAAGGTTCCAAGACCAGGAAAAGAGTATTTGGTTGTTTGAGTCTGAATCATGGCTGGGACTTCCCTCGTGGTCCAGTGGCTAAAAGTCTGCTCTCCTAGTGCAGGGGGCCCAGGTTCAACCCCTGGTTAGGGAACTAGATATCTCACAAGCTGCAACTAAGAGTTCACCTGCCACAACTAAATATCCTGAATGCCACAACTAAGACCTGGAACAGCCAAATTGAAAAGTAATGATAATAAATAAATAAATCACATGGCCACTCCAGATATCTACCAGGGGAGAGGTGATTGGCTCTAGATTTCCTTACTAATACACCCCACAAAGGTGAGTTATCCAATCTGGAGATTGAAGGCCTCTAGGACAGGCAGAAACTACAGATGTCACTACTTGTCTTTAGATGTTGAGCAAGAAGGAAACTCACCCAAGCAATGCTCAGCCTAAAGCCTTTGGAGAGCTCCCAGCTTATCTCAAGTAGATGGAGGTGATAGAGATGGGGATGGGCAAATCCTGCTTTCTATAACACCTAGTGACAATCAGAGTCAATGACACCTGAGCAGGTGAGGTCTAGGCATTGAGGCAGAGGGGCCTGTGGGCCTTGAGGGTCCAGGAAGTAACTCCTCCTACTCAAGACTCCCAGCATTGCTTACTCCAACCTACTTCCTTGATGACAGAGTAAGAAGGGAGACTGCTCAGATTATGCAAAAGGTATGTCACCTTTCTGCTAGTTATGCCACAGAATCCTGCCAAGTGTGACTGGGAAACGATAATTTAAACATTTTTTGATGTGAACCAATTTTAGAATCTTTATTGAATTTGTTACAATATTGCTTCTGTTTTAAAATTTTTTGGCCTCAAGGCATGAGGGATCTAAGGTCCCTGACCAGGGATCGAACCCATACTCCCTGCATTGGAAGGTGAAGTCTTATCTCCTGGATCACCAAGGAAGTCCCAGGAAAAGATAATTTAAAGGGACAGTGTTGTAGGATGCTGCAAGACTGGCCTAAAGAGAAGGAAAGGCCAAAAGAAGGGATCATTGTAGGAATGCCCAGACAGGAAGAGAAACTAGCAAATGGAATCAGGGTAACATTTATTTTATAGACAGAGGGTGAAATTCAGTTCAAGGAAGTGTCACTGAAAAATTGTGAAATTAAGTATCACTTAACACATACTCATGTAAAAAGAGCTAGAGCAGGATTAAAAAAATTTTTTTTTAGAGTGAAATTTTTTTTTATCCTCCAAGACCAGTATCTTTCCCTGTTTTTTTTTTTTTTTTTTTTTTAATGAATGGTTTGCATTTAGTGTGGCAGAAGGAGGCCCTTTGCTTTGGACCTTGAGTTGCCCCTCCGGGAATGTTGGCTTTTCTCTTTTTCAGCTGTCCTGTGCCTGCCTGGGCGTCTCTAGCCCCTTTGTGCCAAAGAGAAAAATGGATTTACAGCCTCTGGCCAGTTCCCATGCCCTCTGCTGAACTGTTCTATTCAAGGACATTTCTGGGAAGACACAAGGGTGCTCTGGGCTGGATTGAATGACTTGGGAGACGGCCTGGGTGTGGGTGATGCTTGCCCAGACACAGAGGCACAAGTGGTGCTGGAGGTGGCTTGAGGGGTGTTTCAGAGGAGATCTGGCTCCAGAATCCTCAGTGTCCCCCAAGCTTTTACTAGGAAAGACTAGTTACCAAAATAGGATGCAAAAAAGGAAAAAAATTAAATACATACACTTTCATGCACAGGGAAACACACCCAGACACCCCACACACTACACACACTAGTGTATCCCTAGCCTGCTTAGTTCATAAGAAGAAAATTATCACCAGAATAGTTAGTTGACCATTGAAAAAAGAAAAAAAAAATTTTGGAGACATTGAGTAAAAGTTTCCAAGACACTTGGCAGGCGAAAGAAACGTCAGAGCCTGACTGGCTTATCAGAGCCTGGCTGCCCCTAAGATTTGTTGCTGCTCATAGTTACAAGTAGTGTCCGACTCTTTTACAACCCCATAGACTGTAGCCCGCCAGGCTCCTCTGTCCTTGGGAATTCTCCTGGCAAGATTACTAGAGTGGGTAGCAGTTCCCGTCTCCAGGGAATCTTCCCCACCCAGGGATTGAACCCATGTCCCCTGCGTTTCAGGCAGGTTCTTTACCACTGAGCCACCAGCAAAGTCCTTACCCCTGAGATGCTCCTTTACAAAATTACTGAAGCCACTGACGATGTTATTTACTGAGTCACCTGGCCTGGGAGGCAGAGACTTCCGAAAGGAATGGTTTGGTGCCATAAACTTTCTGATAATGGGCTTTTACTATTGTGTGTTTGGTATGCTTTACACATGTACACACATACGCAAGCAACTTGAATTTTTGTAAATTTTAAAACTAAGGCACTCAGAAATCAGGAAGAAAAATAAATTTGAAAACACAAAAACATCTGCAAACCATAATAGTCCATAAATGAATTCAGAAAGAAATGACAAAATGGGGGAGGTATTTGTAACAAACCGAGGGTTAATTTCTGATGTACTGTGAATTTATACAGATGTGTATGAAAAGGACCAAGAACTCAATAGGAAAACGGATAAAAGATAAGGATAAGATAAGGATAAGAATAAGCAGCTCACAGAGAGAGACAGGGCAGTGGGGTGGGGAGTGAGCACTCAACCCCACTTTAAAAACATTTATAATAAATATAAAATTATTCTAAAATTATAAATAATAATTATTATAAAATTTTATAATAATTTTAAAAACACAAATAAAAACAACAATAGATGCCATTTTTTCTCCTATTATTTGTTGTTGTTCAGTTGCTCAGTTGTGTCCGACTCTTTTCGACCCCGTGGACTGCAGCATACCTGGTTACCCTGTCCTTCACCATCTCCCGGAGCTTGCTCAAACTCATGCCCATTGAGTCAGTGATGTCATCCAACCATCTCATTCTCTGCATCATCCCCTTCTCCTCCTGCTTTCAACTTTTGGCAATTTAAACAATTTTTTTTTCTTGTGATAAGAACCTTTTTTTTTTTTGCCATATCTTGCAGCATCCTAGTTATCCAACCAGGGATCAGACTTGTGCCCCCTGCATTGGAAACACAGTCTTAACCACTGGCCCTCCAGGGAAGTCTCAGCAAAAAAATTTTAAGTGTGATAATACACAGTACGTTGACAATGAGGAAGATAATTCACCCTCCTATTGTTGATGGTAGTACAAATTGGTGCAGTTATTTTTAGAAGGACAACCAGCAATTCTATTGCTAGGAGTACATCGTGTAAATATAATAGTCAAAATATGTCGAGATAGGTATAAGAATGTTTATTACTGAAGTCTTTATAGCAAAAAAAAAAAAGAAATAATTTAAATGTTTATAGATAGAGGCCTCCCCTGGAGGAGGGCATGGCAACCCACTCCAGTATTCTTGCCTGGAGAAGTCCATAGATAGAAGAGCCTGATGGGCTACAGACCATGGGGTTGCAAAGAGTCAGATATGACTGAAGTGACTTAGCAGGGCACACACAGACAGAGGCCTAGATAAATAGTGTTTGGAGTACCTTTCCTTGGAATGCTGTTGCCTTTTTAAAAATGAGGTTGATCTCTATATGCTAATGTAGAAAGATCTCCAGCTAGTGTAAGATGATGTGCACATAGTATGATACATTTTGTGAAAAAAAAATGTAAAGAAACACTTACTATATATGCTGAGAGATACCTAAAACATTTTGCTTGTTGCATACACAAGGAAGTGTGAACAGTGATAAAGTCTATCAAGAGGTACTAGAAAACAGGAGGGAGACTTTTTTACTTTTAATTTCATAGTTTCCTAAAATATATGACACTTTACCATGTGTGTGCATTTATTTGTTTTTTCAATAATAATAATGTTGAGGAATTTTGTGTTATTTCCTCTTAAAACTTTTTGTATTAAAATAGACATACTGGGACTTCTCTGGTGGTCCAGTGGTTAAGACTCCGCCTGCTAATGCGGGGGGTACAGGTTCAATCCCTGGGCAGGTAACTAAGATCCCACATGCTACATGGCCAATTTAAAAAATAAAAGAGTGTTGATGAGGATGTGGAGCAAAATAGTACAGTTACTCTGGACGATAGTTGGGTAGTTTCTTATAAAACTAAACATATTTGCTTTATGACGCTATTAGTTTCTGCAGTACAACGAGGTGAATCAGTTATGCGTATACATATATCCGGTCTTTTTGGATTTCCTTACCATTTAGGTCAGCAGAGAGCACCGAGGAGACTTCCCAGCACTGTACGGCAGGTTCTCGTCAGTTATCTGTTTTATACATAGCAGTGGATACATGCCAATCCCATCTCCCGCTTCGTCCCACCCCCCTTGGTAACTGTAAGGTTTGTGTCTACACCTGTGACTCTCTTTCTGCTTTGCAAATGAATTCATCTGAACCATTTTTCTAGAGTCCACGTGTGATCAATACTATGCGGCACTTGTTTCTGTCTGACTGACTTCACTCTGTATGACAATTTCTAGGTCCATCCACTGCACCTTCCTTTTAATTTTGCTATGAACTTAAAGCTCTTCAAAGGAATTCCCTGGCAGTCCAGTGGTTAGGACTCTGGGCTTTCACTTCCGAGGTCTTGGGTTCAGTCTCTGGTTGAGAAACGATGACCCCACAAGCTGCACGACACTGCAGAAAAGAAAACACAAGAACAAGCCAGACAAAAAACTGTTCTACAGCATTGAAACATGTATATTATCTAGGGTGAAACAGATAACCAGCCCAGATTGGGTACATGAGACAAGTGTTCGGGCCTGGTGCACTGGGAAGACCCAGAGGGATCGGGTGGAGAGGGAGGTGGGAGGGGGGACTGGGATGGGGAATACATGTAAATCCATGGCTAATTCATTTCAATGTATAACAAAAACTACTGTAATGATGTAAAGTAATTAGCCTTCAACTAATAAAAATAAATGGAAAAAAAAAACTGTTCTAAAAAATTGTCTTCAAAAATAAAAATAACTAAAAATTTAAAAATCACAGTAGTATACCATGTACACCATTTATGAGAAAAACATATTTCTGTCAGAACAAAACAGCAAACTGATATATACTTATTGTTGAAATTTTGGAACATACAGAAACCTTTAAAAAGATAATAAAAAATGTGTATAATCTCAACCCAAATATAAGCTGTTACCATTTTAGTGGATTTCCTTTCATTCTTTTTTTCTATGCATATGAATGTGGACAATCTGGTTGTCTTTAAACATTTTCCAAAGCAAATGAAGCTAAAACTAACTCTAGCCTCAAAACTAATATTTTGGCCACTTGATGCGAAGAGCCGACTCATTGGAAAAGCCCCTGATGCTGGGAAAGATTGAAGGCAGGATGAGAAGGGGACGACAGAGGATGAGATGGCTGGATGGCATCACCGACTCAAAGAGCATGAATCTGAGCAAACTCTGGGAGATAGTGAAGGACAAGGAAACCTGGCACGCTGCAGTCCATGGGGTCACAAAGTCAGACACGATTTAGCAACTGAACAACAAGCCATTAATCACTAAATTAGCCAATTACCTCCTCGTTGAAGCTCCCCCTTCTCCTGGACTGCCCAGAGCCCCGGGGTTTACACAACTCACAAAGAAGTCCTGTGGACACTGACTCGGGTGGGAGAGAAGCCCAGACCTCCCAAACCCTGGACAGCGGCTGTTCCTGCAGTTGCTCATCACTACCACAAGGTGTCACTGTTTGATGCTCCTGCGCATTCCCACCAAGGTGACCCTGCAGGCCAGTCCTTCAGACTCAGGCCTGTTAGGTGATTCCACTCCCTCAGCACCAGCAGTCTTTTACCAGCTCCTAGGGCTTCATTTTTAGTTCTCAATCCTTTCAGCTCCCTCTCCCTGAGTCTCAGCGCATTAATTAGCTTTTAATTTTATTAATAATATTTTTAATGGTCACAAGTTTTGTCAGTTTAGAACTTTCTAAGAATAAAAATATTTTTAACTGAGATAAAATTTATATACACGATGAAATGCACAGATCTTAAGTACACATATCAAAGGGTTTCAACAAATATATATGCCGTGATGTACACATTTTAAATTTTTATTTACTTAGATTTTTTGGTCTTCTCCGATGGTCACTGTTAGGAAAAAGTGAAAGTCTGAAATGAACCAAAAAAAAAAAAATTACTGGCTGCCTTATCTAATTGGAATATAATTGCTTCCATATTATCTCTGCTTTTTATTGCCTTTGATCTATTTTACAGTTCTGTAAGTTGTAGAAAACCTTTGTTAATACAAATTATTCTTGTTCATAGAAATTGAAATTAGTCGTGTTTGGTAGAAAGCAACTGTTGATTGCCCTGTGGATAGATATACATTTGCGTCTATTTATAAATTAATTTTAGCATTCCCTTTCTGCCTGTGTGTTCGTGTGTGTTCTTTGAATTCTCTTGTGAATTAGTTGTAACATCTTACTGGTTCCCTGATTAATTAATGAGTGAAATTAAAATCCTTGGCATGTGTTCATTTTTAATCTGTGTGAGAGTCATGATTATGTCCTCTTCAAAAAATTATCTTTATTGACACATACACACTACCGTGTGTAAAACAGACAGCTGGTGCAGAGCTGTATAGCTCAGGGAGCTCAGCCTGGTGCTCTGTGATGACCCAGAGGGCTGGGGTGGAGGGGGTGAGAGATACATGTGCGTATAGCTGATTCACTTCGTTGTACAGCAGAGAAAAGCAATTATATTCCAATAAAAAGTATCTTTAACCATCACTCATATTCAAAGCATGAGTTAATAAGTTACAGTCTGGATTCATTCTGGAACCAGTTTATTTTCAAGGTCAAACTGCATTTATTTAAAAAGGCTAGGACAAGACCTAGCAGTTCTTTAACTATGAATCAACAAAGAAAGCTAGAATTCCTTCTTGTGCTTAGAAAACGTTAAGAAATATATTCATGAGGAATTCTCCAGGCAAGAATACTGAAATGGGTAGCCATTCCCTTCTTCAGGGGATCTTTCTGACCCAGGGATTGAATTCCCATCTCCTGCATTGCAGGCAGATTCTTTACCATCTGAGCCTCCAGGGATGCCCAGAAAGCATAAAGAAATATATTTGTGTATATTTCTAAATTTTCAATAAAATAGGGTGGAGTCCACACATTGTAGTCTTTCTGTTTTTTTTTTTTTTTTACTCCAGCGTCTTATTGGGGTCTTAAAACTCCAATGAACTTCTAAGGAGTTCTTGAGGGCAAGCATGTCTAGTAATAAGTTGACTCAAAACATTTGTGAAATTAAGCAATTTCCCTAATGACATGAAAGTTTTTATACAAATTTAAGGGAAAGTAAAGAACCTGCTTGCCAATGCAGGAGACATGAGACGTGGGTTCGATCCCTGGGTTGAGAAGATCCCCTGGAGGAGGGCATAACAACTCACCCCGGTATTTTTGCCTGGAGAATCCCATGGACAGAGGAGCCTGGAGGGCTACAGTCCACAGGGTCACAAAGATTGACATGACTAAAATGACTTAAAACACACGGAAGGGAATCGTACAGGCCTGAAGGAGGAAGAAGACAGAAGACGCCCCCTCACCCACCCACCCAGGCGGGCAGCCCAGAACACTGAGGCCCTGATGTTTATGTTCCTCCCTTGTCTCCCCATCTCTTTCCCGCTCTGCAGGCCAGTCACGTGGCAGAATCCAGGACTGCAGGAGGAGAAAGAGTGACAGATGGGACGGGGTGGGACGGCATGGGAGGACAAGCCCCTCTAGGTAGGCAGTGTGGCGGCCACTTCTGCCAGGACTGGAGCTGCGCAAGTACCCGACAGAAACCCCCGGACGTGGGTGGATGAGAAAGTCGAAAACCAGGAATTCCAGGGCACCAGCAAGAACATGATTAAAAAGCCCACCACAGGGTCTAGACGGAGTAGGAGGCTGAAAGGGAACATAAGCAAGGAAGCGAAAGAGGCAGTGGTGGGGAGAAAGGGCAGATCTGGTCACCATAAGTGGCAGGGAGAGACGGAGTAAGGAGAGGGGGCTGAGGTCCTGAAGTGGAAGCAGGTTGCGACATGGCCAGGCCTTCGGAGGCTGATTAGATGGGGGTGGAAGGCGCTGGAGCAGAGGCGCATGGACCATGAGCACAGGTGATGGACATGTGATCAGTGGTGCTTCTGTAGCCACTGAGGGCAAGGGCCAGACCCAGGGGTGAGAGGAGCTGGGGAGCCCGGTCCCAGAGCCATCCATCAGCGAAGCTTGCAGCGTGGCCAGGAGCAGAGGCTTCCAGCTAAGCTGTGGCACCCATGGGCAGTGTGGTCATTTTGAGGCAGGAGAGAGATGGGCCCCAGGTTGAGTAGCTGGAATTTCTCCTCCGTGGACAGATGCTCCAAAATAGTAGGAGCGAGAGAGGAGCTGAGGCCTGCCCAGATACGAGATAAAAGACCACGTATTCCTCATTCTTAAGGGTATCTTCCCGACTACACATGTGCAGAAAGGCTCCCTGAAGGTCAAAGGTGGGGGGCACCACCCCATAGTACTTGTCTCTCTTTGCTAGAATCCATCTTGGTTAAGATGCAGGTGCACACAGCGGGGATACTGCGATGTACCAATTAGAGACTCAGAACCAGGCAAAGCAAGACAATTGGCCAAAGGAAACCCAGAAGAATTGCTCCATAGAAGTGATTCAAACTACCACGAGGGCATGACTCTCTGAGTCCATTTATGTGCCTATACACACCTACTCTTTCTCCTTTTAGTAAACACTAGACTTGTTTCACTCATTTCTGTCTCGAGGTGGAAATTCACTGCTACACAGCAGGCAGGACAGGGCCTTGTCACTGACCACTGCTGCATGCTGAGGCCGCCTGAGATCAATTTCTTTTTAAAGCTTCTTGTTTTTATTTTTTTAAATTAATTTATTTTTTTAAAGCTTCTTGTTTTTAATTTTATTTATTTATTTTTGATTGCTCTGGGGCTTCATTGCTGTGCGGACTTTCCTAGTTGTGGTGAGCAGGGGCTAGCTATTCTCCAGTTGCGGTGCACGGGCTTCTCATTGTGGAGGAGCATGGGCTCTAGGGTGTGTGGGCTTCAGTAGTTGTAGCACATGGGCTCCGTGATTGTGGTGCACAGGCTTAATTGTTCCAAGGCATGTGGAATCTTCCCAGACCAGGGATCGAACCCGTGTCCCTTGCATTGGCAGGTGGTTTCTTGACCATTGTATTACCTGGGAAGTCCTACCCAAGACCAGTTTGGGAGGGATGTTGGGGCAGCATGGTCAGCATCAGGAGCTGTGTCGTGCCGCCATCCATGGAACAGCTGCAACCCCGAGTCTACATGGCAGTGCTCGGCAGGGCAGAGACTGGCGGGTGAAACTGGGGAGGCCGTGTGGTTGTTCTTCTGGTATGTCACTACTGCGGGAGTTTGGGGGTGGTCAGTAAACAACTCCCCTCTTGCCCTCCCCTGAGTTTAGCATTAGTTGAGAGATGGATTCAGGTGGCATTCATTCAGATAGACTACCCTCATTCAGCAAATATTTATTGAGTTTTATTTATATGTGCCAGACTCAATGGACTTGAATTTGGGAAGACTCCAGGAGATGGTGAAGGACAGGTAAGCCTGGTATACTGCAGTCCGGGGGGTTGCAACGAGTTGGATATGACTGAGGGACTGAATAGCAACAATGAAGGATGTGCCAATGACTGAGCAACGGATAAAATTGCAAAATCTCTACCCTCATTGAGCTAACATTCTGGTTGAAAGAGATGAACAATGAATTTTTTTTAAATTATAAAAAATTTTAAACAATAAGTAAAGCACATGATGTGTGTGTGTGTGTTTATTTGCTCAGTCATATCCAACTCTTTGTGATGCCATGGACTGTAGCCCACCAGGCTCCTCTGTCTGTGGGATTCTGCAGGCAATAATACTGGAGTGGGTTGCCATGCCCTTCTCCAGGGGATCTTCTGTACTCAGAGATTGAGCCCAGGTCTCTTGCATCTTCTGTATTGGCACATGGTAGGTAAGAATAAACTAAAGCAGAGAAAACACATGGAGAGTGCTGGAGGCATAATTATGAACAAGATGGTCACAAAAAGGCTTGCTGATAAGATGAGAAATAGAGAAAGACTGGAAGAAGACAAGAGACTATGCCTTGCTGATACCTCAGGGAAGAGCATTCCAGGCAGAAGACTGTAAGTGTAAGGCCCCTGGGTCAGGATTGGAAGGCCTATTCCAAGACTCTAAGCCAATCATCCAGTATTCTTGAAGGCTAGAGAATCCCATGAACAGAGAAATACGGCGGTCTACAGTCCATGGGGTCACAGAGTCAGACTGAGTGACTAACACATTCACTTTCTTTTGGGAGCTTCCCTGGTGGGTCAGACAGTCAAGAATCTGCCTGCAATGCAGGAGACCCAGGTTTGATCCCTGGGTTGACAAGATCCTCTGGAGAAGGGTTTAAGTGGTGAACAGTGACACAGTTCTGACCTGTGAGATGAGAAAGTAATCTGCATGAGGGCTCCTGGGAACAGTTTCCATACTCTGAAGAGATGGTCCCATTGTTTCTATGGATTTTTTCCAGGCTGATGTGGTGTCTGCAACTGTTGCAGCCATGACATGGCAAGAGTAGGAGGCAGCCTTAGAGGGCAGAGCAGAAAAACAGAAAGAACCTAGGCTTTGGATGACATCA
This sequence comes from Odocoileus virginianus, assembly GCF_023699985.2. Lineage (NCBI taxonomy): Eukaryota > Metazoa > Chordata > Mammalia > Artiodactyla > Cervidae > Odocoileus > Odocoileus virginianus. The sequence goes on from NC_069689.1 coordinate 59,699,192, forward strand.
GGAAGCCATTGACAGTGCTCAACCTAGAGCTTCCTCAAGACCCATGCAATATATATGGAATTTAGAAAGATGGTAATGATGACCCTATATGCGAGACAGCAAAAGAGACACAGATGTAAAGAACAGTCTTTTGGACTCTGTGGGAGAAGGCCAGGGTAGGATGATTTGAAAGAATGGCATTGAAACATGTATGTCATCACATGTGAAAGAGATCGCCAGTCCAGGTTCGATACATGAGACAGGGTGCTCAGGGCTGGTGCACTGGGATGACCCTGAGGATGGGATGGGGAGGGAGGTGGGGGGGTGCAGGATGGGGAACACATGTACACCCGTGGCTGATTCATGTGAATGTATGGCAAACACCACTACAACATTATAAGGTAATTAGCCTCCAATAAAAAAAAAAAGACCCATGCAAGACCATGTCACCCTGAGTAACTAGGTGTGTGGGTCAATGAATATGTAGATTTACTATTAATATAATGTCTGTGATGTCAGCATCAGGGAAACACTGACGGAAACTGCCAAGCCTGGCCAGGCAAGATTGTAGTCCCTTATATGAATTATCTTAACAATACAAGGTCCTGGAACTAACAAGCTACCACCGGCTGGAAGAATTCAGGAAAGGTCAAGAGGAGAGAGGTGATATCAGCTTACATGTCCTACCAATCTCCCAGAATCCTGCTCGCTGGAATCCATGTTGGCTGAGCGACGCGTGTGCCACCATGACGGACCCTGAGTCAGAATGATTGTCCAGAGACAACCTGGAAACTAACCCCACCACCATAAAATCTGAGACTGCGAGTCACGTGGTAGAACAGTCCTCCTGGGTTCCCTCATCTGCTGCTCTCCACCCGGGTGCCCCTTCCCCATAAAGTCTCTTGCTTTGTCAGCATATGTGTCTCCTTGGACAATTCATTTCTGAGTGTTGGACAAGGGCCCACTCTCAGGCCCCGGAAGGAGTCCCCTTTCCTGCAATATAAGAAAATTATATGAGAATCCAGCCATTATATTCTTCAAGTAAAACCTTTTGAATTGGTCACTAAACATACGAAAAAGATATGCAAATTCCCCAATAATCCAAATATACACATTAAAATATAGTATCATTGTATGACAATCACTTTGGGAAAAATTTTTTAGGAGTTGCTAATACCCAGTCTGATGAAGAGCCAGAAAAACAAGCACTTTCATAGACTTTTGGCAGAAGTATAAATGGAGAGAGCCTCTGGAATATGATTTAGCAGTATCTATCAATGTTTTAAATAGGCCCTTTGAAACAGTTTTGGACTTCTGAGTATCACAGAAAAATATTCATGCATATAGAGACATGTACAAACTGGATGTAATATAAAAAAACTGAAATTCACCTAAATATTGCTTAATAATGGAGTGATTCAATTGATTATGATAGATGCATATTGTTTAATTCTAAATATCATTGACTTGTCATTATTTACAGTATTAAAAAAAAGAGAACATAGGCCTAAAATAGAGTTGATACTGTGTGATATCCCTTTTATGTAGAATCTAAAAAGAAATGATACAAATAAACTTACAAAACAGAAACAGATTCACAGACTTGGAGAAGGTATGGTTGCTGGGTCGGAAGGGAGAGGTGGGCGGAAAGGATAGTTTGGGATGCACATGTACACACTGCTCTATTTAAAAAGGATAACCAACAATTTCCTACGGTATAGCACAGGGAATTCTGTTCAATGTTATGTAGCAGCCTGGATGGGAGGGCAGTTTAGGTGAAAATCAGTTCAGTTCAGTTGCTCAGTCGTGTCCGACTCTTTGCAACCCCATGAACTGCAGCACGCCAGGCTTCCCTGTCCTTCACCATCTCCCAAAGTTTGCTCAAGTTCATGTCCATTGAGTTGGTGATGCCATCCAACCATCTCATCCTCTGTCATCCCCTTCTCCTCCTGCCTTCAATCTTTCCTAGCATCAGGGTCTTTTCCAATGAGTTAGTTCTTCGTATCAGATGGCCAAAGTATTGGAGTTTCAGCTTCAGCATCAGTCCTTCCAATGAATATTTAGGACTGATTTCCTTTAGGATGGACTGGTTGGATCTCCTTGCCATCCAAGGGACTCTCAAGAGTCTTCTCCAATACCACAGTTCAAAAGCATCAATTCTTCAGTGCTCAGTTTTCTTCATAGTCTTTAGGGGAGAATGGATCCATGTAGATGCATGACTAAGCCACTCTGCTATGCACCTGAAACTATCACAACATTGTTAATCGGTTATACTCCAAAATGAAATAAAAAGTTTTTAAAAATTCTGAATCCTCAGATATGTAATACTAATAATTAACAATTAAACAAAAAAAGAGCATAGACCCAAAATGAAGTTACTTTTTCTAAACCCATGTCACCAAGCCAAAACTTAGTACCCAACCTAATTGCAATTTCAATCTCCTGCAGGCATGTCACCTTAACCAGTCAGTCTTTTTTTTTTTATATTTTATTTATTTATTTGTCTGCGCTTGGTCTTTGTGGCTGCGCGGGCTTTTCTCTAGGTTGCGGCAAGCAGGGGCTACTCTCCAGTTGCGTTGTGAGGGGCTACTCTCTGGTTGCGGTGCTCCGCTTCTCTTGCTGTGGACCATGGACTCGAGGGCACTCCGGACTCAGCAGCTGCAGCACGTGGGCTCAGCTGCTCCGAGGCATGCGGGGGTCTTCCTGGACCAGGGAGTGAACCTGTGTCTCCTGCCTTGCAGGCAGATCATTTGCTATCTAAGCCACCAAGGAAGCCCTTAACCAGTCAGTCTTAAGAATTTGATGAATTCTTGGAAATTCCTGGTCAACAGTAGTGTGGTAATCTGCCTAGTAGACACCTCTGATCCCCTAGAGGTCATCCACTTTTTTCCTGGTCACTGCCCCTTTTGTCTATAACAACCTTGCTCTTTCTGCAGCTCTCTGGAGCTCCTTTCTGGTTTCTAGATGGAATGCCACTTGATTCATTCATTGTTGAATAAAGCCAGTTTGATTTTTAAATTTACTCATTTGAATTTTGTTTCTTAACAACATCATCATGTTCTATAAAGACACTGAAAAGCTGAATTAGCAAATACAGGACCATTGTTCTTACCAGAAATAGGTTAGGTTTCTTGGGGCCTCTAACCACATTTTTATCAACCATCAATTATATATGGCCTCAAGGTGGCACTAATGGTAAAGAACCTATCTGCCAATGCAGGAGACATAGGAGACACAGGTTCAATTCCCTGGGTCAGAAAGATTCCCTGGAGGAGGGCATGGAAACCCATCCAGTATTTTTCCTGAAGAATCTTATGCACAAAGAAGCCTGGTGGGTTATGGTCCACAGGGTCATGAAGAGTCAGACATGATTGAAGGGACTTAGCATGTATGTATGCATCAACATATAACCTTGTTTTGTGTGTGTTTCTATTTAAAGTCACCTTATTTAATATATATTTCTAACAAATAATTGAATGCATGGTCTTTCAATGATTTAAAGGCAAGACTTTGGAGGCCATTTGTGTTGTGTGGGTTCATTTGCCAACATCCTTGTAAAACAAATTTATTTCATCAGCAGTGCAAACTTACTCTTCCATATAACCCTTTTCCTGTATAACACTTAGCAGGTTTTAAAAAAAATTTTACCATAGCCTCTTGATCTGCAGAGCCAGCCTTGCCTGAAAATTTAATATTTTTCATGCCCTTACTGACTTTTGAAATATTTGAGCCAGCCAGCACTTGCTGAAAAGATTTAACATTTTCCTGAGTCAATGTGACTATAAATTTCTTTATCTTTCAAACCTCACAACAGTGCTGTCAACTGTGCTATTTTATTGCTTGTCATCTCAAGAATCTATAAATTTAGTCCATCTTTTCTATAACTTTATCACACACTATAAATGTTACTTTAGCACTTTTTGGAGCAGCCTCATATACAGGTCAGCTAAGTTTCTCTTCCTTGTTCTCAAGGTGTAAGGTATTGTTGATTCATTAGCATGGAACTCACAACCAAGAACACTGTGACTCATGCCTGAAGGAAGCTTACCTAACACACATATTTTCTCCATAAGACACATTCCAGCCTTCTGGATCCCAGAAATACTACACAGCACTTCAACACTACATTTGGGAGCCATTTAAAAAGTGAAATCAGGAGACTATTTCAAAATGGCAGAGTAGAAGGACATGCACTCATCTCTTCTTGCAAGAGCACCAAAATCACAGCTAGCTGCTCAACAACCATTGACAGGAGGACCCCAGAACCCACCAAAAAAAGATACCCCACATCCAAAGACAAAGAAGAAGCCCCAATGAGATGGTAGGAAGGGTGCAATCACAATAAAATCAAACCCCATACCTGCCAGGTGGGTGACCCACAAAACTGGGGAACAATAATACCAAAGAAGTTCTCTCACTGTTGTGAAGGTTCTGAGCCCAATGTCAGGCTTCCCACTCTGGGGATCTGGTGAAGGGAAATCAACAACAAAAACCACAAAATACAACAACAAAAAAAGTGGCATTAAATGAAACACACAAAGGATATTCGTTTGCAGTATGAGAGCTGAAGCTGGAGGCAGAACATGGCCTTGTTCAACCTCAGCTGAAACACACTCATCAAATGACTCAAATTTTTTGCAGTTCTGCACATGTCTGCAAATGACCCTAGAAATGCAATGATCATTGACATTGGAATTACAAATAATTTTTGAGAATAGGTAAATTTTCAAGTACGGAATCCATGGACAATGAGAATGGATTGTACCTAGTAAAAACAGTAAGATCAGACTTCCCTGGTAGCTCAGTGAATTAGAATCCACTTACCAATGCAGGGGATAGGGGTTCGATCCCTGGTCCAGGAAGATGCCATGTGCCATGGAGCAGCTAAGCCCATGTTTCACAACTGCTGAGCCCGTACTCTTGAGCCTGGGAACCACAACAAGAGAAGCTACCACAATGAGAAGCCCACACACTGCAACAAAAGAGTGCAGCTAGAGAAAAGCCTGAGCACAGCAAGAAGACCCAGCTCAGCCAAAAATAATTACATAATTAAAAAAAATAATAAGATATATCAGTATGTATTTGCATAGCAGGATGCCCCTGGGATGTTTTTAAGTGAAAAAAGAGAGTTACAGAACAATATGTATAAAGGTTAAAAAAAAAGTGAATGCTTATACAGGCCATGCAGGTAACATAAATGATGGGGTTAACTAAGGGAAGACATCTGGGAAGAGGGGGGCTAGGAAGAGGAGCGCTCACCCCAGCTGCAGGGGGCAGCCCACTGCTCAGCAACAGTCAATTGTTTTCAGGCAGAAGTAGGCACCCAGTGATGACTTATCTCCAGGTTTTTAAGATTTTCATGAACTATCCCAGTTTAAAATGTTGATGACTATTTCCAGTTTTCTTTTATTTCTAATATTTATATTATTTATTTATCTGGCTGCACTGGGTTTTACTTGCAGCATATGGGATCTAGTTCCCCTGCTGCTGCTAAGTCGCTTCAGTTGTGTCCAACTCTGTGTGACCCCATAGATGGCAGCCCACCAGGCTCCCCCATCCCTGGGATTCTGCAGGCAAGAACACTGGAGTGGGTTGCCATTTCCTTCTCCAATGCATGAAAGTAAAAAGGGAAAGTGAAGTCGCTCAGTCATGTCCGACTCGTAGGGACCCCATGGACTGCAGCCTACCAGGCTCCTCCCGTCCATGGGATTTTCCAGGCAAGAGTACTGGAGTGGGTTGCCCTGACCAGGTATCAAATCCAGGCCCCCTGCATTGAAAGTGCAGAATCTTAGTCACTGGACCACCAGGGAAGTCCTCTATTTCAAATTTTAAAAAATTCTGTGTGAGTCAAACAAAACCCATTATAGGCTATATTTGGCCTACAAGACTGTGTTCCCCAGTGTGTGATACTATATATGAGAAAAGTACACATATAAATAAGAAAAAAAAAAGTCTCACATTCACTAGACCATTCACAATGGTTACCTTGGAGTAGAGAAAAAAGCAGCATTGTTGAAGTCATGGAATAGGTATTCAGTCTTTCTAAATTGTTTGAGATCTTGGACATGGAAGTGTAGTAATGTATTATCTACTCTAAAAGGAAGAAAAGAGCCCTATGAATTAAAGGCCAAGGAGTATTAATCTGTGGTCACTGAGATTGGACAATATCAGTGTTCTCTGCCTTGGATTGCAAAGATTATATTTCTAACTTGCTTTTTTTTGGACCATGCTGTGTGGCATGTGAGATCTTAGTTCCCAAACCAGGGATCAAACCTGCACCCCTGCACTGTCTTAATAGTCACTGGATCACCAGGGAGTTCCCTCTGACTTGCTTTTTCAGTTACCATTGTTTTACTTATTTAGGGAATGTTTGTTTTCAAGGAATGGAAATCCACTCAAAATAGCTCTAGAATGGGACTTCCCTGGTGGTCCAGTGGTTAATACTCTGTGCTTCTAATGCAGGCAAGCGCAGGGCTTGTAAGGGCACAGAGTCTGAGTCTGGTACAGATGAGAGCACCACCATGTTCCACTCACTCTGGAATGCACACGTCTTACCTTTCAGTATCACTGAAATCAGGATGCATCTTTGAGGTGACAGCATATCAGAGTGTAACTGGCAGTTTTATTCCCTTTCTCAGAGGTACATAAGTGGCAGGTTAGATGAAATATGTTCATTTCTTTAGGCTGATGTGTATCAATACATCCCTCAGTACCCTGGGCTCAGAAATGTTCTCACAGAAGAGGCGCTCCCATCTCCTATGGGAACTACCTGTAACAAGGAAAAGGGATTAGAGAATTCATAAATCAGGGAGGTCAAATCTCCATTGTTGATAAGAAACTTTCCTTAATTATGGGGTTAATATGGGGCTTCACCAATGGCTCAGCTGGTAAAGAACCTGCCTGTCAATGCAGGAGCCACAGGAGATGTGGGTTCAATCCCTGGGTGGGGAAGATATCCTGGAGTAGGACATGGCTACCCACTCCAGTATTCTTTCCTGGAGAATCCCATGGACAGAGGAGCCTGGTGGGCTACATACAGTCCATGGGGTTGCAAAGAGTTGGACACAGTTGAAGCCACTTAGCATGTACTCACGCATGGTTAATATGATCATTCATTGCTTATAGGTATCAGTAACTGCAAATGTTTGCTAAGGTCAAGTGCAAGGTGTGAAACAACAGTTCTTTCATGTGTTCATGGTGAGTAATAACTTTAAAGAAGGCAGAACTCCATGCTAAAGATTAATAAATACCTCATCAAAAAAAAAAGAAAAGAAAAATCCTGATCAGCTTTGATGAAACAATTTTAACAGCATGATTCAACTCTTTTTTTTTTTAAAGTGTGTATGAGAGTGTTTAACCAGTATGTTTCAGGTGCATGTTTATATTAAGATCCCAAATTGTGATGCTCTAAAGTGTAGTCTTGATTTCTTTTTTTTTTTTTTTGTATTTTCAAAATTGTAATTAGGTATTACCAAATAAAGTAATAAACAACTCTTAATTTAGAGTGCAAAATAAAAGCACCTCATTATTTACAAGGTGCAAAAGCAAGAAAATACAACATAAACTTATCCACATTTTTAAATAGTTGTCTGTGTGATGAGTAAATGCCATTTAAAAACACTTTCAATAGAAAAATGATTTTTAAACCAGTTTACAGAAGATAAAAAAAAATCAATGTTTAACACCAACTTTAACTATAAATAACTAAAAAGAAAATTATCCTCTCTTCTGTTTTTGCTTCAACATTTATGTCTTCTGCTCTTTGCCTTTTGGAGAAAACACTGCATTGTAAGGCTGCCGTCTTTTTGGATGAGGACAAGGATCAAGGTCTTCTTTAATGTAACCTCTTTCCATACAAGTCTGAGTAGAAGGAAAACCAACTTCCCAGAAATTCTCTGGTGTGTTGGGTGGAATGTAGCGAAATCGGTGTCTTGAGCAGGAAGCCAACTTCTTTTCTCTTTCTTCTGCTGGAAAATCTGCATAATAAATTTCACATTCCTTACATGTGTGTCCAAGTAATTTTCTTCTCTCTTCTTTCTTCCGAACCACCTCAATATGAGGAAAATTCTGTAATTCAGTCTCTCTATCATCACCTTTAAAATATGGCTCCACAAATGCTTTCTGTTTGACTTTATCTTGTTTATCACCAGGAGTGTTTGTTTTTTTTGTAGTAGTTGACAATTCCTTCTCTTCATCTGCTACCTGGGGGAAGCTCTCTGCCAAACAGGACTCATATTCTTCATGTGTCGTCCGATCAAACATGTCTTCCAAGCTATCATTCATCTTTCTTTCTCCATTTGGACTCTCTTCTTCCTTCTGCTCTTGCTTCTTCAGTTTTAAGAGCATGGTTTCACTAACCAACGTACAGTCCATGTCCACTGTCTCTCCTGCTAATCTTGACTGACTGCCATCCTTTGTATCATCTACAGTAACATCCACTTTATACTGAGAAAGGTCTGCTCCTGGATCTATACTCCACTGGATATTTTCAAAGGATATATCTTGGTTGTTTTGTAGAGGTTTTGTTTTAGCAATTCTACATGGATTTAACTGAAGAACTGATGCAACTTCACATGCTCCACGGATGGATCTGGTTTTTATCTTTATAGGCTCCTGAGAACCAGCACCCTTTGTGTCATCAAAAAGATTCTCTGTCTCCAACCTTTCACGTGGACGAAGAGGGATTTTAAATACTGTGTTTTCTTCCTTTATTTGTAACAGTGTTTTATTATCTGGAGATTTACTCAAGGACTGGAAAAGGGACTCCTGTAAACAGGGCTCTTCTGGGGAGTCTTTGCTTAGCTCACAGCTCCTGCTCAAGGCCTTGCAGCTTGAGGAAGAGTCCCTTGGAATGGGCTTCAGAGTCTCATAGAGAGTCACTTGCCTAAATCTGATTTTAGAGTTCTCACTTCCTTGGCTCTTCTCTTGATGTTGGATAGCTGAAAATCGATCAGACAAATCCAGAGGTTTATCCATCACATAGTCTCCATTCATGGAGGAATGACTATCCAGTGGAAAAGGAAAAGCATTTTCTTTATCAAAGGAGGCTTGGGGACAGATTACTTCATCTTCACTTTCTTCCTCAATTTTCTTCCTTTTGGTTCTGCCTCCCAGTGACTTCAGGGGTACCACATGTTTATCTTTATCAGTATCTTTAATGTGATCAATACTATCCTGCTCACTTAGGGGTTCACTTGTATTTTTATTTATAAGCATCTGCTTATTAGAAGATGACTGATTAGGGATCTTGTTTACTTCAGTCCCAAGAAGATGATGTGTAATAAGGGCTCCGTCGTCAGATTTTGATCTAGGTTTCTCTAGTCCAGAAGCACAAGTGTTGCTGAGGGGCACTGTTTTCAGATGGGTTTTTTTCCCAGTCTCTAAAAGAGAAGGGGACAAACTTGTATTCAAACCTAAACTACTTTTCACATTAGAGGTAGCTCCAAATACAGGAGATGATACCCGAGTAGTCAATTCTTCTTGAAGAGGAGTCTTTGAATCTGAAAACCTTAAATTATCTTCACTATTTCTTCTACATCCCTCAAAACCTTGTTTTTTGTGATCTCCTTCCAGCCAAGAGGGCTCCGAGGGCCTTGAGATTCAGATTCTTCTTGAACACAATGTCCAAGTGTTTCAGCAACCACTGTAGCTAAACTATCAGGAGGATAACTGCTTTTTCCATGTGGTTTAGCCACTGGAGCTTGACTCTGATCACAAGTGTCAGCCACTAGAATTTCACTTTCCTTAGGCTTATGTTGTGGATGAGCTGAAGACTTTGGTCCTTTTCTCAATTCATGTGCACAGCCAGAGTGCTCCAGTTTAGCATGTGTTTGCTCTACATATCGGACGCGGAGGTTCTCCTTTCTTCGCAGCCGATTAGTGCCAGAAAATGAAAAGGTTGTTATTGGTGAATCTGGAATAACATCTTCCTCGGATTCAAGATCAGTTGCTTTATGTGGCTGATCATTCTAAGCTCTGTGATAAGTTTAAGATTCTGCTGCCGAATATTTTCAAACTCTTGTTGCTTCTTCCGCATATCTTCTTCAGTTACTGCACAGCGATCACACAATCCTGCTCTTAATCGATCTTCTAACACCTTAATGGTTTCATGAAGGACTTTCTGTTGCTCTCTCAGCTGTTGATTTTTGGTGAAGAATTCTTCTAGTCTTTGTGCGTCTAAAATTCGTTCCTTTTTCAGTTTGGTTACTTTCACTTGTAAACCTTGTACTTCCTTATCATGATACTCCTCCAGTTTTGTCCAAAGATCCTTGAAATCATTAGATACATCTGCAGAACTAGGACTTCCACAACTGCTTCCTGAGAGGTTCATCTTGCTTAATATGCTCCACGCTTCTGTTGGTTAATGTTTCCTGACCTTTTCTGTTACATTATATAGGTATGAAGTTGCCTTTGGCCAGTTTAAATACACAGGTGAAGTAAGAGCGGCGCCTCGGGGTCATACAAGGGTTCTGAACACACTGAACAGGGACTCTGAATCGTACTCTCGCGGGCAGAGCAGAGGTCCAGAGGTTTCCATCTCAGCACCCTTAGCCATCAGCCTCTTCTCCCGCGCCTCGAAGGGCTGGTGGGCCGCCCTAGGTGAAGCGCTCCACAGGACTGGCGCGGAGACCGCGCGGGGCGACCCCGGGCACAGGTCGACGCATGCGCGGGGCGGGCTCACGCCGGCAGCCTAGTTCTCAGCTGGTGAGGCGACCCAAGAACTGCACCGAGCGGTACCCCGTCCGCGCTCGGCCTCCCCCTGAGTTTAGGCATGCCCCAGCCCGCTCCTCGACTCAGACCCAGGACCAAACAGCCATCCTCACCCCCGGGCCAAACGCCTTCGGTCAGCCCGCAGCTGCGGACCGGAAGTAGTCGCCAGGACCCTGCGCTCCGGGTCGGGGGAAAGGGATTCCTTCTACTCACAGCTTACAAGACGGCCTCGAGATTCTCCAAAGCCCCCAGCTGGGAAGCAGGCACGCTCTGAGACTGGAGAGTCTGAGACGGCCGTTTGCTTTTCTCTTCGCTCCCTCACTAACCTACCAAACTGGCGGCGGCCAAGCAGCCCCCTCGGGGCAGCCCGCGCTTCGTAGTCTTGATTTCTAAATCCTCACTACTCAAAGTGAAGTCCTTGAACCAGCAATATGGGATAACACTTGGGAGTCTGCCAGAAATGCAGAACCTCAGGCCCTACTGAATCCGAATATGTATTTAAAATACAAGCTCCAGGACTTCCCTGGTGGGCCAGTGGCTAAAACTCTATGCTTCCAATGCAGGGGGCCTGTGTTCGATCCCTGGCCAGGGAACTAGATACCACATGCCACAAGTAAGACGCCAAATAAATAAATATTTTAAAAAAGAAAATGTAAGCTTCCACATCAACTGCTAAGTGGATAAACAAAACATGGTGTATCTGTGTGTGTGTGTGTGTGTGTGTGTGTGTGTTAGTCACTCAGTCTTGTCTGACTCTTTGCAACCCCATGAACTGTAGCCCGCCAGGCTCCTCTGCCCATGGAATTCTCCAGGCAAGAATACTGCAGTGGGTTGCTATTCCTTTCTCCAGGGGATCTTCCCAACCCAGGGATCAAACCTGGGTCTCCCGCATTGCAGGTAGATTGTTTACCGTCTGAGCCACCGGGGAAGCCCTGGTACAACCATACCACGGATTATCATTCAGCCTTAGAAAGGAATGAAGTTTTGATATATGTTACAACATGGACAAGCCTTGAAAATATTATGTTAAGTGAAAGAAGCCAGGCAAAAAAGGCCACATATTGTATGATTCCCTTCATATGAAATGTCCAGGATAGGCAAATCCATAAGACAGAAAGTAGATTAGAATTTGCATGGGGAATGGAAGAAGGGAGGCATTGAAATTCCCTGCTAATGAGTAAGGGGTTTTTTGGGGGATGATGGAAATTTTTTCAAATTAGGTAGTGGTGATGGTTGCCCAACATTGTGAATATACTAAACCCCACTGGGTTGTACACTTAAATTTTTGGAATGTTACGTTACATAAATTTTTATCTCCAAAAAGTTTTAGAAGTAAAGCCACATCACCTGCAACCTTTAAAAAAAATCATGTATTGCTTCCTTTTGTTCCCACAGGATAGGAAAAGAAAATGCTGCTTAAATCATTGTATTAGAAAGAAATGCCATCTGATATTTATTGTTCCCCAAGTAGTACAGCTTAAAAATCTTTGGGATTTATTTTGGATCTTCCATGTAAGTGAATGTAAAGTAAAAATTCCCCTATAAATAGAGTGTTGTCATCAATGTCCTTGAAAGAAAAACAATCAAAATAATGTGTTTAAAAGTAAAATTTAAAAAAGCTTTCTCCCCAGATGATTCGTATGTATGTTCAAGTTTGAGAGCATTGCTCTAAATCCCGTCTCCTGGACTACAAGACCTCAGAGTCCTTCCCCACCCTCACCCAGGAAATTCTTCCCTTTTTTCCATAATTCTCAGATATGGCACTATTTCTCTTGTTTTGCGCATCCCACATCCTTCTCCTCACCCTGGCCTGTCTGCAACGGCCTTGATTCAGAGAGCTGCTCCACCAGGCAGCATCACCATCGCCCATGGACTAAGAGAGGATCCGCACAGTGATAAAGAACTCACCTGCCAATGCCAGAGACACGTGGGAGAGGGTTTGATCCCTGCATCAGGAAGATCCCCTGAAGGAGGGCATGGCAACCCACTTCAGTACTCTTGCCTGAAAAGCCCCCACGGACGGCGAGCTGCAGTCCGTGGGGTCCCAAGGAGCCGGGCATGACTGAGTGACTGAGCAGGTACATACACACACACACACACATACACACATCCTTGCTCCAGGTCTGGGTTGCATTGCTTCACCTGTGCCCTGAAGAGAAATGCCAGTGGCCAAGATCAAGGTCAGCTTCTGTGAAACAGTTCTGTCCTTTTCTTGGCCTACTGTAATGGAAGAAAAAATAAAGCAGATACCACACCATTCCTTAAATTGTCTTCCTCGCTTCTTCTCCGCCCCAGGCAACTCTGCGTCAAAAATCTCCTCTCTCATTTGAATAAAAAAAGAAAATACACCTGATGCCCATACACTTAACAGAAAATGCAGTAAGGAAAGAAAGGAAGGAGCCTCCTATTCTCCCCTGAGATATCCAAACTCTAGCTTCTGCCCAGCCAAAATTTCCTATCACACACATACACACACACACACACTCACGCACACACACACTGATAGGTAGTAAGATATCAACAATGGTTTTTAATGGGTGATAAGATTTCTCTCTTCTCATTGAGCTACATTTCTAGTGTTTCAAATAGTTTTTCATATTACTCACATACTCATAAAAATAAATAAAAGTCCTTTGTTAGAGAAAATAAGAAACTCCCCATGGTGATGGAATATGTGATTTCAACACGCATTTTTAAATAGAGAGTTTCTGTCTTGTAGAAGTTAGCCTCTGAGGGTCACAAAGCCCTTCTCAGAAGGTTCACAGTGCACAGAAAAGTCTTTTTATAAGGGCTGTCGGGTTACCAGAGACAGGAAATGAAGTTGGTTTCCAGATCTTGGCAGGGGGTGTGGTGGGGAGGCCCTCTAGAAACCTTGGGCTTCCCTTCAAATGAGGACATGCTGAACTCCATCTTCAGTAAAGAGGGGGTTCTTAAAAGAACTACCCCATTACTATATACCAGTTGGTGATAATCCCTGCCTGATTCTTTTTATCATGTAGACCTAGGCATTAGATGTTTTCTTTTGAATTTCTACCAAGGAGCTGAATTGGTTAATTATCCTGGAAATGATTCAGCTTAAAAGGGTTTAGCTTTTTTTTTTTTACTATTTTTTATTATTAAAAAGGATGAAAGTTGCTCATTTTGTTTCTAATTTTATTCCCTTTTATGTTAGTTATCTGAACCTTTTTCACTTAGCTTAAATGGCTCACTGTAAAACATGGCATTAAAAAATTAATGTATTCATTGAGGAATATTTAAGATGCAGATGAGCAAATGTTTATGTGCGTATACATGTGTGTTTGTGTGTCTACACATGCTTGGATAGTTTTTAAAATAGAAATGGGGCATTAGTGGGGAATTTTAAAATTTTGAGTGCCTAGGGTCCTTCCCTGCTGGTCCAGTGGTTAAGACTCTCTATTTCCTGTGCAGGGAGTGAGGGTTCCACATGTGGTGTGGCCAAAGCAAAATTTCTTTAAAATAATGATTAAAAAAAGAGTCAGGGGTGGGTGGGAGGGAGGCTCCTGAGGGAGGGGATGTACATATACTCATAACTGATTTCTGTTGTTACACAGCAGAACCAACACAACATTGTAAAACAGTTATCCTCCAATTAAAATTTTAAAATAAGAATAAAAACCATCAGAGAAGACAAAAAAAAAAAACCAAAAAACTCGAGTGCCTGAACTTTACCATTCAAACTAGCTTAGTCAAGAAAGGACTATTTACTGACTCATAAAAGAAACCTTCAGGGTTATTTCTGGACTCAGTAACCAAAGACTCAAATATTCTCAGGACTGCCTCAGGGCTCCTGCTCTTGGCTTTCCTCTCTCCGTGTTTACCTCATTTCTCTCAGACTGCAGTTGGGCTTGTGAGAGACGCCACTGCCCTGCAAATTCACATCTTCTCATTTTCAATTCCAAAGAGGGAAAGGTCTTTCCCTTTTGGTTTTAGCTTAAAAAGTCCCAGGGAAGGTCCCTCATAGACTCAGCTTGGGTAACTCGCATGTTCCCTGACAAATCGTCATGTGAAAAGTGACCCAGTGCTGTGACTGCCTCAGGGCTGGTCAAGTTCCACCTCTAATCCAAATCCAGAGACAGAGGAGGCCTAATAACGTGGCAGTTCCCATCTGAACCACTAGGTGCCGTTTTCTAAAGAAAGATCGGGACTCAGCCGGTAAAGAATCCACCTGCAATGCAGGAGACACCGTTTCTATCCCTGGGTAGGGAAGATCCCCTGGAGAAGTGATAGGCTACCCACTCCAGTATCCTTGCCTGGAGAATCCCATGGACAGAGGAGCCTGGCAGGCTACAGTCCATGGGATTGGCAAGAGTTGGACACAACTGAGTGACTTTCACTTCCTTGTGGTCCGGTGACTAAGACTCTGAGCTCCTAATTCATGGGGTGCAGGTCTGATCCCTGATCTGTGAACTAGATCCCACATGTCATGACTAAAAGGGTCCCACATGCTGTAATTAAGACCCAGTGCAGCCAAATAAATAAATTTTTTAAAAAGAAAGAAAGAAAGATCAGGTGCCATTGCCCATGGAAGGATAGAGTGCTGGTAGACAAATGACAAATACTACATATAAATGGAATTATATTTCAATAACTGTGCTGCCACTCATAAAAAAATTTCCATGATAATAGCATTTAATGACAGAATAGTATTTTATTCTATTCTGGAATGTAAACATGATGTCTGGAAGTGACCATGAGGATAAGAGCCACACACTAAGTTTGGCAGAGCAGGAAGACAGAAGATGCCAGGATCCTTTTTTTTTTTAAGTGTTTGGCCTCACCGTGCGGCACATGGGATCTCAGTTCCCCAACTAGGGATCAAACCCGTGCCCCCTACATTGGAAGTGTGGAGTCCCAACCACTGAACCGCCAGGGAAGTCCATGCCTGGGTCCTTGATGTCATCCCAGACTTCCTGCACCAGTCCTGTACTTCTTGATACATGAGAAAAATAACCCCTGATGTGGCTAAACCACAATGGTCAGGTTCCTCCTACCCATGGCCAAGTGCAGTTCCTTATAAAAGGACTTCCAGGCAGCCACTAAAAGTAGGCCAGGGAATTTATCATGAGTGAGGGGGGAGGGAAATGATAATAAGAACCCCAGAGAGGTTGAAAGGGAAGCTGAAACTTGGAAAGTACAGCCTATTTATGTTTTGAACTATTAAAGGAAACTGACTCATAGAGCATCCACGAGGCAGTCACAATAGATGGAAATGGCAGCCACAGGTGAACTGAGCAGAAAGAGGGTTCGAGGTGGCACCCAAGGCTTCTTTAGTGCTATGAAGCATGAAGGGCTTCAGAAGTCCCTACGAGCTCCCAGTGAGGCGACTGAGGTAGCTGAAGTTGGAGCTAGGAAGCATCCTAAAGGACCACCACCATACCCAAGACTCCCGGGCAGCAGCCGAAGCAGGCAGCAGAGAAAACAGAGCTTCAGGCTTGAATGGGTCAGGCAGGGGTTCGACCAGTACAGAGGCCAAAGCAGACATGTGGTGAGGGGAGCTGTACCTCATGGGAGTGAGCAGGAGCCAGGGGAGAAGGTCAGCCGGAGAACCAGGGTCCTTTCCCCTTGCAACGAAATAACATCTTCAGAAGAAGAAGTGGAGGGAAGAACTTTGGAGGAGACAGTTTCAGAGGGAGTTTGAATTTCAAATCGACTAAGATTTACCCCAAACTGGCTTTTTTTAAACCCAGAAGAGACTGTTAGCTGGTAAGCTGAAGTTTCCTGTAAAGAAAGTCTTCTGAGAAATCTAAGTTCAATTATGTGGAAGTAGTGAAAGTGTTAATCACTCAGTCATGTTCAACACTTTGTGATCCCATGGACTGTAGCCTGCCAGGCTCATCTGTCTATGGAATTCTCAGGGCAAGAATACTGGAGTGGGTTGCCATTCCCTTCTCCAGAGGATCTTCCTGACCCAGGGATCGAACCTGGATCTCCTATATTGCAGGTGGATTCTTTACATCTGAGCCATCACAGAGATACTTAAAAAAAAACATTTGCACATCTCGCTCATAGTGTGAACATTGTGACCACACCCCACCCCTAATTTCCCCATACATATAGATCTCTACTATAAGTTTCCAAAAGGGGTGTCACAGGAGTTTGAGATTAGTCACAAGGAAAATGTCCTAACATCTGTTTTAGACTTGTGAAAGCCACAATGATTCCTACCCGCCCTCCACCTTTGGCTGTGCTGGGTCTTAACTGCAGCATGCGAGATCTAGTTCCAGGACCAGGGATTGAACCCCAGCTCCCTGCATTGGGAGCATGGACTCATAACCGCTGGCCCGCCAGGGAAGTCCCTCAACGACTCTTGTCTCTGGGGTTCATGTGCTGTGTAGTCCTCTTCCGCACTGTACCAGGGATGGGATGTCGCTTCCAAGATCAGGTTAGCTCCTCTTCCTACCTCTCTTAGATCACTCATTCTGGGGAAACCAGCTGCCATGTGATGAAGACAGGCCTGTCTGAGGAAACAGCTCTATGAGTGATCTCGGAAGCAGGTTCAGCCCCAGTCAAACCTTCAGATAACGGCAGCTCCAGCCAACATCTAGACAGCCGCCTTGTGAGAGACTCTCCGTCAGAACACTCAGCTAAGGTCTTCTAGATTCCTGACTCACAGGAACTGTAAGATACTAAATGTTTGTTGTTGGGGGGACTTCCCTGGTGGCTCAGTGGTTAAGAATCAGCTTTCCAACGCAGGGGATGTGGGTTCCGTCCCTGGTTGGGGAACTAAGATCCCACATGTCACCAGGCATCTAAGCCTGAGCCAATCAAGACCTGATCCTGCCAAATAAATAAATATTAATAAATGCTGTTTTAAACTACTAAGTTTGGGGGTAGTTTGCTATGCAGCCATAGATAACAAATATACTCCCTCTCTTAAAAATTTCAGTTACAGCACCTGCCGAAAATCTCCACGAGATACTTTCACAGTTTCCTTCCCCTCCTCTCAGCCACCTGAGGTACCTGGTCTCATTTCCTCTACTGACTGCTCCTGTGGACACCAAGTTTCTCTGCTCTCCCAACCCTGTCTTCACTTTCCTCCCACGTATCTGATGATGGTGACTAAAAGACTTCAGCACAGGTCTTCCCTGGCGGCTCAGTGGTAAAGAATCCGCCTGTCAATGCAGGAGACACGGGTTCGATCTCTGGTCTAGGAGGATCCCACGTACCCTGGAGCAACTAAGCCTGTGTGCTTACAGGCTCACAACTGCTGAGCCTGTGCTCTAGAGCTGCAATTACTGAGGTCCGAGCACCCTAAAGCCCCTGCTCCACAGTAAGAGAAGTCCCTGCAATGAGAAGCCCACTCACTGCAGTTAGAGAGTAGACTTTGCTCACTGCAACTAGAGAGAGCCTGCATGGAGCAACAAAGATCCAGTGCAGCCAAAAATAATAAGTAAATAAATTATTTTTTAAAAAAGACTGGGACAAAAGAGACAAGTCAAAGAGAGAAAGAAGAGGCAGGGATAAGCATCAGCCAGGTTCTGTGAGTCTTCCCTCATCTTCCCTTCACACTCCCTACTGATTGGAGAGCTACGGAATCTCCCCCACCCCCACCCCCCATCAATGGCAGAATACCAGAAAAACCCCTGAGAGGTCGAGAGGTGCCTTTGATTCTCTAGGGCCTGAACTGTGCTTCAGCCCCAAGACTCCTGGAAAACTCTTGGTTTCCTGGATGTCCCCTGCTGTTGCTGAAAAGTAAACCCAGCCATTGGTTTATAGTGGACAGAAAGCTCTAAACTGCTATTGTGGTTACCTTGCAGATGACTACAATTATGTTGCAGATACTAACTGAATCCCTCTGGTTAAATGAAACAAAGAAGAAAAGACAGAATATTAACTTTGTATTTTAGCATGTTACTTGGTTTATCTCCCCTATCAGGCCATGAGCTTCATGAGAGCAAGGGCCATGTGTGATTTCTGTGGGTAACCACAGTGTTCTTGAGCATAGAACACTCCCAGTGACTATCTGTTAGAAGATGCATCATGCATGTTTGCTGGAGAATGGTTGAATTAGCATCAAAGTTGTCTTCTGCGGTTAGCTCATTGGCTGATAATTCTCAGCTTTTTGCAGTCCATCACAAAATGTACTTTTCCTTTTTTCCCCTACATATTGCTTTATTTATCTTTTTATCATTACTATTTTAAAAACTGAATTATAGTTGATTTATAATGTTGTGCCAATCTCTGCTTTCCAGCAGTGAGTCAGTTATATACCCATACATGTTCTTTATACCTATATATATTTCTAAGTGGGCTTCCCTGGTGGCTAAGACAGTGAAGAATCTGCCTGCCATGCAGGAGACCGGGGCTTGATCCCTAGGTTTGGAAAATCCCCTGGAGAATAGAATGGCAACCCACTCCAGTGTCTTGTCTGGAGAATTCCATATCCAGAGGAGCCTGGTGGGCTATGGTCCATGGGGTCACAAAGAGTTAGACATTTTCAGTCAGTTCAGTTCAGTCACTCAGTCATGTCCGACTCTTTGTGACCCCATGAACCGTAGCACACCAGGTCTCCCTATCCATCACCAACTCCCGGAGTCCAACCAACCCATGTCCATTGTGTCAGTGATGCCATTCAGCCATCTCATCCTCTGTCTTCCCCTTCTCCTCCTGCCCTCAATCTTTGCCAGCATCAGGGTCTTTTCAAATGAGTCAGCTCTCCGCATCAGGTGGCCAAAGTATTGGAGTTTCAGCTTCAACATCAGTCCCTCCAATGAACACCCAAGACTGATCTCTCCTTTAGGATGGACTGGTTGGATCTCCTTGCAGTCCAAGGGACTCTCAAGAGTCTTCACAAGCACCACAGTTCAAAAGCATCAATTCTTCAGCACTCAGCTTTCTTTATAGTCCAACTCTCACATCCATACATGACTACTGGAAGAACCATAGCCTTGACTAGACAGACCTTTGTTGGCAAAGTAATGTCCCTGCTTTTTAATATGCTGTCTAGGTTGGTCATAACCTTCCTTCCAAGGAGTAAGCGTCTTTTAATTTCATGGCTGTAATCACCATCCACAGTGATTTTGGAGCCCAGAAAAATAAAGTCAGCCACTGTTTCCACTGTTTCCCCATCTATTTGCCATGAAGTGATGGGACCAGATGCCAGGATCTTAGTTTTCTGAATGTTGAGCTTTAAGCCAACTTTTTCACTCTCTTCTTTCACTTTCATCAAGAGGCTCTTTAGTTCCTCTTCACTTTCTGCCGTAACTGGGTGACTGAAACTTTCACATATTCCTATATATATATATTTGTTATATCTAATATGCCTAAATATTCTCTTCCATAATGGTTTATCACAGGATAGTGAACATAGTTCCTTACACTACACAGTAGGACCTTGTTGTATATTCATTCTAAATGTAATGTTAGTAGTTTGCATCTGACAACCCCAAACTCTCCCTTGTTTGGACTCCCAAGTCCATCCCTCTCCCCCAACTCCTTAGCAACCACAAGTCTGTTCTCTATGTCTGTGAATCTATTACTGCTTAAGCGATAGGTTCATTTGTGTTATATTTTAGATTCCACATTTAAGTGACATCGTATGGTATTTGTCTTTCTGACTTCACTTAGCATGATAATCTCTAGATCCATCCATGTTGCTGCAAATGGCATTCTTTTGTTCTTTTTAATGACTGAGTAGTATTCCATTGTGTATACATAACACATCTTTATCCATTCATCTGTCTGTGGACACTTAGGCTGTTCCCATGTTTTGGCTATTGTGAACAGTGCTGCTATGAACATAGGGGTGCATGAAGCTTTTTGAATTACAGTTTTATCTAGGAATAGTCCCAGGAGTGGATTGTTGAATCATATGGTAATTCTATTTTCAGTTTTCTGCTGATGTACTTTCTTTTTTTTTAAATTTCAGTGAATCAACAGAGTAGATAGGCATACCTTTTCATTGTAAGGAAAGGCTTTCAATATTTTTTAGGTATTCCCCGCCTCCTCCACACCCCCTCTACACTGGCCCCCAAGTGAACACTGGCTCTCAGGAGTCTCCACAGTTTGGAACCCAATACCACATTTCCTAGAATGCTTGACTCTATCGCAGGCTTCCACTGCCTATAATGGAAAGGAGATTCGCCTTAGAATTGTGCTGCTAATAGAGGGAAGCAGAGTCTGTTTTCCACTTAACGGCTCCTGATTGGGGTCTGTTAGGTCCAGTCTGAGTTGGCCCGGAACTTGGCGTCGGGACACACCATTCAGGCTCTGGCCGCCCCGGGTTAGGGCGGGGACCCGGCACAGGAGGCTGCACCCCAAGGTCGTAGCGCCGAGCTGCTCCTCTCTCTGGAAGGCTAGGTGGCAGAACGCGGGAGATGCCGTGTTTGGTACCGGGCTGCTCTGCGTCAGTCGGGTGAGGCCCGGAGGTTCGCATCTTCAGATTCCTCTCTGATTACAGTCCTTGGATCCTCTTCTCAGCTCCGAAGAGGCGGTCCTAGCGACCAGGTAGGTCGGGAAGTGGGTTTAGTATACTTGTCACCGCTGGGAACCCGGCCCGGGACTCCCAATCCTTTGCGGTCTCGCTCAGAACTACATTTCCCAAAAGGCTCCGCGGTGATTGAAAGCTCTCTCAGCCTATGGACGGGGAAGACTTCTCGGCCTAAAGGCTGAGAGGCCAATGGCAAGAGGACGGGGGCGGTATTTTCCGGCTGCTTTGCCGGGCGTCCCACCTGTGTCCCCACAGCCCTGTCACGAATCCCGGTCGGGTTCTGGGCAGGACAGCCACGGCGTAGCGGGCCGGCTGTGGCTCGGCGGTGGAGGACCCTCGCTCGGTGTTCCGTCCGGGGCTGGGCCTGGGGGCGGTGAGTGATCCGGGGAAGGTGACTGCGGCTGCAGCCTCGGAGCTGCTGAGGGGCGTGGATGGGGCTCGCCCAGCGCCCCGAGGTTGTCCCTGCTGGGTCCCTGCTGGGTCCCTGCGCTCGCTTTTCAGAGCCCATGGGTCTTGCTGAGGAGTGGGGAGAGGTGGCTACACTTTTCTCTGCCGGCGTCGGGATAGCTCATCCTCTTGGTCTTTTTTTCTTTCATTCTTTTTTTTTTTTGCTCCTCGGTGATGGTCTTCTGGTTTCAGTTTAGCTTTGCGACCCTCTGATCGCTGCACCCAGATTAGGGCCTGCAGCACCGCGAGGGAGGAGAATGGGTCTCGGTCCTAGCCGTGCGGTCATGTTCCTATTAATAAACCCAGGGAACCAACTAGTGCTTCTCACAATGGCACTTAGTCACAGCACCACAGCCTCTAGGGCCTTTGAGGTCACCTGAGGTCACCTGTACAGGGGGCAACAGACTGGGTGGGAAACAGCGTTTGTCTAACCCTGACTAAGAGTTCTCCATCCCGCTGTCTCCTGCAGGGGGGCCCTGCTGTGGGTTTGTAATGGATGTAGAAATAAAATGTTTGCTCAGACTCATTACAGTGTTCACATCCTAATGACAATATATTTTTTTATTAAGGTTTTAAACCAGAGAGATGATATGTATACCCAGTACATTCTAAGTGGCCAATAGCAATGTCTGTAAAGGCATCAGTGTTCCCAAGAAAAGTGTTTGTGTATTCTAGTAGTACCAGGTGCTTCGACAGGTAAGACAAAAGATGAAAAAAGAGTCAAACTTCCTCACCCCAGTCTAGTCCATTCTCCACTGAAATGCAGAATTCTTTGTAGCAGATTCAGCTTGCTGACTTGTATTTGTTTCTATTGGAAACTCTTTAAGTGGAAAAAAAAAAAACAAGCATTATCTTATATATTTTTTGTGACTCCTACTGCCTTACAGCATATTGATTACTGAATAACTTAATGATTTATCCAGTAACCTGACCATCTCCCCCCAAATAATTTCTTCATGATACTGACGTTGATTTTATTAATGTCTTAATGATTGTTTTCAGCCCTCAAATATTTTGTTTTATGCTTATCCCCATTAAATTTCACTTAATTTTACAGTTTATCCCTGGTGGTTTTTTTCAATCCATGTCTTTTGAGTCCCACTTCTGACGTCATTAAATCTTGAAATAGAATGATACCTAGGACAGTTCCCTTTGGGCTTCTGCACAGTTTAGCCCTTGAAATTGACACTAAATCTACAAGACAAGAAAAGTCAGCCTTTCTCATAACTAATCTGAGTCTAATTAAGTCCAAAATCTCCTACCTAGCTGAGGAAAATATTGTTGGAGAGAATCCAGTGCTTTCCAGAAATCGAGTTATTACCCACACACTCTCCTCTGTTTTTCTTGTCCATTGTGGACAATTTCTTCCTCAAAGCATTCATGTCTTCAAAAGAGTGAGGGTCCTACAGAGGTGTTTGGAGGCCCAGTCCTCACTTTATGATGAAAAATTTGGCCAAAGGAATGATTATGTAAAAAGAGAAAAGTAGAGCATCCCTTCTGTTGTTGACAGCATTTGTTATTGTTGTTGTTCAGTCTCTAAGTCATGTCAAACTCTTTGCAACCCATGGACTGCAGCATGCCAGGCTTCCCTGACCTCCAGTATCTCCCTGAATTTGCTCAGATTCATGTCCATTGAGTTGTTGAACCATCTCATGCTCTGCTGGCCCCTTCTCCTCCTGCTTTCAATCTTTCCCAGCATCAGACTCTTTCTAGTGAGTCATCTCTTTGCATCAGGTGGTCAAAATATTGGAGCTTTACATTGAAACAAGTATACTATCAAGGGTGAAACAGATCACCAGCCCAGGTTGGATGCATGAGACAAGTGCTCAGGGCTGGCGCACTGGGAAGACCCAGAGGGGTGGGATGGGGAGGGAGGTGGGAGGGGGGAATCGGGATGGGGAATACATGTAAATCCATGGCTGATTCATGTCAATGTATGGCAAAAACCACTACAATATTGTAAAGTAATTAGCCTTCAACTAATAAAGATAAATGAAAAAAATATATTGGAGCTTTAGCTTCAACATCAGTCCTTGCATTGAATATTCAGGGTTGATTTCCTTTCGGATTGACTGATCTGATCTCCTTGCTGTCCAAAGGACTCTCAAGAGTCTTCTCCAGCACCATAATTTGAAATAATCAATTTTTCAGCACTCAGCCCCTTTATGGTCCAACTCTCACATCCATACGTGACTAATGGAAAAACCATAGCTTTGACTTTATGGACTTTTTTCAGCATTTACCTCAGAGCTGTTCTGGTTGAGGGGGTTTTGTTTGGGTGTGGTGGTGGCTGTCTTTCAGTTTTGAGATAATGGTGAGAATGTCTAGAGAACTCTTGATGTATACTGAGATCTCTTGCTTTAGGAACTGATGACCCTCAGTGATGTGGCTGGGGACTTCAGGCACAAGTGGGTTACTTGGACACTGCTTAGAGAGTCCTCTTCAGGGATACCACCAAGCACAGAAGATACAAGAATGGGCTCCCAAAGGGTAAGGATGCAATTTTCCTTCATCTTAGCTTTATTAATATAATTTTTAATTCTTTGGTTGTACCTGAGTGGCTTGTGGGATTTTAGTTCCCTGACCAGGGATTGAACCCATGCCCCCATGCAATGAATCTTGGAGTCCTAACTGCAGGACCACCAGGGAAACCCCTTTATCTTAAACACTTTGAGAAGGCCCAGATCTGAGACGTCTCTGGGGATGTTGGTCTCTTAGAGCTCCAGTTCTCTATGAGAGTAATTGACACCTCCCTGGCAGAAAAAGAATGATTTCTATTTTTATGGCACTTAGTGGTTTTCAGATTTCTTTGATATTTTTCTGTCTGATTGATATCTTACCATAGCCCTTTGATATATGTATTTTCATTCCCCCTTTCCAGCTGAGGACCCTGAGACTTAAAGTTTAGTGGCAAAAGTGAGCCCAGCCCAGGTCTTTGTGGAAAAGGGAAGGTGCTCTCCCCAGAGTTTTTTTCCCCATCACTTAAACAAACAAACCGACCCCTCCAGTGCTCTTTCTAAAATACCATGGCAACTCTGCCTTTTTTTTTTTTTTTTTTGGCTGTACCATGAGGCACACAGGATCTTAAATCCCTGACCAGGAATTGAACTCATATCCCTTGTGGTGGATGCACGGATTCTTAATCACTGGATCACCTTTTTTCTGGGATGTCTCTCCTTCTTTCTGCTTTATTTCATATCTATTACACAAGTAATATATATTCACTAAAGGGAAAGATAAGCAAAATGAAAACAAAAGTCATCTATTCCACTACTGAAGAGTTATGATCTAAGCATATATACAATTAAAAAAAAAGGAAATAAAAATAATTGGGATCATACTGAATATTCAGTGGTATATCTTACTTTCTTACACAATGTACTGTGAATATATTTTGACAATAATAAATATCTGTACATTAAAGTAAATACTTAGTATTTTATTATATGGAATACAGTAATTACATAAAATTGAACCATACATTTTTGGACTACTTTTAACCTATAAACTGGCAATTTCAGATGGCTCAATCAAATGAAATTATTCCTTTGTTGGGAGCTATTTGGGTCATTTTAAATTTTCACCAGTATTGTGATGATGCTCTCTTAACTAATTGCCTTTTTAAAAATCTTGCTTATTGAAATAATTAGTTAACAGTTAGCTAATATATATATTTTTTGCACAATGTCCTTTTTTTGTTTGTTTACTTTTGTTCATTTCTTTAGACTCTGTAGAAATTTCTGGGTTTGAGAATAGATACCTTTCTAAGATAGTTGGTATTTTTGCCAATGCCTTCCAAAAAGACTGAATCAATTTATTTATTCCTGTTAGCATTATACGAAGTGTCTATTTCTTTATATTCTATCTATCACGGGGGGTATCATAATCTAAGAGTGTAGGTAAAATAATAGTGATAGCTAACATTTATTGAGGACTTAATCATTTCATCCTCATGACAACTCTGTAAGGTAGGTCTTTTTAATTAAATGAAATGTATTTATTTATTTTTGGCTGTGCTGGGTCTTTGTTGCTGCACAGACTTTTTTCTAGTTGCAGTGCAAGGGCTTCTCATTGCAGTGGCTTCTCTTGTTGCAGAGCACGAGCTCTTGGGTGCTTGGGCTTCAGCAGTTACGGCACATGGACTCTAGAGTACTCCGAGGCTCGAGAGTACAGGCACAGTAGTTGTGGTGCACAGGCTTAGTTGCCCCTTGGCATGTGAGATCTTCCCCCAAACCAGGGATTGAACCTGTGTTCCCTGGATTAGTGACTTTAGGGACATAGTAGTTCCATGGCTTGGGGATCCTCCCAGACCGGGGGTTCAAACCCATGTCTCCTGCATTGGCAGTCAGATTCTTTACCACTGAGGCACCAGGGAAGCCCTGAGGTGGGTTTTATCATTATCCCTAATTTATAGATGAAGACACAGAGACACAGGAAGTTTAAGTAATATTCCTGAGGTCACACATCTAGTCAGAGACATAGTTAGGATTCAAATTCAGACAATAAGACTCCTGAGTTTGCACTCTTTACCTTTATACTATATTCCCTGTGTGTCATGGTTTTAATCTGAATTTCTTTGGCTAATGATGAGTTAAAAGTTTTTCACATATTTATAGGCTGCTTTATTTTCTTTTGTGAATTGCCCATTCATGTCCTTTGTCCTTTTTTTTTTTCCACTACAAGTGTTTGTCTTTTTCTCATGGTTATATTGACTGCTGCCCTTCTGGGAAAATTTAAAAACCAAACATTATAGTTAACTTCCTTGATTCTTTCTAAGGGTGAGGTCATGGCGGCTTTGTTTTGATAAAGTTATCTCTCCACAGGAGTTTAGCCTTGTGCCTTGAGGGATGAGTTATTGTGCTTATTCTAGAGTTTCTATCACCCAAGTCTGATTTTTTTTTTTTTTTAAATGGGAAGCAAAGAGCTTTTTCTCAGCCTCTTGGGAGATCACCCTGTTTTAT
This sequence comes from Odocoileus virginianus, assembly GCF_023699985.2. Classification (NCBI taxonomy): domain Eukaryota; kingdom Metazoa; phylum Chordata; class Mammalia; order Artiodactyla; family Cervidae; genus Odocoileus; species Odocoileus virginianus. The sequence continues at coordinate 59,725,739 of NC_069689.1, forward strand.
CACGTCATCATGGCTGCCCTTTTCATTTTTATTTATTTTTGGCTCCACTGGGTCTTTGTTGCTGCACACAGGCTTCCTCTAGTTGCAGCGCACAGTTTCCTCATTACAGTGGCTTCTCACGGCAGGGCTCGGTAATTCTGGTGCACTGGCTTAGTTTTCCTGCAGCATGTGGAATGTTCCCGAAACAGACCAGGGATCTAATCTGTGTCCCCTGTATTGGCAGGTGGATTTGTAACCACTGGACCACTGAACATACATCAGAATTTCCTGGGGTGGTCTCCTTTACCTGGGGAAGAAGAGGGGCTTGCATTTTCTCAAGCCTTCTGTGATGGCTCAAATTAACAACCTGTGTTCACCTTCCTTATAGGATTTTGAAACCAAGTGTAATCTCCCAGCTGGAGCGGAAGGAAGAGGCATGGGTCCTACCACTGCAAAATTTTGAGGCAAGGAAGATCCTGAGGGAAAGTCACACAGGTGAGATGTGTTGCCTGGTGGGTGGAAATCTGGCATTTAGGCCCTTGTTTAGTTAAGGAATTTGGAATGCTGCCCTAGACTTTTTAAAAAAATTTATTTATTTTTGGCTGTGCTGGATCATCATTGCTTCATGCGGGCTTTCTCTAGTTGTGGCGAGCAGGGGTTAGTCTCTACTTGCGGTGCATGGGCTTCTCATTGCAGTGGCTTCTCTTGTTACAATGTGCAGCCTTTAGAGCTCGTGGGCTCAGTAGTTGTGGTTCACAGGCCTAGTTGTCCCACAGAATGTGGGATCTTCCCTGACCAGGGATTGAACCTGCATCCCCTGCATTGGCAGGCGAATTCTTCACCACTGAGCCAGCAGGGAAACCCTGCCCTAGACTTTGTTCTTGCTGTTAGAAGTTTAGCTTTGACTTCCTGGACCATCAGTCATTGACCAAATAAAGCCTTCATTTAAGTTAAACATTTCACTTTTGTCTAGACTCTAACATCATTGAAAAAAGTTGCCCAGTTCTGACAATATATGTGCTTTACTCTTGATATCAAGGTCACCTCAGGGTTCACTGGACCATCTTAAAATAAAATTCATGACCTTCTGTCATGAATGGGAAGCTCAGTAATCTTCAGTAAACTCTTCAGGAATCAAAATGAGAGTAGTCAGACTAAATGTGGTCTGTCGCAAAAACGCTAATTTTAATCTTCTTGCTGCTTTCTGCTGATCTTTCCTGATTGATGTTTAGTCACTAAATTGTGTCTGACTCTTTTGCGACCCCATGGACTGTAGCCTGCCAGGCTCCTCTGTCCATGGGATTCTCTAGGCAAGAAAACTGGAGTGGGTTACCAAATCCTCCTTCAGGAGATCTTCCCGACCCAGGGATAGATCCTGAATCTCCTGAATTGACAGGTGGATTCTTTACCACTGAGCCACCAGGGATATACTCTTCAGGAATCAGAGTGAGAGTAGTCAGATTAAATGTGGTCTGTAGCAAAAATACTAATTTTACTCTTTCTTGCTGCTTTCTGATGATATTTCCTGATAAGTAATAACTTCATCCTGTGTTACTTCTGTTAACTTTTCAGAATTTAAGCATCAGGTGGTACAACTTGATCAGGACATTTCCGAAACTACAGAACCATGTGGAACATCCTCAGAAGGGGCCAATAAAGATATTTCTCCTCCTCCTAGCTGGGGAGGAAACTGGGAGAGGGGTCTTGAGTTAGAAGGGCAGCATGGTACCCTCTTGGGAGAGGGTCAGCAAGGGCCCTTTTCACAGGAGAAGGAATTAAACAAGCTCCTGGAAGGATATATAGGAAAGAAGCTGGTGTGTGCAGAATGTGGGAAAAGCTTTAACCAGAGCTCCTATCTCATAAGGCACCGAAGAACCCATACTGGCGAGAGGCCCTATAAGTGCATGGAGTGTGGGAAAGGCTTCAAACAGAGTTCAGACCTTGTCACCCACCGCAGAACACACACAGGAGAGAAACCCTACCAGTGCCACAGGTGTGAGAAAAAATTCAGCGACAGCTCGACCCTCATCAAACATCAGAGAACCCACACGGGCGAGAGACCGCACCAGTGCCCCGAGTGTGGGAAGACTTTTGCACGGAAACCACACCTCACGGTGCACCAGAGAACCCACACGGGGGAGAAGCCCTATGTGTGCCTTCAGTGTCACAAGAGCTTCAGTCGCAGCTCCAATTTCATCACCCACCAGAGGACCCACACCGGAGTGAAGCCCTACGGGTGTCGCGACTGCGGGGAGAGTTTCGGCCAGAGCTCCGATCTGATTAAGCACCAGCGCACCCACACGGGAGAGCGGCCCTTCAAGTGCCCCGAGTGCGGGAAGGGCTTCCGAGATAGCTCTCATTTTGTGGCCCACATGAGCACTCACTCGGGAGAAAGGCCTTTCAGCTGTCCTTACTGCCACAAGAGTTTCAGTCAGAGCTCACACCTGGTCACGCACCAGAGGACACACACGGGCGAAAGGCCTTTTAAGTGCGACGGCTGTGGGAAGGGTTTTGCTGACAGCTCTGCTCTGGTCAAGCACCAGCGGATCCACACCGGAGAAAGACCCTATAAATGTGGCGAGTGCGGCAAGAGCTTCAACCAGAGCTCCCACTTCATCACCCACCAGCGGATCCACTTGGGAGACAGACCCTATTGCTGCCCCGAGTGCGGCAAAACCTTCAATCAGCGTTCCCATTTCTTCACACACCAGAGAACGCACACAGGAGAGAAACCCTTTCACTGCAGTGAATGCGACAAGAGCTTCCGGCAGAAAGTACACCTTTTGTGCCATCAGAACACTCACCTGATGTAGGAAATAGTCTTTCGTGCTTCTCCTCCCTTCCAAAATTCCATCACTGTTGTCTTTGTTTCTGTTTTTTCTTGGCTGCGCTGCAAGGCACATGGAACCTTAATTCCCTGTGTGCATGCTCAGTCGCTCAGTCATGTCCAACTCTTTGCAACTCCATGGACTGTAGCCTGCCAGCTCCTCTGTCCATGGCAGTTCCCAGGCAAGAATACTGGAGTGGACTGCCATTTCCTTCTCCAGAGGATCTTCCCGACCCAGGGATGGAGACCAGGGGTCAAACCTTGCATTACAAGTTCGGAGTTTCAGCCACTGGACCACCGGGAGGTCCCACCACTATTATCTCTAAGTGCTCCAAACAGAGAAAAGCTGAGCATTGGTAGCTCATGTCAGGCCCTAATCTGTTCTCTTTTTCTGTTTTTTCATGGCAAGGATAAACCTAGAGGGTCCAAACAGTGTTCTAAACACAAAAAGCATTCCTTCAGTGTTTTTGACTGACTCAGAGAAATGTGAGTTTTGTGGTTTATACCTGGTTACTAAAAGAGAAGTGAGATAAATGTTGTCATTCTATCACTGTGTGTGCTAAGTCCCTTTGGTCCCATCTAACTCTTTGTGATCCCAGTGGGACTGTAGGTCACCAGACTCCTCTGGCCATGTGATTCTCCAGGCAAGAATACTGGAGTGGGTTGCCATTTCCTCCTCCGGGGATCTTCCTGACCCAGGGATCCAACCCAGGTTGCTTGCATTGCTGGCAGATTCTTTACCGCTGAGCCAGCAGGGAAGCCCTAAATGACTCATTATGGGTCATATAATTAACTCACAGAAAAACCGGAATCTGTCTGCAGGTCTCCTCTTCCACAACATGGAACAGACCAGCTCTGGGATTTGTTAGAGCATCTCTGAGACACCACACGACTGAAGGAACCATATTATGTCCATTAAACCACTCTGAAATTGGAGATGATGCGGGGAGGTAGCCTAAGTTCCCAACAACTTTACAGGGTCCGATGCTGAGGTCCTTGATCCTCATGGAAGATGTAAGTGGGTAAGGAGGGAGTTGGGTATTGAACACTCTGGAGAGAAAAGTGGGAGACTGAAGGTTTTTCTTTCAAGCTTTCCTATGTCAATACAGACTAATACATCAGCCTTGGAACACTAGTTCTTGACCAGTATATGGAGTGCCATCTGAGTGCTAAAACAGGGGATAGAACTCAGATGATGACTTAAACACTTTCTTTAATAGATAATTCATCAGGGGGACTTCCCTGGTGGTCCAGTGGCTGAGGCTCCATGCTCCCAATGCAGGGGGCCCAGGTTCTGTCCTTGGTCGGGGAACTAGATCCCACCTGCCGAAACCAAGCATTCAAATACCACAACTAAAGATTCTGCATGCCTCAATGAAGCGCTGGTGCAGTCAAATAAATAAAAATAAGTATTAAAAAATTTATGTCATTTATTGTGCCCATCTTTGCATGAAATGTTCCCTTGGTATCTCTGATTTTCTTGAAGAGATCTCTAGTCTTTCCCATTCTATTGTTTTCCTCTATTTCTTTGCATTGATCATTGAGGAAGGCTTTCTTATCTCTCCTTGCTATTCTTTGGAACTCTGCAAAAAACCAGTCAATCCTCAAGGAAATCAGTCCTAAACATTCATTGGAAGGACTGATGCTGAAACTGAAACTCCAATACTTTGACCACCTGATACGAAGAACTGACTCATTGGAAAAGACCCTGATGCTGGGAAAGATTGAAGGCAAGAGGAGAAGGGGACGACAGAGGATGAAAGTTGGATAGCATCACTGACTCGATCAACATGAGTTTGAGCAAGCTCTGGGAGTTGGTGATGGACAAGGAAGCCTGGTGTGCTGCAGTCCATGGGTTTGCAAAGAATCAGACACGAGTGAGTGACTAAACTGAACTGAAAGTATTAAAAAATAAATAATTGAATGGGAAAAAAAATCTGGTTAATTCAGTGCTATAAGTTCATAAAATGTGATCCCTGACCAGCAGCATTATCATCATCTGGGAACTTGTTAGAAATGCAAGTTCTAAGTCCCCATCCCAGACTTACTGAATTGGAAGCTAGGGGTGGGACCTAACAATATGTGTTTTATTTTAAAAAAAAATTTTCGAAGATTTTTTTTTAATGTGGACCATTTTTTAAAAAGTCTTTATTGGATTTGTTACAATATTGCTTCTTTTTTTTTTTTTTTAATTTTGGTTTTCTCATCCCAAGCTCCATGGGATCTTTGCTCCCTGACCTCAGATCAAACCTGTGTTGCCTGCATTGGAAGGCAAAGTATTAACCACTGGACTACAAGGAAAGTCCCACAATATGTGTTTTAATAAGCCCTCCAGGTGATTATTATGCATGCCCAAGTTTGAGAACCACAGCTTTAAATGATGGCTCTTCTACTAAAGGCAGCCACAGTACTGTTATTGTTCCTACAAAAAATTAACAAGATTTTGTAATACTCCAAATACTAATACAAATACTGCAGTCAGTGTTCACATTTCCCTAATTATCTTACGTTTTTTCATTTGTATTTTTACTTTATATGTCTTTTGGTCGTGCTGAATGGTTTTCAGGATCTTAGTTCCCTGACCAGGGATTGAACTCAGGCAGAGTCCTAACCACTGGACCATCAGGGAAGTCCCTGTTTTTATTTTTCAGTTTGTTTTGAATCAAAATCCAGATAAGATCTTTGCATTCAACTGGTTGATATGTTCCTTACAGAAGTCATCCCTCTTCTCTCTCCTTTCCTTGTATTTCATTTGTTGGGAAAAAAAAAAAAAAAACTTGTCCTTTAAGTGTCTACAGGTCTGTATTTTGCTAATTTCAACCTATGGGATCCTTTAACACGCTCCTCATCATCTGCTTTCCTAATGTTGGTAGTTGGATCTGTAAATATGATCAGATTCAGATTTAGGGAAGGGGAAGGCAAGAATGGGCTTCCCTGATAGCTCAGTGGTAAACAATATGCCTGCCAATGCAGGAGATGTGAGATCAATCCCTGGGTCATTAAGATCCCCTGGAGAAGGAAATGGTAACCCTCTCCAGTATTGTTGCCTGGGAAATAAAAAGATTCTGATGCTGGGAAAGATTGAAGGCGAAAGGAGAAGGGGGAGGCAGAGGATGAGATGGTTGGATATCATCACCAACTCAGTGGACATGAATTTGAGCAAACTCTGGGAGATAATGGAGAACAGAGGAGTCTGGTGGGCTCCAGTCCATGGGGTCACAAAGACCCGAACATGACTGAGCGACTAAACAACAACAATATGGGCAATACACTCCATAGTGATCTTATGCACTTCTGTCAGGAAGCACCTGGTACCTCTTTTTGTCTCTTTTCTTATGAAGTTGGCAACCATTGATAAACCCTTATTTCACTTGGGTTTGCCAAATGCTTTTATATCTGTCATCCTTCTTCATCTATTAGCTGAAATACTTTTTTTTTCTCATTTTTGCAACAAGCTTTTATTAATTTTTTGAAATACTTCTTTAAAGAGAACTCCCCCAATCAACTATTTGGTTTCCCTGAGGTACAGCTTGTATAGGAACAACAGTTGCTTGATTAGAACCCCTCTGATTTCTTCTTAATAAAACTATATAAATGTGGGCCTCCATGCCTTAGATTTTAAATGCCTTCCAGTAAGAGACTCTGCTCTGACAGGACATTTATAAATGCATAAATCTCAGAATAAATTTTTTCTAATGGCCTCTGATGTTTTTCTCCTGCTTATACCCCTCTAGTTTGACTAGGTTCTCCAGAAAGCCGTGTGCTAAAGAGCTCAGAAAACACTTGAGTGAGTCCTTAGGGATGGACTTGTTAAGTTGCCAATTAATATTGGGTTGACCAAAGAGTTGGTTCAGGTTTTTCCATAAGATGTTACAGTAAAACCTGAAGGGAAATTTTGGCCAACTCAGTATTTCTTGACCCAGGCCTGAAAACAGGAGAGGAAATTACATTCCCATTAGCTGGGAATGGTTTTACAGCCCTTTCATGGTACTATACGAGCATATCATCTTCATTTATCTTATCTATCCAAGCACTGTTCTAAGTCAGATACAATCAGCATGTTAAATAACGAGGGAAGTCCCATATCCTATTTTATTTTCATCAAAGCCCTTATACCTGTCTGATCTTTTCCTGTTTACTTGTTTTGGTAAACATCATGGTAGGAGGGTGGGGAAGATCCCCTGGAGAAGGAAGTGGCAACCCACTCCAGTACTCTTGTCTGGAGAATTCCATGGATGGAGGAGTGGAACAGCCTGCAGTCCATGGAACCACAAAGAGTCGGACACAACTGTGCAACTAACTTTCAGTGGTAGGTGGGAGCCATCTCTCCTACTTGCCATTCTTTCCCCGGCACCTAAAACAGTGCCTGGCATGTACTAGGTGCTCAGTAAACATTCATTGGATGAATTCTTGGAGACATGCTCATAGGCAAGGAACTCGTGCTGGAAAAGCAGTGGTGTGAGACGAAGAGGGACAGGTGAGTGAGAGTTACACCAGGGAGGCTATTAGTTGCCAAATGAGTGTGGATATTATTCTCTGGGGGAATGAAGTGTCTGTCCTCAATGATGGTTTTCCAATAGAGAAGAGGCATGATCAGTGTTTAAGGAAGTTTGATTGGGCAGCCATGTGTAAATCACATTCCAAAGGGAAAAATGAAAAGCATTGCCTCAATGCATGATATCAAGGGCTTAGTGTCTGGCCTATAGTAGCTCTCCAATAGATGACTGTTAATCACCAAGCACTGTGGCAGGCACTGGGAGATACAGAACAAAAAGGCAAGACCATTAAACCTTTCTACCTCAAAAGAATTGTTCCTAAACCCTACTGTCACATTCCTCCCCTCCCCAACCTTTTTAAACAATTTTGCTTTCTATGTCTGTGAAGACTCACTATATTTTAAAAAACTATTTTATTTATTTATTTGGCTGTGTTGAAGCCAAATAAATAGTTGCAGCACAAGGAATCTTCACTGGGTCACGGGAATCTTTCGATCCGGCCCACAGATTCTCTCTAGTTGTGGTGCAGGGGCTCAATAGCTCAGCAGCACATGGGATCTTAGTTCCCCAACCAGGGATCAAACCTATGTTACCTGCCTTGCAAAGTGGATTCTTAACCACTGGACTACCAGGGAAGTCCCCCTTTCCTTTTTGTCAAACTTCCATTAATATGTATCATATTCTCAGGGCTATCATGTCCAGGCTCTTTTAATTGAGAGTCTCACCTCCACGATACCTTTGGCTTAGATTTCTCTTTCCCCCTCTTTCCTGTATTTTGCTGGTGCTAAGTCATGGAACTTGTCTCCACACTGCCCCCACCTTTTTAATTGTAAAAGCACCATGTGCTTTTTGTAAACTTCTCCAAACAGTACAGAAGCACCCACAGTAAAAGAAAAAAAAAAAGAAAATGCCTCGATTTTTCCTTATTCCTTCCCACAATGTCACTCCCCAGAATTCACCCCTGTAATCATCTGGCATCCCAAATCTTGTTCCTAGCTCCTGTTTTCCATCCGCACTCCAGCCTTAAACTAAAGAGATGGTTTTTCATCTGTTCTCAATGATATTTCCCTTCAGTTCAACTAAAAAAATACCAAAAATTTATTGAGTGCTATACACCAAGTATCAATAACCTCAGATATGCAGATGATACCACCCTTATGGCAGAAAGTGAAGAAGAACTAAAGAGCCTCTTGATGAAAGTGAAAGAGGAGAGTGAACAACTTGGCTTAAAGCTCAACATTCAGAAAACTAAGATCATGGCATCTGGTCCCATCACTTCATGGCAAATAGATAGGGAAACAATGGAAACAGTGGCGGGGTGGGGGGGTGTCCAGAATCACTGCAGATGGTGACTGCAGCCATGAAATTAAAAGACACTTGCTCCTTGGAAGGAAAGTTATGACCAACCTAGACCAACAAAGGTCCATCTAGTCAAGGCTATGGTTTTTCCAGTGGTCATGTATGGATGTGAGAGTTGGACTATAAAGAAAGCTGAGTGCCAAAAAATTGATATGGTGTTGGAGAACACTCTTGAGAGTCTCTTGGACTGCAAGGAGATCCAACCAGTCCATCCTAAAGGAAATCAGTCCTGGGTGTTCATCGGAAGGACTGATGTTGAAGCTGAAACTCCAGTACTGTGGCCACCTGATGTGAAGAGCTGACTCATTGAAAAAGACCCTGATGCTGGGAAAGATTGAAGGCAGGAGGAGAAGGGGATGACAGAGGATGAGATGCTTGGATGGCATGACTGACTCAATGGAAATGAGTTTGAGTAGGCTCTGGGAGTTGGTGATGGACAGGGAAGTCTGGCGTGCTGCAGTCCATGGGGTAACAAAGAGTTGGACATGACTGAGCAACTGAACTGATACACCAACTCCTACACCAGATACAAGAGGTATAAAGACAAAACAATGAAAGAGTTCCACATTTAAAAACCTGTTACACTTGGGTAAGTTACTCTTTCTGATCCTTATTTCTTTACCTGTAAAGTGGGATAAGCCTTTATGGGGTCGATGAGGATTAATGAGATGATACGTAGAAAACTCTTTGCACAGTACCTGGTATGTTGTGTGTGTTCTGTAAATGTCAATAACAACAATGATAATGATCTCATCTTTGCTTTGTAGGAGTTTATAGTTTAATGAGGAAATTCAAAGAAAAAGAATTATGGAGGTGAAGAGGGGCTTCCCTGGTTGGTCCAGTGATAAAGAATTCACCTTTCAATGCAGGGGATGCAGGTTCAATCCTTGGTCAGGGAACTAAGATTCCACATGGCACAGAGCAACCAAGCCCGCAACTGAAACTACAGAGTCTGCATGTGAAGACCCAGCACAGCCAAAAAAAAAAAAAAAGAAGAAAAATATTGTTGGAAAGTGGGAGGCAGGCAGTTTAAATGAAATTAAAAGGTAGAGGTAGAGAGCTGGGAGACTAAAAAGTGATAGCTTGGCCTCAACCTCTAAGAGTATTTCTCAAAGCATGAGTCAAAAACTACCTGCATTCCTCCTACTGAGGTGCTTGTTTAAAATGCAGATTTAGTGGCCCCACCTCCAGCAAATATGGTAAATTCACACAGTGGAATTGTTGAATACATCTGGACAAATGAATAAACTATAGTTGTATCTATTAACATAGATAGGCCTCAACAACTCAATATTGAGAGCGAAAAATAAGATGCAGAAAATACATACAGTAAGGACCAAAATACAATACAGATTAAAACAGACAAAACCAAATACTATATTGCTTAAGCAATAAGCACAAACTGTCATGAAAAGCAAAGGGTTTATTAATATAAAATTCAAAGTAGAGGTTAATTGGAATGGGGAAGAAGGATGCTCAGGGTTTTTTTCTATTTCTTAAGCTGGATGTTAAGCACAAATATTCTTTTAATCATAGAATTATAATTCTCTAACTTCCTAGTGGTCCAATGGTTAAAACTTCACCTTCTAAAGCAGGTGGTTAGGTCCCATCTCTGGTCAGGGTGCTAGGATCCCACATGCCTAGCGGCTGAAAAACCAAAACAAAACAAAAGCAATATTGTAACAATTTCAATAAAGACTTAAAAAAATGGTCCACATTTTAAAAAATCTTTAAAAAATCAATTAATATGCATTGTTTACATACTCTTGCTTTTAATTTATAAGATATTTCACAAGAGAAAAAAAAAGCAAATAGGAAAACAATATTCTTCCACAAACAAATCTTTTCCACTTAAATCTCATAGAGACGAGTTAAACTAAGAAGAGATAAAAAAAAAAAAAAGACAGTCCAGAATGCCTGAGTCCGAACAGACACCAACCAGGTCAATCTCCTCCATTTATTCTAAATCACACACTCACACTTTGTCACTTTTCCTTCAGCTAAAAAACAAACCCTCCCTTTATGTACATCAATTAGTGCAAACAAGCATTCAGAAGAATACAGGCTTACCCTCCTATAAACAGCCAAACTCAGACCCTCTGTTTGAATGGAGGATGACCTGCTATGTTAATAATGCTCTTGAGAACATCCTTATTTTTTCCTCTCAGAAAAAAAATATTTCCACATTTTGGATTATTTCCACAGGGTGTGAACACTTTTACAGCTCTCGTTGCTAGCTGCCAAATCGTTTTCTGAGTGAATTGTACCAATTCACAATGCTACCAGTCATAAATGACTGCTAGTTTCACCACACCCTCATCCTTGAAAAACACTTTTGCTAATATAATAGACATGACCCTTACATATTGTTTTAATTTGCATTTCTTTATCAGTGAAATTAAACATTTTTTCTAATGTCAGCTTCTTTATTTCTTCTGTTGTCATTTGTTTATTTACGATATAGGATCAGAATCGAAGAACTCCACTATTTGACTTTCAGGAAGTTACTTTTTTCCTGTTCCCTCCCCTCCCTCCTTTATTATTTTTTAAATGTTCATTTTAGAAATATCAGAAAATAGAATTCACCAAAAAGAAAGGTAAAATCACCTGTTACTCCACCTACCAGTGATAACCACTACTGTTAATTGTACATCCTTTTAACTTCTTCTCTAACGACCTAAACTTTCTGAGCATTTCCCCCCACTTATAAAATGGGAATACTTGTCTCTCAAGTTGATAATTAAATGAGCTGGTGTAGGTGAAAGTGATTTATAAGGTACAGGATGTTTTATAATTACAAGTTGCTGTGCTTATGATATAAAACACCCTTTACCATACCAAATAGAATGGTGGTACTTCATTCCCTGGATGTAGCCTTCCAGAACATCCTTCCCTCTAGAATGACTTTCTGCTCAATTCTTCTGAATAATCAAGCATCCACTTTAACAAAGAAAAAATTTATTTATTTATTTTTGGCTGCTCTGGGTCTTCGTTGCTGAGCTCATTCTCTAGTTCCAGAGAGCGGGGACTACTCTCTAGTTGCAGGGTGAAGGCTTCTGTTTGAGGTGGGCTTGTTGCAAAGCACAGGCTCTGGGGCAGACGGGCTTCAGGAGTCGCTGCAATGTGGGCTCAGTAGTTGGGGCTCCTGGGCTCTAGAGCACAGGCTCAGTAGTTGTGGCCCACAGGCTTAGTTGCTCCATGGCATGAGGAATCCTCCCAGACCAGGGAATGAACTTGTGTGTCCCATACTGGAAGGTAGATTCTTTACCACTGAGCCACCAGGGAAGCCCCCCTTATTATTATTTTTTTTAATCAGTATGTAAGCTATACAAAAGGGGAAATTCCCTGGTGGTCCAGTGGTTAGGACTCAGCCCTTTCATTCGTGGACTGGGGTTCCATCCCTGGTCAGGGAACTAAGATCCTGCAAGCCGTGTGGTGGCATAGCAAAAAAGAAAGGCATACAAAAGTTACAAAGAGGAGAGGAAAGAACAACTGTGTACCTGCCCTTTGGCTTAAGAAATTAAAAAAACAAAACAAAAGGAAAGAAGATTTTACCACTACACTTAAATGTTCCTGTGGCTTCCTCCTCAGTTACAGCCTTTCTCTAACCCATATTCTATGCTCCTGAATTTGGTATTTCTCACTCCTGTGCCTTTGTATTTATTGATGCCCTCTGTCTTTCTAGATATATTTATAAGGAGATACTGATATACATTCCTAAGCAATGTATACTACTGGTTTGTATAAACTTGTTTATGTTGTACATAAATGAGTAGGAAGGTGAAGAATTCTGTACCTCCCCCTCCCCCGATATTATATTTGTGAGGTTTTCCATGTTGAACTTAATTAATTTCCTTACTTTAACATTCAGTATATAATTATACCACATTCACCTGATTTCCTTACGATAGCTATTAGGTCATTTCTGGTTTTTGCTGTCACAGGTATTTCTGCCTATTTTGGGTACATCTCCTTATGTATTTTGCAATGTGTAGGAGTTTCTCTGGGTATACACACCTGGAAGTGAGATCCTGAGGTCACAGGGTGAGTGCATCTTTACCTGGATGTTGCCAAATTATTCTCCAAAATGACTGTACTAATTTCCACCATCACCACCAGGGTGTAAATATTACCTTAACTATTTTCTCTTGTTGGCCCTGAGTTTTAGAGACTTTTGAATTTTTCAAGTCTGATAGGTGTGAAATAACATCTCATTGTGGTTTTAATATGCACTTTCCTGATTAGTCTTGAAGTTGAACAACTTCTATGAGTTTATTGGCTGTTCAGTGAATTCTGTGTTCATAAAGTATCTATTCTTTAAATTCCCTTTAAAACACTCCCTCTCCAGGAAATATTTCCACATCTCCGCCATCAAGCAGGTGGAATCTCCATAACCCTTTCTATTGTATGTCTTGGGTTTCACTCACTTTTTTATTTTACCCTGTACTCTGTTTTGTGTACCTATCTAAAGGGCAGAGCCTATGTTTAACTCAACTTTATGACCTCATTAGTACCTAGTACAACATTTCATAAAACTTTATTGAATCAAATCATTCCTCCCCTGCTTATAAAATCTTAGTTGCCTATTGTCTACAGGAGAGAGTTGAATCTCCTTAGTGGAGCATGTAAGATCCTTACATGGGCTCTGGAAGCAACTTTCCTTCCTGACTCCTCTTGGAATGACCATGCCTTCTGCCCCAGATTCTGTATTCTTCATCCACAATGAGGTCCCAGTACTCAAATGTCTGGCTTCTCTCCTCACAGTCAGGATGCAACGTTGATCCCATCTGTTTTAGCTGCACATCAGATTACTACACAGAAAAATTTAGGGATCCTGAAATTAGCAGCTTGCTTTTATTAATGAGCAGGAGTTTTGCCCTGAATATGTCATTTGTGTACTACGTGTATATATATTTCTTTATCCAGGTGATTTAGGCTCAACTGAAGAAAACCCAAAGCACTTAACTTCAACACCTTACCCTAGAGTCTAAATCTGGACACAGCCTGCCTTACCTCTTCAGAGTCAGAGGCATATCACAAACAGAATATATGAATACATGTCCAATCCACATCGTATCTCCCCAACTGATTCAATTTAATTCAGCAAATACTTATTATACACCTATGACATCCAGGCCCAGTCCAAGGTGCTAGGGATATAGATACAGACACAACAGTTCTCTCAAGGGACACATAAGGTAGTTGAAGGAGACCGACATACAGACACACATTTTCAGTACAAAGAAGAACATGGGAGCCACAGAAGGGCTGTCTATTTTTTTTTAATTTGATTTATTCATTTGACTGCGCTGGGTCTTAGTTGTCCCACATAGAATCTCTTTTTTTGACTGCATTGGGTCTTCACTACTTCATGTGGATTTGCTCTAGTTGTGGCAAACGGGGGCTACTCTTTAGGTGCAGTGTACAGGCTTCTCGTTGCTGTGGCTTCTGTTGTGGAGCACGGGCTCTAGAGTGCACGGTCTCAGTAGTGTGTGCATGGACTTAGTCATCCTGCAGCATGTGGAACCTTCCTGGAGCAGGGATTGAACCTGTGTCCCCTGCATTGGCAGGCTGATTCTTTACCACTGAGCCACCAGGGAAGTCCAAAAGGGACTATGTTGAGAGCCAAGGAAGACTCCTTGGAGGAAGTGTCACTTAGAGCAATTGATATATGAATAAATAGATGACTACAAGGCAGGGTCTTAAAATCAAACTTCCTTTAAGCTCCCTGTATGAGTTCTGCTGAACTTCCCTAGTGACTCAGTGGTAAAGTCCTAACCATTGGACTGCTGGGGCAGTCCCTCCTCTTCCTTAGATGGGAGAATTCTTCTATAGTTGACCCTTGAACAACTCATGGGGCTTCCCTGGTGGCTCAGCTGGTAAGAAAACTCACCTGTCAATGCAGGAAACATAAGAGATGTGGGTTTGATCCCTGGGTCAGGAAGATGCCCTACAGAAAAAAGGGCAACTCACTTCAGTATTCTTGCTTGGAGAATTTCATGGACAGAGGAGGCTGGTGGGCTACAGTTCATAGTGTCGAAAGGAGTCCGACGCAACTGAGTGAGCATACACGCACACACACACATATTCACAGTTCCTCAGCATCTGAGGATTCAGTCAACCACCAACCATGTAGTTCTGTAGTATTTACTGTTGAACAATACTTGCATCTTAGTGAATCTGTGCAGTTTAAACCCATGCTGTTCAAGGATCAGTTGTAGTTCTTGCCTCATAGGCCTGTTGCAAAGATCAAAAAGATAGTGCACAAAACATCTAGAAGTGGACCTGGAGGACATTCATCACAAGTTAACTATTGTTACTAGTAATGCACTGTTATCCTTGTAGATGTTTAAGAAGCTTGCCATGAGGGAAACTAGCTCATGCAGGCTTATCTCAGCATCCAGGCCCATGAGGGAGTCTGGTATTCTTTGCCCCATTTACCCCTCTTCTCTCCATAGTTTGGTCTGGCTACCTCCTGAACAGATGGATCCTAATATGTTTCTTGATAGTCCGTGTATTGTCCTTTGTCAATAGCCTGGAGACTGCAGTAATGCCTTGTGGCTTATTTTAAGCCCAGTTAGGAAGTCAGTGTCCCAACTCCTTGCTGGGCTGACTTCCTGGCTTTCCTTCTGCAAATTCTGAGCCTGTTGTGGCCAGCTGTCCCTAGACCAGGACATGGATGTTCAGAAATGCTTGCTGAAAGGTTTCCAGAGGCAATTAGGCATGCACAAGAACTGAATGAACACCTTCTCATTGACATGCTGTCTATTATCCATGAGCTGGTGTTGAATGGTGAATTGTCAGAGATTTTAGAATCAGAAACTTAGGCTTGATTTCTCATCCTGATTCTTATGACCTTGAGCAAAATACCTCACCTCTTTGTGCCTGTTTCTCATTTATAAAAATGAGAACAATTATATCTTTTTCATAGGGTTATTGTGAGGATTAAACGAGACAGTAAAGCACCTAGCATGTTTTGGAACATGGTAGTTGGTGAGTGAAGTGAAAGTGTTAGTCTCTCAGTTGTGTCCGACTCTGCGGCCCCACGGACTGTAGTCCGCCAGTCTCCTCTGTCCCTGGGATTCTCCAGACAAGAATACTAGAGTGGGTAGCTGTTCCCTTCTTCAGGGCATCTTCCCCACCCAGGGATCGAACCCAAACCTCCCACATTGCAGGCAGATTCTTTTAAACAGATAGTTAAAGAAATTTTGCTCCTTTCTGAAAAGCTGTGAGGTTGAAGATGTGTCAAAAGTCAAAATACCTCACAGGAGATATGCCCAGACACAAGGTCTGGAATATCTAAATACTTGAAGTGCAAGGCAAACTAGGTTTTCTTCCAATGAAGAAGTAAAGGAGAGTTAAATAGTGATAGATAACACTTATGGTTTAAAAAAATATTTATTCATTTACTTGGCTGCACTCGGTTGTGATTATGGCATGCAGCATCTTTAGTTGCAGCATATGGGATCTAGTTCCCTGACCAAGGACTGAACCCAGACCCCCTGCATAGGGAGCACTATCTCAGCCACTGGACCATCAGGGAAGTCCTTAACTTAAATCTTAAACTTAAGGTTTAATGAAGATGAAAACTGACTTTTGATAGAGACCCACTTCATGGTATTCTGTAATTTGCTGCTTTGCTTTGTTCTACTCTAGTCTTAGGTTACTTACCCAAGTTGTTCAGTCTATAGGAAGACAGAGAAATGAGTTCAGAGATTGCATAGATCAAATGGAATACTCACTTTTATTATTGATTATAGCTGCTCAAGGAGAAGGCAATGGCACCCCACTCCAGTACTCTTGTCTGGAAAATCCCATGGACGGAGGAGCCTGGTAGGCTGCAGTCCATGGGGTCGCTGGGAGTCGGACATGACAGAGCAACTTCACTTTCACGCATTGGAGAAGGAAATGGCAACCCACTCCAGTGTTCTTGTCTGGAGAATCTCAGGGATAGGGGAGCCTGGTGGGCTGACGTCTATGGGGTTGCACAGAGTCGGACACGACTGAAGGGACTTAGCATAGCTGCTCAAAAGACTCATTATGGAGATGATCTTGTAAGAGAGGAACAGGGTGCCCAACTAGCTCATAGTTCTTTTAATGCAAAATTTTATCATCAGTATATTTGGCAATACAACTTGTGAACCACTTTATTCCCCTTGCCGTACACACAAGTGTCCTAGGTCATGTGTATTAGTTTTCTACTGAATTCTGAGCAAGCTCGACTGGATTTTTTGCTCAAGACTTATAAGACCAAAGTAGGAATGTTTACTGGACTGGGCTCTCACTTTGAGCATCTGGGGAAGAATCTATTCCCAAGCTCATTTAAGTCATTTACAGAATAAAAATTCTTGGGTTTATAGATCTGAAGTCCCTGTTTCCTTTGCTGAAGGTTAGTCTGAGGTCACTCTCAGCGCCTCAAGGCTTTTTTCAGGTCCTTCCCATGTGGCCCCAACCATCTTTAAAACTGGCAATGGCCCATCAGATTCTTTCTGTGCTTTGAATCTCTTTGACTTCTGCTACCAGCTAAAGAAACTCTATTTTTAAAGGGCTCATGTGATTACCTGGATAATCTCCCTACTTTAAGAGCAACTGATGAGTAACCCTTCATTACGTCAGCAAGAGCCCTTCAAAACAGTCCCTAGATTAGTGTATGAATGGGTAACCAAGGGCAGAATCTTGGGTATTGACCTAAGAATTCTGCTTACCAGAGCATAGCTACGGCCCTCTGAAAAGCTGTTAAATTCCTTAACCTTTGACCTTTAAGAGTATTGAAAAGCTATAGCCTCAGATTTTCCAGCCTCTTGTAAAAGAAGCAATCTGCATCCAAGCCCTATATGTATTCATACAAGAAAAGGAACCGAAGGAGTAAAAAATGTTGCTATCTAACCTAAGGAATCCATCCTTCTGGAAATTTTCTATATGAACTATGTAAAAAGCAAATCTTAAAATTCCAACTGTAAGTATGCTGCATTTGTTGACAATTCACACTGACTTTATTTACCCAAATTTCTGTCTTTGAGAAGTTAATGATCTGTCTGGGAAGATCGACAGGTAAATAACTTATTGTGATCTGTGAGTTAAGTGCTATAATAGAGCCATGTAAAAGTACACACTTCTTGGAACTGAAGACATTTTTTACAACTTAAAAATTATTTTGATTAAACATTAAAAAGAAAATAAAGTCAGATTTCCTTCATCACAGCATATTATATAGGATATAGTGTCAAATGATAGAAGTATAATTTAAAATAATATACTCATTAATATAAAATAAAATAGAAATAAATTTAAATTAAACTTAAAAAAGAAAACAAAACCTCTTTTATGCCTATACATACAGTCATTATGCCTATACATACAGAACATTTGGGAAAAAGTTCACACATTCGATTTGAATTGGTTCTTTTGAATCATGAAGTTTGTCTGAAGTCATCTGTGAATGATGACTGAAGAAGGGGCCTACTCAAATTCAATGCATTATTTCTATCACAGTTTGGAATATCTTGAAGACCATCCATTTCATTTAAGAGATTTTTGCAGGAATAAAATTTCTGGTAGCAAAGGCTATCCATGGAACTAATATTTAGTTCTCAACTTATATTTTTAAAGAAGAGGAATTAGTTTTTCAATATCTAGGGCCTTGTACCTCATTCACTGGAACTGAAGACATTTTTAATTATCTTCCAACAGCTTTTTGGGACATTGAGAATATCTTATCAAATGTATATGATTTAAAAATTTGATTGACAACAGAGTATATTTACCACTGGTATTTAGGCTTCCCTGGTGGTTCAGACAGTACAGCATCTGCCCACAATGCAGGAGACCTGGGTTTGATCCCTGAGTCGGGAAGATCCCCTGGAGAAGGAAATGGCAACCCACTCCAGTACCCTTGCCTGGAAAATCCCACGGATGGAGGAGCCTGGTAGGCTATAGTCCATGGGGTTGCAAAGAGCTGGACACGATTGAGTGACTTCACTTTTCACTTAATCACCAGGATTACTTACTAGCTCTTCTCTAAATCAAAGTTGGAGTCAAACTTTTTGTGAAAAGTCTAACTCTGTTTGGATCCACTTAGCCATTCCTAAGTCAACAACTGTGGCTCAGATGGTAAAGAGTCTGCCTGCAATGCAGGAGACCTGGGTTCCATCCCTGGGTTGGAAGATCCCCTGGAGAAGGGAATGGTTATCTACTCCAGTATTCTTGCCTGGTGAATTCCATGGACAGAGGAGTCTGACAGGACAGGACAGGTTACAAAGAGTCAGACATGACTGAGCGACTTTCACTTTCACTTTAGTCATCATCAAGCATGAATCTGTCATCAGTTCCAGCTCTGAAAGTTCTCTCTCCTTTTCTGAGAAATTAGCTAAATTAACACATCTGCAATAACAATTATGGTACTTTCCCATCAACTTCTTTACCTGGCAACTGGCTAGTTTCTTTTAATACTGATTGTGAGGCTGTCTGATTTCAGAAGTGTTAAAATGTGAAAAAAATCGGGACTTCTTTTTTTTTTTGAAGACATGCAGTTTCTAAGCGCTCTGGGAAATAAACGAGGAAGTGATTAATTTTGCTTGGGGAAGAGGTGACATTTGAGTTGAGTCTGGGAAGTTGAGCAGGAGTTTCTCAGGCAGATAAGAGGCTAAAAGCTATCCGAAGCCAAGAGAAATCTCTATTATGGTGTTTATCTGAACCTATTCTGTTAATATTGTTCCACTCCCATGAGTCTGTAAATTTCTTGAGGTCATGAACCAATTCTGTCTCCAAAACAGCCCATTAGCTCATTTTTGGGGTCATTTAATTATTGTTTACTTATTCTTTTCATATTTACTAACTTTATTGATATATATACTTACTGAAAAAATAATATTATGAGTAGCTTGTTGTAGAACTCTTGGTAAGTACACAGAGGCAAATAAATCCCACACAAATCTGTTGTAAATCCCCATTTGGAGAAACTATTGTTATTATATTGCGTCAGGCCTTTTTAAAAAATTCATATGTACATATGATTTATCTACCTATACTTTTAAAGCAAAAGTGGTATGTTTATTAGTTCATAATGTTATTTTTACTTAACCATCATATTAAAAATATTGATCACCATTTGCCTACCCATTAAAGGAAATAATGTCAACTCATAGTTTTCTACTCTTAATTGACTTGATCTCATGACCCCAGCTGATTGAACTAAAGGCTTGGCATCTGACCCAAGGACAGCCCACCTCTAGGTGGTCAGAGACATGCTCATGGGGTGAAAAGATGAGCTGGGCCAATCAGATGTCCCTGGATCATGGAATTGGGCAACCGACATCCTCAGTGGAGCTGATGATGCAAGGATGCCATGGCCTTGCATCAAATAGAGGTTAGAGTTGTGAGGGAGCAGAAAAAATTAGAATGGAGGAAGCTGGTTGTCAGAGAGAGAGGAGGGTAGAACAGGCCTGTGGCAAAAACCAAGATGCCCAGACGGACAGAGCCATGCCATCAGGCTTCTGTTAGTCTTATTTTTTTCTTGCTCCAGTGTTCTAGTCTATACATGTTTATTATAAATACTTCCCTTTCAGTCTTCTTTCCTCTAAAGATAACAAAGTGGGTTTTTTGAGTTCCCTGGTGGTCCAGTGGTTAGGACTCAGTGCTTCCATGGCAAGGGGCATGGGTTCGATCCCTTGGGGGGGCGGGTACTAAAAGCCCACATGACATGAGGCAAGGCCAAAAACAAGAAACAAAGAAAAAAAAAAACAATGGGTGTCTATTTCTTCAAGTCTGACTGGAACCATAAATCATTACTTATGTCTGTATAGCATCCCATTGTGTGGAGCTGCCATTACTAAGTATAAACCAAGCAAACAGAAACAACCTAGTGATGGGCATTTAAGACTTTTCCAATAAGCATCTTCATCATCAATTTTTTTCATGTTAAAAAATAACTTTGCTACAATATATTCCAAGAAGTAAAATTCCTTGTTTGAAGGATGGCTGTGTAACCACAAAGTTGGACTTCAGAAAGATTGTATCAATGGGGCTCAATCAGCAGTGCATGAGAAAGGTTGCTTTTTCACCCTCTTGCCAATAGGATCAATTAGGTACTGATGAATCTATTTGCAGGGCAGGAACAGAGATGCAGGCAGACTTGTGGACACAGCAGAGGAAAAAGATGGTGGGACGAATTGAGAGGGTGGCATTGAAACATATAACCATGTGTAAAATAGATAGCTAGTGGGAAGTTGTATAACACAGGGAGCTCAACCTGGTGCTATGTGACAACTTAGAGGGGTGCAATGGGATAAGAGGTGGGACGGAGGTTCAAGAGGGAGGGGACATATGTATACTTAGGGCTGGTTCATGTTGTTATGTGGCAGAAACCAACACAACACTGTAAAGCAATTATCCTCCAATTAAAAATAAATTAAAAAAAAAAAGAAAACGTTGGTACTCTGATGTCAGTTATGACCATAATGTACATTTCCCTGAACTTGTTTTCATTGAACAGGCATGTGGATTCTGTCATTAAACAGACCTGAACTTGAGTTCCAGTTCTGCCTGTTGCTGTGTGGCTTCAGTTGAATTACTTAGTTCTCCATTTTCTCATCTTTAAATTGTTGAGATAATATTTCTTTGTTAGGATTATTATAAGGTTCAGATGAGAAAATAAATATAGCATACAAAGTCCAGTAAAGCCTCAGTACATTTCATTTATTTACTTAAGAAAAATGACAATTTGTGACAATTAGATAAAAGCTATTTTAGATATTTGAAACTCAGTGGGATACGAGCTTAAATATTTAATACCTGTTGGAACTGTATGGTTCAAAACTTCCCTGGTAGTCCAGTGATTGAGACTTCTCCTTCCAATGCAGAGGGTGTGGGATCCATCCCTGGTGGGGGAGCTAAGATCCCGTATGCCTCCGGGCCAAAAAAAAAAAAAGCAAAACATAAAACAGAAGCAATATTGTAACAAATTCAATAAAGACTTTAAAAATGATCCACATCAAAAACATCTTTTAAAAAAGTGATTTTGTTTTGAAAACCTTGAGAAAGAACTAATTTCTGGGGAGGGAGGATTGGGATGGGGAACACATGTAAATCCATGGCTGATTCATGTCAATGTATGGCAAACACCACTACAATATTCTAAAGTAATTAGCCTCCAACTAATAAAAATAAATGGAAAAAAAAAGAACTAATTTCTGAATTTGTAACAAATTAAACCTTTGGCCATTTTTTTTTTAATGGAGGTATTCTGTACTTATAGTTTATCCAGTATCTCACTTTAATATTTTAAAGGAAGAATGGGTAAGATGAAAGTTGCTAGAGCAAAAAGCCTGGAGTCAGGTTGTGAAGTGGCTTATTTGGCATGCTAAGGAACTTGGACTATATCCTGAAGAAAGTATTAGGAAAAGACCATAATAAGGAAGAATACGACAGCGTTTGCAGTTTAGAAAGAATAGGCAAGTCACTGCAGGGACTTGGCTGGCAGAGTGGAGAACAGAGATGATGTAATCACAGTGGAGACAGAGACAAAAGCAAGACACTTCAGAAATAATACCAACTGCACATAAGACATGAGACAAGGAGTCTGAACTGGGGCTTCTAGGAAGTCTGGTCTGAGATACATGTTTACAACTCCTCAGCAATTTAAGGTGAACGTGCATAGTTATTTAGAAAAAAAATGGGCAAAGAAGAAACTGAAGAGAGCTGAGGACAGAATTCCGTTGCATACCAATATTTTAAGGGCAGGCCACAAGCTGCAAGGAGAGGAGGCACTCCTAAAAAGGTAAAGAGTTCCCTAAAAGGAAGAACTTGCAAAAAACAGTGGGAATGAATCTAGGGGAAAGGAAATCTGGACAAACACAACACTCCAGCTTTAGCATCCACTTCTCAGATATTAGAGGGGTTAAGCAGTTCAACTCCAGCGACAGTCGGAAGACCTGACGAAATCTGGGAGAAGTTTCGACTGCCAGTATGTGCGGCCCCTTAGGGCAGTTTGGGTCCTGCATGTGTCCACAGGAACACACTGGGCCACTTCAAAGGAGGCCTTCCTTGAGCCCTTTGGTGCAGAAGAGTTTGGTTAGGCGGGAAGGGGAATGGAAGATGCCCACGTTTTTTGTGTCAGGCTACAGACACTGGAGGCATTTCGATAAGTGGCGCGGATAGGGCGGCGGCCTGCGAGGGCAAAGATCCAAGGCCCGGGCGGGTCTTCTCAGTCGAGAGGAGCTGCCAGCGAGTAGGGCTGGCGGGCAGGCTCCGCCTTCTTCCTTCCGCCTCCAGAGGGCGTTGTGGGTGCAGGGAGGGGGCCAGGGGCGGAGCCGGGAGGCTCAGGCCCCGCCTCCTTCCGCCCTCTCCTGTCGGCGCGGCAGGGCGGGGACGCTGGGGCGGGGACGCTGGGGCGGGGACGCTGGGGCGGGGCCCGCGGGTGGGGCCGGCGGCGCGGGGCGGAGCCTCGGGGACCAGGGCAGCCCGCGCACTGTGCAGTAGCTGCCGCCGCCGCCGCCCGCGCTTCCAAGGTCTCGCCGCTTCCTGAGCAGAGACCCGGGCTCGGCCGCCATGTCCTCCGCGGACGAGGTTGACGGACTGGGCGTGGCTCGGCCGCACTATGGCTGTGAGTGTGGGCTTCGCGGTGCCGGGGACCCGGGGCAGGCTCGCCGTCTCCCCGGCGCCGTTTTCCCGGGGGGCTGGCCGGGCGGGTGGGGCAGGGCGGCTGTGGGCCGTGCGGACCCGGAAGAGCCGGTGCGACGGGGTGGCGGGTGGCGAGGCCCCCAGCCCGCGCCCCCTCGGTGTCCGAGGCGGCGGGGAGGACCCCGGCCGCCCCCACGCCTAGTCCCGGGCGCTGCGGCCGGAGGGCCCCACCCAGCGCCTCTCGCCGCCCAGCTCGACCGAGATTGGGGAGACGGCCTAGGGTGAGGTGGCAGGAGGACGGTGCAGGGCGTGTCCCGGGAACCGGAGCCCCGAGACGCGGGCTCTGTTCGGGCTTCGCGGGAAGGCGCTGCCCGAGCGCTGCCTGCGGGTACATCCAGGGTCCGGACCTGCCCGGCCCCAGGCTAGCTGAGAGGTGCGGCCCTGGGCAAGTCACTTCAGCTTTCTCGGGCTTAGTTCCCTCGACAGGATTTCAAAAGTGAAGACACAAAAAAGAAAAAAAGAAACATACCTCTGACTTCCTCATTTTCCGAATCTTATTTTCTGTCCTTGTCCTGGAACATCACTGAACTGCAGGTGGAATAGTTACCGCTGACCAAAGGAGGGCCTTTTGGAGTCTTGAGGGTTCCGATTTTATTTGATATTCTGAGAATAGTGTTTTTGGCTAATTTCACTCGACAATTTTGTGCGACGTGTTATGTCAAATTTGTGACATTAAAGCTGAGTAAGACCAGACCCTGCTTTCAAAGAACGGTTTAATTAGGGAGGCAGACAGGTGTAACTATCTAATGTTAATAAGGAGGGATAGAGATAAAGATGTCATGTGAACCAACCAGGCTTAAAAGGTAATGTGGATGAAGAGGAGGGGTTTGGGGAAGGCAGTAGGAGCACAGATGGGACATTTGAACACAGCCTTGCAGGATGCTGTGCATTGTGACAGGGCAGGGTGGGGCAAGACATGAAGGTGAAGCGGACGAGCGTGAACTAAGTTATGGAAGAGAAGAGCGCTGTGTGTGTTGACTCCTGAGTTGTGTGGAGTACACAGTGGTGGTGGTGGGGGGAAGAGTTACCAAAAGTAGTTGCGGCTAAATTGGGAAAGGCATTGAATGCCAGCCCCAGCACTTAGGCATTTTTTCTGTATCCTGGATGCCTATAAAGGAAGCAGGTTGCTTTGAAGTTAATCTTAGGGGCTTTTGATACAGACCACCTGGGTTTGAATATAGGCCCCCATCATTTATTAGCCTTGGGGCACAGATCACCCAGCCTCAGTTTCCTCATTTGTAAATCATTTGATAATCACAGGATTGTTGTGGGGCTTCCATGGGAGAATGCATGTAAAATGCACAGTACAATTACTGCCACTTAGGTCTCAATGATTGCTGGCTTTATTGATTAATAAAAATGTGGAAAAGTGTGACGTGCTCTGGATTGAGAGTCTGGCAGATAGATCAGCACAAATTTGGACCAAAATCTCAAGTCATATAGTACATATAGTACATGTTCATAATATTGGGGGTGTCCCAGGTTGCTTATCAGTAAAGAATCCACCTGCCAGTGTAGGAGACGTGGGTTCAATCCCTGGGTCAGGAAGATCCCCTGGAGAAGGAAATAGCAACTGACTTCAGTATTATTGCCTGAAGAATCCCATGGACAGAGGAGGCTAGCGGGCTGTAGTCCCTGAGGTTGAAAGAGTTGGACACAAGTTAGCAACTGAACAACTGTAACAACTGTACAATATGTTATTGTACTTAAAGGTACAATAACATAATATTGTACTTTTAAGTAATACCAAGATGAATATATAACAATTGAAAAATGGTTCCTATCTGAGGAAAGTCATTATATTACACCTGGCTATCCACACGTTACCCTAACTCTCCAGGTGACCAGCAGGAATTTGATGCTGTGGCATTCTTTCATCGCTCAGGAAGGGTTACAGAGTCTTGCGCTTACATTCTTTCTTTTATGTTTTAGCTGTCCTGGATAATGAGAGACTTACTGCAGAGGAGATGGATGAGAGGAGACGTCAGAATGTGGCCTACGAATACCTTTGTCATTTGGAAGAAGCAAAGAGGTAAAGACTGGCTGGAGAGAAGATTGGGAGAAAGGAGCTGATACTGTGGGGACAAAGATAAAGATCTCATTGAGTATGTTGTAGGTGTGACTGTGGGAGGCAGGTCGTTTGAAGGAATAAGTATAGCTAGGATATTTTTTTCATAGGAGCAAGTAGCCTTGATTTGTAGTTTATCATGAAACAGTCTGAGGGACACTTGGTTCATTCTCTTCAGTCGTGTCCAGTGGGCACTTATGTATACTGAAGAATTTCCAGGTTTGTGTTGTTTAGTTTTATGCTTATGGTGCATGTTTTGGGCACTACCAGCTATATGGGAGGAAAGCATTTTTAAGGTTTCAAGTTTGGGGCCTTAATGTTTCACTGGTTGTTTACTGATTTTGCTTTATATGTGAATTGGGTCTGTTTTCCCCTTGGTAGTGCTCTGGGTGTATCTCCATCCATTTGGCAATATTCAAAGACTGTTTACCAAAGGCAGTGTCATCTGCTTTCTTTGTGAAGTTAATGTGCAACTGATGTTTTCCATTTTCAGATGCTCCAAGACCTTGTGGTTTTAGAGTGTCGATTTACTATCAGTAGTTCATTTCTTTTGTTCTGGTGCTTGGTTTTTTTTTGCAAGATTGCGGGGTAGATAGATGTAATTACAGATCATGTATCCTATAAGTGAGCTTTGGTGGAAAAGGCCAGCAAGGGAAAATGAGAGGTTTTGTGGTTAAAGTCTAATGAAAATCCAGGAGTTTTCAAAGGGTGCTAATAAACAAGAGTTTTTTGTCTTGTTTTGTCTTGTAAATTTTGAAAATTTTAAAACACTAAGGAAAGTCCAGAGAACAATACAGCAAACATCATGTATTCCAAAACTAGCAAGTGTCAGTCCATCAGATATTCCCCCTTGCTCTAAAAAGGCTCAGTTGGCGTCCCCTTTGTGTTCCTCCCTGATCCCATTCTCCTTTCTATTCCTGGGGTTACCTCTAATATGCATTTGATGCATCTTCTTGAATCTGGGCTTCTTTTCTGAGCTTAAAGCCCTTGCATGAGACTGGGGGAGCGGAGAGGGGATTAATGATGATTTAGGTGGAAAGAATGGTAATAGCACTTGTTTTTCTAAATGGAAGGTTAAATGGAAGGAGGTGAATATGTTATTAGGAAGGGGGATGTTTCTCATGCAGAGTTTGTAAGGAACAAAAACATTAAGTCCTCTGTTACTCAAATTATGGACTAGGTCTAGTTTTGGAAGGTAAAGAATTTGAAAGCTGTAGCTGATATGAAAGACCCCTTGTGCTCTGTGAAGACTTGGTGTCTTTGTTGAGGTGACCTGTGGATGAGAGAAGGGCCCCAACCTGTCTTCCTTCCCCTGTGTGAACCATTTCTGCTTTTAATATTGGATTTGCACAGTAAAATTCCCTTTCTAAAAGAGGGTATTTTAGTTAACATTCCCTTGCGACCACTAATCCAGTTCCACTATTATTATTTTTTAATTTGGCCATGCTTGTGGCTTGTGTGATCTTGGTTCCCCGATGAGGGATCAAAATTGCACCTTTGGCAGTGAAAGCTTGGAGTCCTAACCCTTGAACTGCCCCGGGAAGTCCCCAGTTCAGCTTATCTAGTTCAGCCATCTCATTTCAGTAAGGAAACTGAGGTCTGAATGTCCATGGTCATGTGTAGTTTTCTTGATTGAAGAATAGTTTCTATCATTTTAAACAGTGGTTTTTAACCAGCTGTGTATGTCAGAATTGTCAGGGGAGCTTAAGAAATGTGTCTATTTGAACTTTACCACAGAGATTCTGGTTTAGTAGATCTGGGCTAGAAGGTCCAGATAACTATATATTTTAAAAACTCCTAATGGTTCTGATTGGGCTTTCCTAGTGACTCAGTGGTAAAGAATCCAACTGCCAATGCAAGAGACGTAGTTTCAATCCCTGGCTCGGGAAGATCCCTCTGGAGAAGGAAATAGCAACCCACTCCAGTATTCTTGCCTGGAGAATCCCATGGACAGAGGAGACTGGCGGGCTACAGTCCCTGTGATCGCAGAGTCAGACACGACCTAGTGACTAAACAACAGCAAAATGGTTCTCATGGTCCCCCCTAGTAGAGAAATGAGATTGAAAATCACATTTTAGAACTCTCCCTTACACTAGATTACGGTAGCCTGACTAGGATGGTGTTCTTTACCACATTTTCTTCCTCAAGTGCTGCGCTAGGAAGGCATTTCATTTCCCTCTACTCCAGAGCATGTTCTTTTCTGGCAGGTTTTTTTTTTTTTTTTTTCCTTGAGTAAAAAAGGCTCCCATTTCCTTTAAAATCCATCCAGGAGCCATGATCTCCTGGGACGCTTTTCAGTTGGGTGCTTCTGCATACTTAGGGAGTGATTAAGGCGGTGAGACATTTGAGACAGTCTTGATTTTTCATGCTTTTGGCTACAGGGGAGAGCATAATAGTGGCTTTTTGTCCTTGTACACTCTGCACTCTGGCCCCACATTGAGGAAATGTGCCTGGTTTATTTTATGGAGGCAGTTACAGAAGATCTGGATGCAGTAGTTTTTGTTGTTTAAAGCTTTGATTAGATTATCAACTTCTGGAAGCACCTCTTCAGACTTTACACTGAAAGAGGGCTAGGACAAGAAGCCTGGGGATGTGGTGCTGAGAAAAGGAGACTGGGATACCTGCTGGCCACCCACTGAGGCTGCTGCCTCCCCTAGAGAGTGTCCGAGGTGTGCCACAGGCAGGTCACATGCTCTTCCTTATTAGCTGCAGCTTCAGTTATTAGCAGCAGTGGCGTCTCCTGCCCTGGTGAGCTGGGTTCTGTGTACCTTGTGTGCTGCCCAGGCACCTCTGGCACAAGTCCTTTTTGCCTCTTTGGATTCAGGATTGCCATCCTGTTTCCTTCATAACCTCTACCCCTCCCAGTTTGGAGGAGTCCCAAGGTCTGGAATTTACGGCCACTCCAGGGCCAGGAAGAACGATCAGAGAGATCCAGGGGAGAAAAGGTTCCCCTCTTTAGTTCTATTTATAATACTGCTGCCCCTCCCACTAGTGGCCCCACCTTATAGCACAGTGGCCCCATTGTGTATCCCGGGGCACTGTGCTTTCTCCTGTGCGCCACAGCTCTGCTGTGGGAAGAGAGGAGAGCGTGTGGACGGAGAGAGCATATATACAGGGCGTGCAGGCGGGGAGTGTGAGTGAGAGTATGTTGGAGAACAAGTGAGAGCGTGTTGTGAGTTTAACCTGAAAGGTTAAGTGGGAAAAGTTAGGAGTGAGTCTCTACAAGTGTACACTCTGGGCATGGTTGGGAAATAGAAACTACAGAGATTCTGCTTTACTCTAGTTTCAATACGGAAATTAAGTTAGTGTTCTAATGCAGTGTCATCGAGTTTTATGCTGAGGGCTACAGAGCAGACCAAGGGCTTTTTATTAAGTGAGACTTCTTACATTCTGTATTTATGCTTAAATATGGGCTCATTTTTATTCTATTGCCTGTTCTGATTGGGCTTTAGATTTGTTTTGGCTTAGCAGCAGTTGTACAGTGGAGATAAAGAGCATTTTTCACTCAGTTGAAGGAGGTGAGGTTTAAATATATGAGATGTGGTAAGTGTTCAGTAATAGAAAGATCAGAAGGTTCAGGTGAAAAGAACTGAGAAGGGAATGTAATATTCTGCAGGGGAGGAGAAGGAATGAGTAGGACTAAAAATGGGAGGAGATCCAGTTAGGTTTAAGGTCACAGGAAGAAGGCTAATTCCAGCATTTCCCCAAGTTTGCCAGTTTAGGATTCCTTCTTTCAGAGGCTTGCCCACACACCCTTCTGAGCCCGTCATGGGTCTCCTTCCTCTTGCTTAAGTCAGGGAGCAGAGCAACTTCTCCCCCCGCTCCCCCAAAGTGGGGAAAAGGGAAGGCTGTGGCTGGTTGGAGACTGTCAAAAACCATGTGATGTTAACAAGAGTGTAACACTAAATAGAAGCACTTTACCTTCCGTAATTAAGGGGCGTTGAAAAAGTATCTTGCAAAGAAATCAGTCATTGAGAACAAATTCTCTTTTGTATGTA
This sequence comes from Odocoileus virginianus, assembly GCF_023699985.2. Lineage (NCBI taxonomy): Eukaryota > Metazoa > Chordata > Mammalia > Artiodactyla > Cervidae > Odocoileus > Odocoileus virginianus. The sequence goes on from NC_069689.1 coordinate 59,755,142, forward strand.
TGTATGTCTTTGTTGCTGGCATTGAATATTTTCCAGATCTCCTTTCCTGTAAGTGGGATCAGAATTCCAGTTACATCTGGATGTATCTAGGCTGGTACACTGCGATCATAAAAAGAGAAATTAAAGGCGTTTAACTAGAAGCTTGCCCACCAGCTTGGAGAATTCCCTTAGGGAGGAATATCACTTAGAGATTGGGGAGGGTAATTTTTAGATTGACCCAAGCTCTCTTTTCACAGATGAGAAAACAAATATAATTGTTTGATGAGGCCCAGTGTGACTAAGGGGCCACAATAAATGTAGCTTTGTAGTGGTACTTTCGAAGTACAAGCTGGATGCGTTCATGTATTTATGATTATCAAGGAGAAGTATGGGGCGAATTTGTTCTTAAAATGGAGACATAGATGAAAGTCTCATTTTTTCTGAAGCTTACCTAGTGCAACTGCCTTGGACAGACTCCATGGTAAGAAGTGTGTTGCTGTTTAAAAGTGATAAAACTGATTCAAACTAAGAGTGCCTTTTCATATTATTACAGTGTTACAAATCAGCAGATATGTTCCCAGCTAGGCCACATAAACCTTGCCTACAGTGTAGCTGAGCCATTTAGTAAATTTACAATTTGAGAAATGTAGACAGTAATCTGGTATAAATTAGGCAGTCTACTAGTTATTAGCTGTTGTGATTACTAAGAAGAGTCATATGACCATAGTCTCATAATACTTATAATTAAGTAAAACAAATTTTAAAAGCCTGAATAAAGCATCTTTGAAAATCTTGACTGTTGAAATACTCGAAGTGTAAAGAATGAGGACTTTCAGTTTTGGCAGGTGTGAGTCTGATTCTGGTCTTGCAAGTTTCTTAACCTTAGGGGGCAGAGCCCAAGTTTGTACTTTGCAGAATGCTGTGCATTTTAAGGAGTTGAGGTGAGTGTTAAGTGCCTGGCACAGTGTCTGAAGTACAGTAGGAACTCAATAAACGTATTCTTTATCCTGGTCCTTGGGAAAAAGCAGATTTAATATGAAGATGATGAGGCATTCATAAACTTTTCCGGGGAATTTTCTGGGTACTTTCAAGATTCTCAAGGTTGGTAGCTCTAGTTTTTTCTCTTCAATCTTAAGCTGCTGTCTGAAAGAACAAGAGGATACTTCTAGGTATTGGAGGGTGTGAGAAGACTTTTCCTTTTTACATAATGCTTTTCCATATACCTAAAATGCTTTTTGAAGGCAGTGGCAACCCACTCCAGTGTTCTTGCCTGGAGAATCCCAGGGACGGGGGAGCCTGGTAGGCTGCCTTCTATGGGGTCGCACAGAGTCGGACACGACGGAAGTGACTTAGCAGCAGCAGCTACAAAATGCTTTTTACAATGATCATGAATTTTATAATGAAAAACGAATGGATTAAGAAAAAGGAAAAACTGTGAATTCCTTGGCGGTCCAGTGTTTAAGACTCTGCACTTTTACTGCGGAGGATCCAGGTTCAATCTCTTGATTGAAAAAAGAAGAAAGAAAAAGGAAAGAGTGTCCAAGTATATAGTTTTTAGATAGTGGTAATCACAAATTTTGGGCTTCCCTGGTGGATCAGACAGTAAAGAAATTTAGAATTTGTAATTGCTGTCTTAATTACTATTTTTATTGGGTACATGATGTCTGTTATTTAGATTTATTCCAAAGTTATATTGCCTTAATTTCTGAAATGATTAAACGTTTGCCCATATATTTGTTTATTGTTTGTTTTATTATGCAAATTATCAATGGCGTTTGTCTGTTTTCTAGAGTTATATTGTTGATTTTTGGATGCTTATGGGTATCAGGCTGTCGTATTACTATATTTTCTCTTAATTTTCCATTTTATTATTTCACTGTATGGAGGTTTTAAATTTTATGTAGTTTAAGTGTTAATCTTTTTGCAATTTCTGCTATCTAGTTTAATTTCTGTAAGGCTTTGCTAAAATTTGAAGTTTTCTGTTAGCTTTTCTATGATTTAGTGATTTAATTTTTTGTTTTTTTTGTGATTTTTTAGGCATCTAAGTCTTTAAATTTCATGTTTCTAAATCATTCTGATATTATTTAAAAATAATCTTTATACTATGTATTAGCAATTGATATCTACTATGTCATATATTGAATTACATATAGTTATCTTTCTAGGCTTATTATTCTGTTATGGTGAACTGTATTTCATTTTTCTTAGAGAAATGTATGACTGCATTTTTTATATTTGTTATTTAGAAACAACATTTGAAGCTAGCTTGATTTTTAGCTCCAAGACAAGTAACATTTTAAAAACACTGTTTCACAATTTGGAACTTGTAACGTTCTTACTTCTTATAAAGTGTCCTCATGTTACATATTACAGTTGATACTGGCTTAGTAATTTTGCCTTGAATGCAGAGAGTCTTCTCAACTTATATCTTCATATCTTTTAAATTTATTTTTGCTCTTGGAAATTGTTATACCTTTAATAATCGGTTCTAATTTAGTAGTCTTTCTTGGGGGTGCCTGTTGGTAGGTTAGATATCTCAGTGTCTTATGGCTGATCTTGTTTGTTTAAATCTTCTGTTTCACTAACTTGGTTTTCTGCCATCTTGATTTTTCCTCTTTGAGTCTGTTAATGGTGGTTGCTTTGTCCTATTGCAGTGTTCATTTTGGCCTACTAACTCCTTTTCCCTCTCTACTATTGTTAATAGATCAAAAGGTCTCTGATTTGGCTACAAACTCCTTCTTTCCACCTGAAAAGGATCCTGTATGTATCACTAAATAGTGTGATTAAGGATCCTTTGCAGATGGAAAAACGGAGTTTGTAGCCAAGAGTTGGTTACTTTACCAGTTCCCCTTATTTTCACTAAGTGTTGGAGTGGTTATGACCACAGGAAATTGGTGTTAACCGGTTTGTTCGCCAGTCAAGGTTAGGAAAGTTTGGTTGGGCTAAGTCTTGGGCCGTTAGTTTGACCTCATCTGACATATTTCTTCTGGCCTTAGATGTCAAAGCAGCAATTGTTCATATGCCTTGATGTTCCCCAATTTAAGAAACAGTAAAAATATACTTGAAGGCCTAAGTTGGCATGTTTTAGGAATGTGATTTTCTGGCTTTGCATGATACTTTGTCTCTTAATTTCTGCATGATTCCTTCTGTTTCACAGTTTAGCAATTTGGGGATACCTGAAGGATCTGTTTCGAATATTTTTAAACTGTGAGGTATTTGATGTCGCATGGCTGTTTCCATCTGGGGCTGCTAAGTAAACCCTTTCACAGGAAGTATTTGTGTAAGAAAGGGCTAGTAGGCAAAGTGAGACCATCCGGAAGTGATTCATGCGACTGGGGTTGTTTGTTTAAGTTGGGACTTGGTTGCCTAGAGACCGTATCTGAGCAAGCTGAGTGAAGTGCCACATGAATGCAGAGGTTCCGTTGCCTACCTGATCGAAAAAAGACCCTGCCATTTGATTTTTCTTCTGAAAGACCTCATAATCTCATTGATCCCTGTACTTTGACTGTGTATGAATCAAAAAATCTTAAATATATAAATGAAAAAATCTGGTTAAAGGGTTTATGTTGAAGGGAAAATCTACTTGCTTAAATCTGAATGTTTAAAATTTTTTCTTTTAATTTGTGATAGGAAGAATTAACTTTTTTCAGTGTTTTATTGTAGAAACTTTAATACTTCAGATACCTTTACACCAGCTAAGAGGTAGCAAAACAACCCCCACCCCCCAAACCAAAAACCAACCCTGCGGTTTGCATGGACAGCATGATATGCAATATTTTCTGTTTGCTAGTGTCTTCCCCCCTCTCCCTCTTCATCATCATCATCATCAGTATCATTTATTCTGCACTCATCATGTACTGGGTACTATGCTAAGCCCTTCATATGTGTTGTCTAGTTAGCTGTGCTTGAAGTCACGTGAGGTGCTTATTCTTATCTACACTTAACAGAAAAGAAAGCAAAGTGCAGAGAGCTTGACTCACCATCTCTTTAAGTGATAGATCCAGATTCCAGGCTTGGTGAGGACTCCAAAGCCTTTGCTTTTCCCTGGTCCAGTCTCTCACTGCCGTACCACTTGTGCTTCAAAATCTAATGCCAGCAACAGTAGTTACCAGTAATTAAGCAGAATGATGGTGTGTTGTGTGTTCAGATACTAAGTCATCTCCAACTCTCTGTAACCCCATGGACCACAGCATGCCAGGCTCCCCTGTCTTTCACTGCCTCCCAGAGTTTGCTCAAATTCATGTCCATGGAGTCAGTGATGCCATCTAACCATCTCATCTTCTGCCACCCTCTTTTTCTTTTGCCTCAGTCTTCCCCAGCATCAGGGTCTTTTCCAATGTGTTGACTCTTCGCATCAGGTGGCCAAAGTATTGGAGCTTCAGCATCAGTCCTTTCAATGAATGTTCAGGGTTGATTTCCTTTAGGATTGATTGGTTTGATCTCCTTGCATACAACATTACAGTGAGATAGGCATTGTTTTTATTTTAAAGAGGGACAAAAATAAGTTGGTATCACATATTTCAAGGTCACGTAGCTATCTGTGGAACTCAAGCCCACTTCTGTGTGACACTATCACTACTGCTCTCAACCTCTACTGAAGGGGCAACGTTTTAAGTCCACAATTCAGTCAGCTAGTTCCCAGACATTAAACAGCTTCCTGGTGTCAGGTGGGTGAGGGAACATAAGCTGTTTCTAGCTTCTCATTGCAGAGTCTCTTTTACCTGCTTCATATAGGTGATCTCTGTATTTGTCTCATGTATTTTTGTGTCTAACAAATTGTCAGACTCTGCCTGTATACTTTTTCTTAAAAAGCTAAAGATAATGACAGGCATACATGAGTAACTGCTGATTCTTGATTGAGGAAAAATTTGTGCCTGCATGCTTATAAGGAATGCAGTACTCATTAAGTTAAGTGATTTTTTACAGGGGTCTAGAAACATAACTTGGGACTTCCCTGGAGGCTCAGTGGTAAAGAATCTGCCTGCCAATTCAGGAGACTCAGGTTTGATCCGTGAGTGAGAAAAATGCCCTGGAGGAGGAAATGGCGCCCCACTCCAGTATTCTTGCCTAGAGAATCCCGTGGACAGAGGAGCCTGGTGGGCTGCAGTCCATGGGGTTGCGAAGAGTCAGACACCACTGAGTGACTAAACAGCAACAACAGCAGCAACAAGAGACATAACTGGTCTGTGATAAACTTGTGTCTGTTTAACTTTTTTGACCTAACTGCTGCTCACTAAGATGGCCTCCCGGGATTGGAAGTAGACGCAGTAGAGGTCCCATGGTTGCATATAGCAGCTCTGGGGAGACTAGAGAGAGGGCCTGGTTAGTTTTCTTCTTCCTAACCCAGCACCTCTTCTCAGTTCAGCTCAGAAAAGCTTTCCTCCTTCCCAGTTGCTTATTTTTTCAATAGTGACCTCATGCAGACAGGAGTGGCATTGGAAATTGCCTTGGACAGTTTGGCAAGAATTGTATTTTTTGGTGTTGTGGGTGGAGGAAAGGCCTGTCTCCAGGCCTCTATTTCTTCCTTACTCCAAATACCTTCCTGTTGACTCACTGGAAATCCTAACGAGAAGCAGAAGGAGCATCGGAGAGGCGGCTGCCAGCCCAGGGCTTGGCTTCTGTCGGGCTAGAAGTCTGGGGACTCAGAGGACTCTGGATTTAAGAAAAATTGTGAGACTTTTGCAATGGAAGGAAATACTATTGTGATAGGTGTTTATCTGTAAGGTAGAAAGCATCAGCCTTTTGCTAGGGATCATTAATCAGCAACATAAAAAACTTAAGACTGTTTCCTTGAAATGGCTTAGTTAGTGTTCCTAAAAATTGAAGCAGAGAAACTGAAGTATAAAAAGAGGGAATGGGGCACATTTAGAAAACCTGAAAGGGAAAAAAAACCTATGATCATTAAAAATAGATAAATGATATAAATATAAAATGTAAGGGAATTCCTTGGTGGTCCAGTGGTTGGGACTTTATGCTTTCACTGCCGAGAGTGAGGGTCTAACCCCTGGTGGAACAGCTAGGATCTAGTAAGCTGAGTGGAGCAGTCAAAAAAAAATTTTTTTGAATTGAAAAAATCTTATGGTGTAGCAGATCATTTTATTACAAATAACATGCATCTCAGATAAAGTTTAAAACAGCTAAAAGGAGACAAAAGTTACTTATCACTTCCATGGCTATCAAAGCACAATGTTTTCCTGCCCCGAAGACTTATCACTATGTTGTTTCTTTGGACAGTGCTGCTTAGTCATTGCTAGTTTGATGAGCTTGTGCTAGACAGTTGCTTGACTTTGGGGGTTTTCCTTTAAAAACTCAAGAACACCCACAAAGGTGTTGGCAAATTTGGTCTTTAACTTTTTAAAATTACAGTTTTATTATTAATCACTTAAAAAACAGGTAGTATAGGGACATGATACTTAATTCAGAAGCTCTGCTAGGATATTCAGTAAAGAAAAAAAAAGTCTGCCTGCCTAGTCTTGTTTCTCAAGCACCCAGATCTTCTCCGTATATGCAAAATCACTTTTGTTTCCTTGTGTAGAAGTGATAACACTATATTTTCTTCTTTGCATTTTGTAATATATTCTGCCTGAATACATTATAGTGCTCATTTGTTTCTTTTTCCCCTTCACAGTTGCATGGTTTTTCAGTGCATGGATTTAACCTATTAGTGGACATATCCCTCCCAGCTCTTACTCTCATCAGTAGTGGTGTAGTTAGCAACTTTGTATGGCTGCCATCTTGCACTTACGAGTGTTGTAGGATGAGTTTCTAGAAGTGGAATTTCTTTTTTTTTTGTTTTGTTTGAGATCACTTTATTGCTAAACAAGTTGCTACAGATTTATGAGAACAAATCATTTGATTTTCATGGAACCTTGAATTTTAAATATTGGAATAAGGGATTGTGGACCCACACCTCTCCATGGATATTAAAAAGAAAAAAATCCAAACCAAGAACTTACAAAGATGAATTTATAATCATCCCTCTTCCAGTTTATCTTCTTTCTCAACCTCACTTGCCAGCTCTACTAGACATTCAGTTAGGCAAACCTAGAAATTGCACTTTTTTTTTCCTGTCACCTTTCAGGTCCAATTGATGCAGTTTTTTATTGTTGTTTTAATACGTACATGTGCAGACATGCGTGCACCCACACCCACACCCCATCTATTTCTGTCAGCTTACCCCATCCTCACTGCCACTTCCCATATTCAAGCTACTCTCATTGCCTAATTGATTTACAAAGATAATCTGGTCTCATATCACCTGGGCTTTACTGATGGCTCAGCGGTAAAGAATCCGCCTGCAGTGCAGGAGATGTGGGTTTGATCCCTCGGTTGGGAATATTCCCCTGGAGGAAGAAATGGCAGCCCACTCCAGTATTAATGCCTGCAGAATTCCATGGACAGAGGAGCCTGGAGGGTTATAGTGCATGGTGTCGCAGAGTCTGACACGATGAGGATGCACATATCCACTTTTGATCTCTTCCAAGTGATTCTTTATCTTTAAAGACAATGATCATGTGCAGGCAAATAACGCCCCCCCCCCCCCCCCCCCCCCCAGCACAATGCTATCCCATGCTATTTAATTTCCTCTCTCCTTCATTAACAGTTACTTAAGATAGGAAACTACACACCTGCAAGGTGCTGGTGGAGTTTGACTATCTAGGCTCAAATCTATGATCTAAACCAAATTAGCTTGTTTTTTTTTTTTTTTTTTCCAGTCATTAAGCTGTGTCCGACTCTTTTGTGACCCCATGGACTGTAGCATGCCAGGCTCCTCTGTTCATGGAATTTCCCAGGCAAGAATACTGGAGTGGGTTGCCATTTCCTCATCCAGGGGATCTTCCTGACCCAGGGATTGAACTTGAGTCTCCTTGGCAGGTGGATTCTTTACCACTTAGCTACCAGGGAAGCCCTAACACATTAGTTGAAGTACTGCATTGGTTACATTGTACTAAAGTAGAGTTTCTAAGTCAGTGAGAATAGCCACATTTTGTTGTTCAGTTGCTCAGTCCTGTCTGACTCTGTGACCCCATGGACTGCAGCATGCCAGGCTTCCCTGTCTTTCACTATCTCCCAGGGTTTTCCCGAACTCATGTCCATTGAGTCAGTGATGCCATCCAACCATCTTATCCTCTGTCATCCCCTTCTCCTCCTGCCTTCAATCTTTTCCAACATCAGGGTCTTTTTCAGTGACTCAGCTCTTGGACTCAGGTGGCCAGAGTATTGGAGCTTCGGCTTCAGCATCAGTCCTTTCAATGAATATTCAGGGTTGATTTCCTTTAGGTTTGACTGGTTTGATCTCCTTGCTGTCCAAGGGACTCTCAAGAGTCTTCTCCAACACCACAGTTTGAAAGCATTAATTCTTTGGTGCTCGGCCTTCTTTATGGTCCAACTATCACATCTGTAAATGACTACTGGAAAAACCATAGTTTTGACTATACAGACAAATATTGTCAGTCTGCTCTCTCTGGAGGTTGTACCAGACTATATGTACATCAGTGATATATGAGAGGACTGCTTTCCCTATGATTTAACTAACATAGAGTACTTTTTTTGTTTGTACTTTTTGTACTTTTTTTGTTTTCATAGTTGAACATGGTATTGTAACTGCAGTTTCTTTTTCATATTGCCTAACTCTGAGTGAAGCTGAGCATCTTTACATGTGTTTAAAAGCCTTTCTGTTTCCTTTTCTGTGAACTGTTTTGGCAGAATTCTTTACCCAGTTTTCTTTCTTCTTCTTTTTTAAACACTTGGTATTTTTGTTTGTTTATTTTTGGCTGTGCTGGGTCCTCACTGCTGCATGCAGGTATTCTCTAGTTGTGGAGAGCAGGGGCTACTCTCTAGATGTGCATGGGCTTCTCCCTTCGGTGACCTCTCCTGTTGCGGAGCACAGGCTCCAGACACTTGGGCTTCGCTAGTTGTGGCTCGAGGGCCCTACAGGCAGGACACATGGACTTAATTGCTCCAAGGCTTGTGGAATCTTCCTGGGCCAGGGATTGAACCCATGCCCCCTGTATTGGCAGACAGATTCTCACCCACTGGACCACCAGGGAAGTCCTGCTCATTTTTCTAGCGTGTTATTGCTCTTATTGATGTAAGAGCTCTTTTTATATTGAAAAGGTTGACCCTCTTTAGATACTGTCTTTTAACTTTCAATTTTAAGGTGTTTAAAATAATTTAGAATTTTAAAAACGTATTTGGTTTTACTAAGCTTTTGTTTTTTAGCTTTATGACTTTGTATCATTTTAAAGGGACTCTTTGGTCCTTCTCTATACAAAAATATTCCCCCAGGCTTTCTTCAAGTATTTTTAGGATGTAAAGAATTTTAACATTTGACCCTTTGGTCCATTTGGAATTTATTTTGGTGTAAAGAGTGAGGTAAAACTCTTTTTCTCTAGATGGTATTTGGATAGTATCTTAAATCAGCCGTCCCTAGCTTTTTTGGAACTGGCCCCCGGATCGGTCCCACGGATGGGGGTCAGAGGGGGTGGTTTGGGCTGATTCAGGCACAGTAGCGTTGGCACTCTGATGAGAGTCTACTGCTGATGCTAATCTGATAGGAGATGGAACTTAGATGGTGATACAGCAATGGGGAGTGGCTGTAAATACAGGTGAAGCTTCACTCGCTTGCCAGCTGCTCATCTCCTAACGGGCTACAGACCAGTACCAGTCTGTGGTCCCAGGGCTGAGGACCCCAGTCTTAGATAGTGAGTACCAGGAATGGCTCTCTCATGAAATGTGCTCTGGAATTTGCCAAACTCTTTAGTCTGTGAATTGAGATTGAGCTTTTCTTTCTTTCTTTTTTTTTTTTTCAGAATAAAGCATTTCAACTTTTGAGAATTTTGCAACATATGGCTTAAATGTCCTCTTAGAAAAATTAGCTAGAAGTTCCCAGAGAGTTTTCAAGCAGGTTGTATTAAGTTAAAAAGGTTAATAGTGTAATGAAGTTGGTCTTGAGAAAACAGATTTTGGATGGAGAACTTTGACATGTATGTATACTGTGAAGGTATGAATCAACTTGTCAAACTCACAATTTATTCTTTGTGTTAAAGGAGAGTACAGGGGAGAGTACAGTTTTGAGGAACTTTGGAAAACTGTGTAGCTAACCTCTGTATCACTATTTTGAGGTGTATTCTATTAATGTGGCATTAAGGAGGAAAGGGTTTAGTGGTCAGATACGTTTCAGAAATACTGTATTAAACCAAGTTAAACAGATTATGTAACTAGTGGACTGTTAGACTATCATGGGCTGTAAATTCTGAATCTCCAAGGGCAAGGATCATGTAGGCAATATTCCTCCAACCTGGTTTACTATCAGATTCTTTCCTCACAGATTGTCTTTCTTAGGACTAGTGTTCCAGGGTGTTTGGGAAACAGTGTTCTCTCTCAGAATAATGGATTCAAGGGACTATTTCAATTAAGAATTCAAGACCTGTTGATGGTTACTTTTTAACTGTTTTATGTTTTATCTGTAGTTTCTTTACTTCCTTCATTGAGTTCTCATGTTCTTGGTTTATAGAGCTTAAACTAAAGCCATTATGGTATGAACTGGGTAGGCACAATTACTGAACTGTCACCAGCGGTCTTTAAGACATTGTGAAGAACAGGGGTGTGGTTTTTGAAAATGGGGAACTGCAAATGTACTAGTTGTTAAAAAAGGAGAGGGTATCACAAATTCTAGTCTAGTGAACTAGTCCCTGGCAAAAAGTCCATAGCGTATGTTCTGTCATATGTTACAGAGGGCTTCCCTGGCTCAGATGGTAAAGAATCTGACTGCGGTGCAGGAGACTCGGGTTCGATCCCTGGGTCAGGAAAATCCCCTGGAGAAGGGAATGACTCTTCACTCTCGTATTCTTGCCTGGGAAACCCCATGAACAGAGGTGCTTGGCAGGCTACAGTCTATGGCATTGCAAAGAATCAGCCACGACTGAGAGACTAAGCATGTATACATGGCTTATGGTAAGAAATGAAGGGATCCTTAGGAGTCAACCAGGACTTCCTGACAAAGGCCTTGTCACCATGACATCATTGCCTTTTGGACAGGGTCCTCAGATTGGTGAATCAGAGAAGCAGAGTAATGTCTAGATTTCAGTAAGGCATTTGAGAGTTTGTTTTGTGATGCTTCTGCAGATTGGATACATGTGGACTAGACTGTAATGTGATTAAGATTTGTAGCCAGTTGAATAAATCATTCCAGAAGAGCTGCTGGATGGGGAGTGACTGCTTCATGGGTGTAGGGTTCCTTCTGGGTGGTGGACATTTTCTGGAATTAGATAGTCATGGTGGTTGCACAACATTGTGAATATACTAAAAACCACTGAACTCCATTATGTCAAATGGTTAAAAAATGGTGAATCTATCTAATATACATTGTAGCTCAAAAAAAGGAGCAGCTAGATTTTTAATTCAAAGATAACTTGTTAGGGCATGTTACATGTAAAACATTTGTGTTTGGACTTGTGAATGCGTTAGTGGTATATTGATCAAACTTCAGTTGCTGGAATGGTTAATACGCTGCACATGGTTAATACATAACAGATTTTGCTTTCAGAATACCTTGAATGTAATGATGAAATTTAATAATGGTAACTGTGACGTCCTGCGCTGGGGTTCAAAAAATGGAGTGTCTGTAAAACATGATAGAGAAGTAGCATTAGTAGGGAGAGGATTAGTGGAAAGAAAAACAAAATGAATCAAACCTGAGATTTCTTTTTTATGTTAGGAGCTAATGCAGCTGCTGACTTTCTTTCTTTCTTTAATTGGAGGATAATTGTTTTACAATATTGTATTGGTTTCTGCCATACATCAGCATGAATCAGCCACAGGTATACATATGAAATGTTTGTTAACTCACTGTAGAAATGTGACCTATGCAGCAAAGGAAGAGGTGGTTCTGCCAGCCTCTGTAAGGGTCAGAGGCTGCCTGAGGCCGGATTCTGTCCTGGAGGCCGTACTTCAAGAGGGGCCTCGATAGGTACCCACAGCAGACACTGCTGGTCCATCAGGATCCTTCCCTGGGGAACCACTCGCAGTCAGTGGGGTGTCCGTCCGCTCGTTGAGACTTGGTTATCACTCTGGGACTAAAGCATGTTGAGTGAGCATGTCCAGCATTAAGAAAGGTCTAGGTCAGGAAGATCCCCTGGAGGAGGGCATGGCAACCCACTCCAGCATTCTTGACTGGAGAATCCCACGAACAGAGGAGCCCGGTGGGGTACAGTCCATGGGGTCCCAAAGAGTCGGACATGACTGAGTGACAGCACGCACAGGATGGAGACTATAATGCTTGGGGAGTAACTGAAAGGACTGAGGTCACTTAATATGGAAACAAAATTTAGAGGGAACACAGAATCATAGAATCGCAAAAGATCAACCTCTCCTCCAGTATAGGAATTTATTCACCTGTATGTTTTGCCTGCCATTATTTAAAAATCCCTGAAAAATGAGAGAGGGTTTCAATTTATCATGTTCAGTACCAGAGGAACAGAACTTGTCAATAGAAATCTGCTTAATATAAGGAAGAACTTTGTAACAAGAAGAGATTTCCCAAAACTTGCTTTGAGAAAACGCATGTTGCAGATTTTTACATACAGACTGTATAACGGTTAGTGGAATATTATGTTCTAACCTAAGGACTTTCTCAAGTTACTTAAAATACTTTTTATTTCCGTTTCCTATTATTAAAAGATGCTTTTATTTTGAATGACTTGATAATATTCCATTGCTCATTTTATTTTTTTTTGACATGGCTAAAAAAGTTGGGATGGTTATGTTGCATGCTTAGTCGTTTCAGTTGTGTCTGACCCTTTGCGGCCCCGTGGACTGTAGCCCACCAGGCTTCTCTGCCAATGGGATTTTTCAGGCAAGCACACTGAAATGAGCTGCCATTTCCTTCTCCAGGGAATCTTCCAGACCCAGGAATCGAACCTGGGTCTCCTGTATTGCAGGCAGATTCTTGACCGACCGAGCTACAAGGGAAGAGTTATTAAAAAATTACTCAATATCAAAGGATGGAAGAGCTAACTGTTGTCATAGGTTGCCCTGGAAATGATGCACAAAGTTAATGTGTGAAAGTTTAGCTAAGGAAGAGGTTCTTTTATGGCTGAGTTTTACAATGTAGTCTGAAGTAGAATGGGAGGAAATGGACAGCAAAACTGTGTGTGTTCGTCTTACTCTCTTGTGCTCCTTTAGGGGTGAGTCTTTTTCCGCTTCTTGGTGTCCAGCAGCATCTCCTGCCACAGTGCTTTTCACAAAGTAGATGCTCAGAATATTGTTCCATTGAATTGGTGAAAAGTTGTGTGGAATAGGGGGGCTCTGGTGGTTAAGAGAATTTCATTGTTGATGATGATGAGAGTTTAGGGTTGTTTCTTTTTTCTTTCATTATTTGATTGTATTAATCATTGAGACCAGGACTGTGGTCCTCAAGCAAGAGAGAGAAAACAGTTTGTGTCATTGAGCAGTTGTTTACTGAGCACCATGCTTCAAATAGAAGTCAGAAAAGGATTCCACCGTTACCTTCTTAAATAATGTTAAGATGTAAAGAGATACAGAGTAAGAAAGTCTAGAGGAAGTTTGGAGGAAGAAGAGATTATTTCCAGTGGTAGATGGTAGGAGAGTTCATGGACAGAGGTGCCTTTTGAGAGTACCACTTGAATTGTCAGAGATTGGCGGGGCTGATAAATTTTATCAACCTTTATTCTTAGTACTCATCTCCATCCCTGGCTTCCCATGTCACAACTTGATGAACTCTGCTTTCTCTACAAACTCCCTCATTTTTTCTGGCCCTAACAAATTTACCACATCTCCTTTATCATGCCATCTTGACTTCCTTCCCTGTAGCAATGGGAGAACTGTTTTTCTTCTTAAGATTCAATCTTCTCTCTGTGGTCTGGATCCTGTCCCTTCTTGTCTCCTAGGGTTCTTATCCAGTTTCTTTTTCTTAACTTGAGCTCATAACTTGACCTTTTTTTTTTTTCCGATTCTTTTTCTTTAGCACATAAATATCCTCACCCATTTTAGATAGACTCCCTCAATCCGAGACCCTGTCTAGGATTATTGCCTCTTCTTTTCTCCTTCAAGGAAAGCTTGTCTTTATTCCCTATGCCCACTTTTTTGGTGTGTCTTAACTCAGGTGGGTGTGATTGTGTGCTCTCCTTCCCCGCCCCCCCACCCCCACTGTGATTTCTCTTTCTTGAGTCACCAATGACCTAATTGCTATGCCCACTGGAAAATTTTCATGACTTATTTTACTTAATCTCTGCAGCATATGACACTCTGTCTTTTCACTTCATGAGATTTTCTTCCTTTTAACTGGGTATCTTTTTATGCTTTAAAATTTTGACCTGTGTGCCTATCTAAGAAATTAAATTTAGGCGGTGCCTCCTCCAAGAAGCTTGCTTGGACACTCACCCTTATTCCAGGTCTGAGTTAGGTGCTCCTCTCTTGTGTCTCTACGGACTTCCCAAGTGACTCAGTGGTAAAGAATCCACCTGTCAATGCAGGAGATGCAGGTTCGACCCCTGGGTTGGGAAGATCCCCAGGGGTAGGGCATGACAACGTGTTTCAGTATTCTTGACTGAAAAATCCCATTGACAGAGGAGCCTGGCAGGCTGCAGTCTCTGGGGTCACAAAAAATTGGATGTGACTGAGCACACACATACTCTTGTGTCTCTTTAGTTCCTGCCCCCCAAGTGTCTTTATTGTAGTTTTCAAAGTATAGTGCCTTGTATTTATCTCTTATCTAATTTACTGTGAGCCCTAGGGTCTTTCCTAGCGGCTCAGATGGTGAAGAATCTGCCTGCAGTGCAGGAACCCTGGATTTGATCCCTGTGTCAGGAAGATCCTGTGGAGAAGGAAATGGCTACCCACTCTAGTATTCTTGCCTGGAGAATCCCATGGACAGAGGAGCCTGGTGGACTACAGTCCATAGAGTCACAGAAAGTCAGACATGACTGAGTGACTTTTTTTTTCACCTTAGAGACCAAGGGCTATGTCTTTCATGATTATCACAGTTAACCCTGCCTCTTGATATATTCTCACTAACGACTAGATCTGATCATTAACTTTTTTGGTGCATTCTTGCTCTGCAGGCTCTCCTTGTTCCTCTGGGCTTTAGCAGCTGCTGCAGTCGGCAGTGACTCAGAGAATTGGTTTTTTTGCAAAGAAATATGTGCCTGTCTTCCACCTAGTAGAGGACTCTTACCTGATTTTTTTTTTTTTTCTCAAAAGCTGATCACAATCAGCAGTGCCAAGGCTGAGGCTTTAGCTTACTTTGAAGTTTTTTTTCTTTCATTTAGGGTTAAAAGGACTTTCATGCTTTATGATATATGGTAAAGTCGAGGTGGATGGGTGGATAAGTTGAACACGGTAATGTTTCACCAGGCTGAGCTTCTGAAGATTTGTTCTAAAAGTGAGTTAATCCTGTTCGCCCAGGAACTTTTCACTGAAGTATAGTTTAAATACCATAAAATTCTCTCATTTTCAGTGTATAACTCAATGATTTTTAGTAAATTTACCAAGTGGTGCAACCATCACCATAGTCTAGTTTCTACCACCCTAGTTAAGACGAGGGACCCGTTTGAAATTCAGACATTTAATTTTGGCAAGTGAACCTGGCATACCTCATGTCCAGTTCAGGAGATTGAAATGATTAGTTCAGAGATGGGTCTATATTAGGTATCAGGAAACACAGAGGTTAAACCAAGTTACTTAAGATGAAGAAAAAAAAATTCCCTTCTACTTCTCACTTATTCCTATAGCTGTTCAGATTGGTTTAATTCATGTTCAGAAGTTTCTTTTAAAACAGATACTATCAAGATTTCTCCTTTTGCATGTATGGCTTGGGAAACTAGCCCTTGTCATGTCTTTCCTGGGTGACCGCCTGCCTTTGTTCAGTAGTTCTGCACCCATTAATAGCCCCCTTCCTAATCCATTGTGTTTGGAGTGATCTTGTAAATCAGACCTAATCACTTCCTTCCATGTTTCAAATCCTTCAGAGATTCTGTACAGTTTCTTCCTTTGGTTTGACATGTTCCCCCCCATCAAGACACATAAACACACATGCGCACATTAACACATAAATGCCATTTTCTCTGGGAACCCAGCCCTAATTCCCTTCCCTCTTCATATGGTGAGGAATGCCTTTTTGAATAATCTACACTCCTTTTTCTCAGGACTGGGTTTTTGCCACACGGTGTTGAAATTATGAGGCTGTTTCCAGGGCTGAGATGGTGCTCATATGTGTTAGTGGCTCAGTACTTATCCTATTTATGAGGAAAGACGACCTACTCGGGAGGTTTTTCTTCGGTGAGTCATGCTGACATTTGGGGGGGCGTTTGCTCTGCAAGCTGGGTGTGTACCCGCTGAGCCGCTCCTGGAGGAACTGAATCTCAGTGGTTTGGAGTAGTCAGTTCCGGCATTGGTATGTTCCGCTTCTGTATTGCACAGAGCTGGGAAACCGCTGAAGTCATGTGCTGGGTGGAACTTGTTCAGCTGGTTTCCTCTTCACAGACCCCTAATTCATATTCTCACCTTGATTCTTCTCTCCATATGCTCTTGGTCTGGGCTTGTTTCAAGGCTTACCACACTAGAGTCCTCCAAATAGTCATTTCTTTATCTTGCCAAGTGGTGGGATGGGTAGGGCCACGTAGATGCTCCCTTTGACAAATGTTATCAGGGAGCCCACAAGTTACTGGGTGTCAGACTCTAGAAGCAGGTTTATTTCTGGGATTTGGCTGTCCCCTACACATGCACAAACACGTAGCTACCAAAGTTTAGAGCCTACTAGCACTTGTATCGGAGAAGGCACTCCAGTGCTCTTGCCTGGAAAATCCCATGGACGGAGGAGCCTGGTGGGCTGCAGTCCATGGGGTCGCACAGAGTCGGACACTACTGAAGCGACTTAGCAGCAGCAGCAGCAGCGCTTGTTTGCGTTATCTCAGTTAATCCTCACAGCAGTCTTATGAGAATAGGTGCTATTCCTAATCCTGCTTTACAGACAGGAAGATGAAGCTCAGAGAGGTGTAGTTAGATATGTCATTCTTGCTCATTATTTCCTTCCCTCTTTTCTCAAGGAAGTGGGTATGTTCCTTTCCATAGATAACTGCCCACTGTGTTCTTCAGAATCTTCTTCCTTACTCTCTGTTTCTTGTGTCTTTAGTCCCTCTTTCCTTGTGAAGTGCAAATAAGTGCCTCTTCTTCAATTATTTAAAAAAGAGAGAGGGAAATATATGCCTTCCCTGGCTGTGCCACCACTGCAGGCTCAGTTGGTTCAGTCACTCAGTCATGTCCGACTCTTTGTGACCCCAAACTGTTTCTTTTTCTCTCCTTTCTCTATTTCCAGCTGTGCTGGGTCTCCATTGCTGCGCTTGGGGGCTGCTCTTTGTTGCAGTGCGCAGGCTTCTCCTCTCAGCGGCTTCTCTGGTGGAGTGCGGGCTCTGGGGCTCTAGCAGGTCTCAGTAGTTGTGGCACACGGGCTTAGCTGCTCCACGGCATGTGCGATCTTCCTGGACCAGGGATCGAACCCGTGTCCCCTGCATTGACAGGTCGATTCTTAACCACTGGACCACCAGGGAAGTCCTAACCCTTCGTTTATTCTCCTGGTTTCTCGTCTTCCGTTTCGCTGTCTCTGGTTCTCCATCTCTAGTGACGTTTCTGGTGATAGTAATCTGATCCTGTCCCACTACTCCACTGAGATGTCCCCTGTTGGGGCCCCAGATGACCTTTTTTCTTATTTGCCAGGCCTTTTTCTTCTTGCCACCCATCTCTGTGCAGCATTTGAAGTTGGTGACCTCTCCCAGTTTCCTAAAATGTTTTCTTCCTTGATTGCCATCATGTGATTCTCTCATAGTTCTCATTTTACCATAGTAAGTGTTCTTTCTCTGTAATATTCGCCTCTTAAGTGTCAGCATTTTCCAAGGCACAGTCCTGGAAGTTGAAAATTTTTCACTACAGTCTTTCTCTAGGGAGCTCATCCACTCCCGGGACGCCACTTTTCAAATCTGGGTTTCCAACCTGGTCTTTCTCTCGAGTTTTTCAGACTTGTACTTCCAACACGTCTCTGCCTGGGTGTCTCATGGACCTCTTCAGTTGAACACGTTTCAGATATGAGGTTTTCATTCTGGCCTGCTTCCCCTGGGGTCCCCAGCCTTGTTTAAGGGCTTTGTCTTTTATTTAGCCATCCATCCATGAGACACGAAATCATCTCTTAAAACAACCTTTTTCCTTTTACGGAAGTTTTTGCAAGTTTGCTATAGATGGTACACGTTGCCAGTGGGACAGTGTGAGAATGTGTAGTTTCCCTACATACTGGGCAATAATAAGTTACTATCCTTCTTTTTTTATCTTTTCCAGTCTGATAGCTGAAAATGGTGTTATTGTTACTTTAATTTGAATTCCTTTGATCAGTAATGAGATTAAGATTTTTTTCCCCATAATTGCTGGTTATTTGTATTCTTTTCTGAGTTGCCTGTTTGTGTTTCTAGAGCATTTTCCTAGGGAGATATTTGTCATTTTATTTATTTAAAGCATTTATATGTGTGTGTGTGTGTGTGTGTGTGTGTGTGTGTGTACATGTGATCTAAAAATTATGTGAGAGGGGACTTCCCAGGCAGTCCAGTGGTTAGGACCCCATGCTTCCACGGTGGAGGGTGGGACTCACGTTCAGTCTCTCCTCACGGAACTAAGATCCCGCATGGCATGTGGCCAAAAAAATAAAAATAAAGATTGTGGGAGATTATTAGCTCCTTGTTATGGGTTGCAAATTTCTCCTCTGGCTTCTTTCAAATTTTAGTTTTTTTTTAATTGCCTTGTAGAAGTTTAACTGATGTAGCCAGTTTATTTCCCCCTTTAAAAAAATGATTTCTGTGTCCACAGTCTTGTTTGGAAAGGCCTTTCTCATTTCAAGGTTATACGATCATTCGTTTATTTTTTAAATGTTTTAAATTTTTAATGTTAACTTTAAAAAATTAAAAAATTTTAACATTAATTTTTTAATATTTTTAAATCTCTAATCCACTTGATATTTAATGTAAGGTCAGGAGCTAACTTTTTTTTTCTCCCAATTTGTCTGTTAAACCTTCATCTTCCTCAGTGTCCTTCTAACCCCTACTCTCAGCCATATAACAGATCCTTAAATGGGGTCAATTCTTTCTCTGAAATTACTCATCATTTTTCTTTCTGTTTCTGCCATTGCCCTAATTGAAGACCTTATCACCTGGATTCTTGAAATAGTTGCCTAATATTTCTCTGTTGACTCTGTCTTCTGTGCTGTTGTCCTAGTTACCACGCTAAATGTCAGATCTGACCAAGCTACACTTCTGCTCAAAAAGTTTTGTGGTTTCCATTGCCTTCAGGTTAAAACTCTAATGTTCCAGATACATCTCCTTTTATTCCTCTACCACACGGATTTGTCATTCCTTAAATATGCCATTTGTTTTCAGTCCTTTTTGCTCTTTTTTTGTGCCATCTCCTTTATCTTCGGTGTCTGTTTTTCCCGTTTTCATCTCTCTACATACAATTTATCTTACAAAGCCTAGTTCAAATATCATCTCCTATTGTAACCGGTAGTTTAAGCATCTTTCTTCTCAGAGGGGTGATCTCCAGGTATTCAGCACTTTTTTATGCCACTGTAAGGTTGTACAGAGTGATCCATTAGAAATGTTTCCTAAATGGGTATGTAACTGTCAGAGTACATTTTTAAAATATGTATAAATCAAAGTTTTATCAAAATAGGCTAAATATGAAATTATATCAGTACTATTTATAGGAATTATTATGCCATTATAGTAAAGATGGGCTTTTCTATAAGCACGTATTTTTTCACACTAAGAGTGTCAACTTCAGTGTTTAATAGGTCTCTTTTTTGCTACTTTCTAGAATAAGGGTTGTTAATGAAGACCATGCCCTGTGGTTTAGGATGCTTTAAGAAGCATCAGAACTTGAGCTTTCATTGGTGGGTATTAAGTAGATGATAACTATTATTATTTTCAAAGGAGGCAATATATTGCAGCAGTTGAGTCTGAGCTTTAGAATCACACCAACTTGGGTTTAATTGTAAGCTCAGCTACTTACTAGACAAGTTATCTTGGACAGGTTACTTTACTTTGAGGAGCCCATGTTTTGTTTTGTTTTGTTTTTTTAATCAGTAAAATAAGAATAATAATACTATTTACCTTAAGGGGTTTTGCAAGGTTCAACTGAGATAACCCATGTGAAGTAGTTAGCTTAATGTCTGCCAAAATTAAAACATGGTGTTAGAGATTTTTTTTTTAGCATTATTTCTAGGAAACAAACCATTTAAAAATTACTTTTCCTGTTTAATAGTTGTGTTTCAGGTAAGATGTGACAATTTTTTTTTTTTTTTTTTAGTAATTTTCATTTGAGTTAGATTTGTTAAAACTGTTTTAGGGTTAAACTTGAGGAGAAAATGTTCAAAGTTTATACCCCTTTTTGTGGGAGGAAGGACTAACTCTGTTCTCCATTTCCTTAATGTTAAGAGTTTTGTCACTGAGGTCTGTCTGTGGCCCTGGCGGAGACACCTCATCACAGATAAGAGTATGCTGGTGTCCCCAGTTGGTATAATATTCTCAGAACTTTTCTTTTTTAAGTGACTTATTTGTTAAAACATTTGTACTTGAAGAAAAATTTAAAAAGCCTATATTGTTGCCAAAGCGATTTTCTAAAACACAGACTGATCAGGTCGCGTCCTGACTTAAAATCCTTCATTGTCCCTTGTGATGGATGGAGAGGTTTCTTAGCTGATAAACAGGCCTTGCACCATCCAACCTGCTCTTTTTTTCCCCCATTACCTCCTGCTTTCCCTTCCAGCAGTGTCAGTGCCGAGCTGGTCCATAACCGCTGTGTTTTCTCAGTCTTCCCTTCCTTTGTACATGGTGTTTATTCTGCCTGGAGGCCTTTTCTGCTGTGGCCCTTTGGTTGGTTGACTCCTCACCATTCTTCAAAATCCACTAATATTTATGGATAATGTGAAGCTGGGAGAGAAGGTAATATTTTGGGCCACAGAATTAGGATCTGCAAATATGTTGACATTTGGGACAACGGGCTGAATCAAGCAGGAAGAAATGTACTAGAGATGAGTGCAAATAAGAATCTAATATATGGAACTGCAGAGACCAGGTTTAGCAGCTGTGTATTCAGGGGAAAACATCCTAAGAAACTCTGTTGATTAGAAAAGTGTTATACAGTAATTTAATCAAGGCTTTGTGGTTTTGGTCTGTTCAGAATGAAGAAGTGATGTTCCAGTTCCATTTTAGGCCAATCAGACCACACCTGGAACGTAAGTGTTCAGAGATGAATGAGGAAGGTTCGAGGGGCGGGGAGTCACGTCTCAGACTCCTGGTAGCACCAGCTGATGCTCTGAGTGCTAACTTTATGCCAAGCACTGTTCTTAACTCTGTGTGTGGTTATCGCTTTTAACCCTCACAGTCGCCCTATGAGGTAGGTGCTGTTCTCTTCTTGAGGCACACTTGAAGGAACTGGAATCATCTTAGTGACAGAAGTGTCAGCATGTGGCTCATCATATGAGAGGAAAGGAGGAAAAGCACACATGTTTTTAAAATACCTGGCCATGCTCTGTGCTTAAGCCCTGCATTTCACATGTAATCTTATTTAAGCCTCAACAATAGACCTATCCGGAAAGTACTGTTATTCCCTTTTAACAAATGAAGAAATTGGGTAAGTGACTTTGGTCTTGATGAGTAACAGAGACAAGATATAAATCCAGGTCTTTAAAAGTCCCTGGCCATGTCTGGACACATTATATTTTAATTCCATATGTTGTCTTGCTCCATAAGGCAGCTTAGGGTGC
Source organism: Odocoileus virginianus (assembly GCF_023699985.2). Classification (NCBI taxonomy): domain Eukaryota; kingdom Metazoa; phylum Chordata; class Mammalia; order Artiodactyla; family Cervidae; genus Odocoileus; species Odocoileus virginianus. The sequence continues at coordinate 59,776,941 of NC_069689.1, forward strand.
TCATGGAGAGTTGATGCTGGCTTAATAAAAAGCTTTTTGGCTACTAGAATCCTGAGATGAAATGGGTTAATAACTTGAATGTGTGATTCCACATCAGCATCAGTGATCAGGGGTCAGCCTGGATGCTCATATACTTGAGCTCACTCAGTCCTGTCCAACTCTTTGAGACCCTGTGGACTGTATCCCGCAAAGCTGCTTTGTCCATGGGATTCCCCAGGGAAGAATACTGGAGTAGGATTTTCTAATCCAGGAGATCTTCCCAACCCAGGGATTGAACCCGCCTCTCTTGTGCCTCCTAACTCGCAGGTGGATTCTTTACCACTGAGCCAGCAGAGTCAGTTTACAGCATGATTTGACCAAGATGTTTTGGGAGTATTCAGGCGTTTAAGTGAGGGAGGGAGTGGGAGGTGAGAGGGGAGTGGAGGAGTTAGGGCAGACTGGAAGGGTTTTAATGAGCCTTCCAACCGTGAAATTCTATGAATAGTAAGATAGTTTTCAACATGAGAGTTGGTAACATGAGAATTGTGTTGGCCAATGACTTTTCTTTTGTGCATAGATTTTATTTATTTATTCATTCAGTTAGTTTTTTTTTTTTTTTTGGCCTCACTGCAAGGCTTGTGGGATCATAATTTCCCAGCAGGAATCCACCCTATGCCCCTTGCATTGAAAGCGTGTAGTCTTTTTTTTTTTTTCCTTTTTTTTTTTTTCCTTTTTTTTTTTTCCATTTATTTTTATTAGTTGGGAAAGCGTGTAGTCTTAACTGCTGGACTGCCAAGGAAGTCCCAAATTTATTTTATTTTATTTTATTTTTAGATTTCAGCTTTATTTAGGTATAAGTAGCATATAAAATTGTAGAACTTTGAAAGCAAGTACGTTGTGGTGATGTGATGTATGTATACATTGTGAAAGGATTTCCTCCATCTAGTTAACATATCCATCACCTCACATGTTTATCTTTTTCTTTCTTTTTTGGTGAGAACATTTAAATTTCTGCTTTCTTTCAGTTATACAATACAGTGTTATCAAGTATAGTCACTGTGTTTTATGTTAGAGCCTCAGACCCTATTCATCTTACAGGTGTAAGTTTGCATCCATTTACCAATCTCTCCCTATTTTCTCTAGGCCCTACCTCCTAGCAAGCACTAAAAGTGTGACTTTACTTATTTATTTTATTAGATTCCACGTGTGATTGATACCATACGGTATTTTTTTTTTCCTTTTGGTTTAATTTACTTCGCATACTGCCTTCAAGGTCCGTCCATGTTGTCACAAGTGGCAGGATTTCCTTCATTTTCATGGCTGAATAATATTTCTTTGTATGTATGTGCATACCTGATGCTGGGAAAGATTGAAGGCAGGAGGAGAAGGGGATGACAGACGATGAGATGGTTGGGTGGCATCACCAACTCAATGGACATGAACTTGAGCAAACTTTGGGAGATGGTGAAGAACAGGGAAGCCTGGTGTGCTGCAGTCCATGGGGTCACAAAGAGTTGGACACAAGCGACTGAAAGCAGCAACAGTCCATATATCATAACCTCTTTATCCATTCATGCATTCGTGGGTCCTTGGCTTGTTTCCACATCTTGGCTGTTGTGAATAGTGTTGTGATGATTGTGAGAGGGCAAATATATTTTCGATATCCTGTCTTCATTTCCTTTGGACATACAGTCATCCCTCTGTATCCGCAGGTTCAGCATCTATGGATTCAGTCAACTGTGGATTGAAAATATCCAGGGAAAAAATAATTCTGAAAAGTTCCAAAAAGCAAAACTTGAATTTGCTGCTTGGTAGCAATTATTTACATAGCATTTACATTGTATTTACAATAATTTACATAGCATTTACACTGTATCAGATATTATAAGTCATCTACAGATGATTTAAAGTATATGGGGAGGGTGTGCTTAGGTTGTATACAAATACTATGACCTTTTATATACAGGAGTTTAGCATCCTCGGATTTGGGGTCTTACCCGAGTCCAAGATTTAGGTCCTGTAACCACCCTGTTAATACCCAGGGAGTATACCCAGCAGTGGGACTGCTGGATGAAAGGCAGTTCTGTTCTTAATTTTTTGAGGAACGTCCATATTGCCTCCATAGTGGCTGTACCAATTTATATTCCCACTGTTGACTGGAAAAAAAAAAGTGCAATCTGAAAGTTGAGAATTATGTTTTATTTGGCTGACTTCAACCCGAGAGACAGCCTCTCAGATAGCTCGGAAGGACTGTTTCAAAGAGGTAAGGGAGGAGCCAGGAAAAAATGAGAGTTTTTTGCAAGAAAACCCCAGAATGCTTAGGTAGTTGGAACATCATAAGATTACTGCTATCGACACCACCACCACCACCCAGACATCTCAAGTTAACAAATTTGGTGCTTTTCTACATGTGGGAAGATGTAGGAGTCTGAGCTTATTGAAATTATTCCTTCTTTTTTTTGGTGGTACACTGTGCACCATGTTGGATCTTAGTTCCCCAACCAGAAAGCGAACCTGTGCTTCCCTGCATTGGAATCACAAAGTCTTATCCACTGGACCACCAGGGAAGTCCAAAATTACTTGTTTGATATGCAGCCTATCTAGAGCCAGTATCCTTTTCTTCTCTGTCTTGAGTCCCCTCAGAGTACACCGTTGGGGGTGGGTGTAGAGGCCGCTGGCTTGGTGGCAGGCACCGTTCTCCTCCGTCCTGAATCCCCCTGAGGGCGCGCCATCAGGTGTGGCGTGGCGGCTGGCGGCTGACGGCCTCAACATTCTTCGTTTACTGCAGTGGCGATGACTGACACTCTTTGTCTGCACCACCAGCAGTACACAAGGGTGTCCTCAGATCCCCACCAACACTTGTTTTCTCTTGTCTTTTTGATGGTAGCCATTCTAACAGGTGTGAGGTGATATCTCATTGTGATTTTGATTTGCATTTCCCTGATGATTTAATGATGCAGAGCATCTTTTCACTTACCTATTTGCCATTTGTATGCCTTTGGAAAACTATTCAGTTCCTCTATTTAAAAATTGGATTTTTTTTTTTTTTTGCTGTTGAGTTGTTGAGTTCTTCAAATATTTTGGATATTAACCCCTTATCAGATATATGATTTGCATTGCCTTTTCATTTTGTTGATGGTTTCCTTCACTGTGCAGCAGAAGCTTTTTAGTTTTACGTAATCCTCCTTGTTCATTTTTGCTTTTGATGTCTTTGCTTTTGGTGTCAAACACTCCAAAAAAATTGTCTCCTACACTGATACCAAGGAGCTTACCTTCTATGTTTTCTTAAAGGGGTTTTACAGTTTCAGATTTACAGTGTTCAAGTCTTTAATCCATTTTGAGTTGATTTTTTTGTGTCTGGCATAAGATCGGTATCAATGCATAGATTTATTCTAAAGTGAATTTATACAGTTAAATGCTTAAATTTTATAAGAAAGCTTTGTGTCTGAGCTGAGAAATGCTGGTGGACTTACAGTTAAGCTGAAATATTTAAAACCCTATTAAGTGGACAAAACGTGCAGAGATACCAGTCTTTTTCCTGCATGGGAGAGTTGCAGCTCTGTCCTGTTTAGACAGCTCTGGAGCTTAGTGCTGTTAGGCTTCTGGGGTGATGTGGTAAGAGCAATAATGGTTTAGTGAGAAGGATTCTAAACTAGGAATCAGGGTCCTCTTATCCCACCTTTGTCACTAACTAGCAGGTAACCTTGGGTAGACCTTAATTCTTATTTGTAAAACAAGAGGGTTGTGCAAATTGGTACAACCTTTGGGTGAGCTTTTGGTCAATAAGGTCTTTTGTTTCGGAGTTACACTTCTAAAATCTTTCCAAAGCAATTAATTATAAATACAGAAGAATATTGTGTACAAAGATGTTCCTTGGAGAATTATTTAACAGTTGAAAACATTTAGAAATGTTATAAATATCCAACATAGGTGACTGATTAAGCACTGAGTAGAATTTTAATGTGACTCAGGGTGTTCAGAGACATGGAAAATATTCATAAGATAATGAGAAAGGTCTTGTAGTTTTCTATAATGGATGTGTGTTATACTGGGAGGAAGAACCCAAAGGGATTTGTCCTAACAGCTCCTTGCTCTCGCATTTTGTTGTCCTTTGAATTAGTGGCAGAGGGGCAATCTCAGATGGGCTGGAGAGGACAGGTGGGTTTGTTGTATCTCCTCAGAATTATAGTAGGACTCAAACTGCTGCTGTGATTAAAAATGATAGTAATATAGCACATCACTTACTAATCTTGATTTTCCAAAATAATTTGGTCCTCATTTAACTAACTCTGTGTTTGTAAGCAAACCAGATGACACTTCTGCTGTGGAGCAGAGTTTAGAATGAGGGATGAGCCACGCCAGGAACGGGAGTGCAGACGCTTGTACGCTTCCCCTGTTTCTTCTAGCTCCTGCTCTCTGCTTGCTTGTGACCAGGTCACCGGTGACTTTTCTTCTGGCCTGACAGTTGTGTGGCATGCAGGGCATTCAGCTCCACCAGGAAGCTTGCGAGTCTTGTCATTAGTTGGGACTGTTTCAGAGCGGTCAGACGAGAGGAGGCAGAGAAGGGTTGTGGGGGGCGTGCTGTGGTCCCCCCTTTGAATGGGCTTGTGATCTAGTCTCGGAGAGGAGAGCTGCAGAGCCCTGCTTGCTGGCTCTGGTGCAAGGCGAGAGAACTAGTGTGCTGTTTGTCCGCAGTCTTCTCCATCTGGAGAGGAAAATGTTACTTTTTCTTTACACCCTTACGTGGTAAAGGGCTGTGTTTGGCTTCAAGTTATTCCAGGTTTGTCCCTGTTAATGAGAACACAAGTTAGACTGCCCCCTGAGACCAGGGGTTGCCAGAAGCTGTTTGCTGGATCCTTTTTAGCAGTAAAACATTGGAGGGACGATTATTTCTGATGACTACAGCTTTTTTTCATACCATGGACCTATGTTCTTCCCCACATTGCCCTCCTGGTCTTTAGGCTGTTGGAGAAGCATAGTTTGGATTTTATAGTTGTTACAAAATTGGTATCTAGTTACTGTGGCGACTCTCTTGGAAAATTCATTTGTTTCTTCTTTTTCCCCTCCTGACATTTCAATTCTACTATGTAAAAGAAAAGCCAGAGGAGAAAACACAATACCATTGGATATAGGAAGTAACCAGAAAATTCTCTTGCCCATTCATCTGTCCAACTAATATTTATTTGAGTACCGACTTAGTGTCAGACAGTGTGCTGTCTGAATTAGAAACAGAATAGTCTTGAAAGAAAATGAATAACTATTCTATAGAACTTGAGAAAAGCAGGGCCACTGTTGCTTTCCCTTATTATTTTTTTAAAGATTCTGAGTGGTAATCTAAGTTTGAAAAGATGGAATACAAGAAATTTTATTTATCTTTTACTTTAAGCTTTATGTATCCATTGACGTTATAAACGCTTAATTTTTATGTTGTCTCATTTGTCAGTAAATCTAATTTTTACTTCAGTCTGCTGTCTCTTTGTTCTTTTGTGTTTTTCATTTGGGCTATTCAAATATTTGGCACTAGTGAAATAGACCAGGCTTCATATAGTGGTCCTCTTTCCACCCTACCTGCTGCCCTGGTGTGGTGAAGAACATGGGGATAACAATAGCCTTGTAAAGTTTGAGTAGCATAATTTTAAATTAAAGGTTTTCAATATGGAGTCAATGAAATCTCTGAAATTATAAACTTAAGTATGTGTACATTTTCGAGGGGAGGTCTATAGCTTTCCTTGCATATTCCAAGGATTCTATGACTCAAAAAAAAAAAGTTTAAATCATCGCCCTGAATGGCAGTTACCTACATTTCTATTGGTAGAAAATGTGTGCAAGTAAATTTTGCTTTGTTTTATCTTGAAAGTGAAAGTGTTGCTCTGTTAAGTGGATCTGCGAGCCCACGGACTGTAGCCCACCAGACTCCTCTGTCCATGGAATTTGCCAGACAAGAATACTAGAGTGGTTGCCATTCCCTTCTCCAGGAGATCTTTCTGACCTAGGGATTGAACCCAGGTCTCCTGCATTGCAGGCAGATTCTTTACCATCTGAGCCACCAGGGTTTTATCTTGGGCTTCCTTGAAATCTTATAAGAGGAATCTGAGGTGGACAGTTTAGTTCTCTTTTCCTTTCTAACTTCTTCTCCTCTCTTAAAAAAACACTTAATTCATTTGTACTGGTTCCATTGGAGTTTCCTAAAGTATTTTAGGTGAGATGATTGACTGTTTTGGTAACCCCCACACAACTTTAAAATCTGAATCTAGAAATTCACTGTCAATGCTGAGTTCTCAAACCAGAAGAGAACTTCATCTACAAATTTAAGTTTCTGCGCAGCTGAGAGATGGTGGCTTCAGTTACAAAAGATTTTCCTTAGGAATTCTTCAGGAGCAACTGAAGGAGTGAGGGAGAGGGTCTGGGCTGAGCTTCGTGGGCAGTGAGGACCTGGAAGCCAGCTGGTGTCTTGTTGCAAGAGAGGAAAGAAGGGCGAAGAGGGCGGCATTTATACTCAGAAATTTCCCTCAGTTCCTGGCTCCTGAGATGTGACTGGGCCAGGACAAGGATGTGTGTGAAACTTAATCTTTTTTTTTTTTTTTAAATAATTTAATTAATTTATTTTTGTCTGTGTTGGGTCTTCACTGCTGCATGGGCTTTTCTTAGTTGCAGCAAGTGGGGAGCCACTCTCTAATTGCTGCACGGGTTTCTTTCATTGCAGTGACTTCTCTTGTTGCAGAACATGGGCTCTAGGGTGCTCGGTTTTCAGTAACTGCAGCTCCTGGGCTCTAGAGCACAGGCTCAGTAGTTGTGGGGCACAGGCTCAGTCACTCAGAGTCTGTGGAATCTTCCCAGATCAGGGATCAAACCCATGTCTTTAACCACTTAGCCACCAGGGAAGCCCCTGAAATTGAATCTTTAAAGAGTGTTGCCTATGTTTGATATAAACTTGTCCAAGGAGAGTGGAAATTGAGCTTGAGATCTCCAAGGAGAGTGTTCAGACCTTCCCTCTTTTTTTCTCAAGGCCTCTCTCCTTCTGTGCAGGTGGATGGAAGCATGCCTTGGGGAAGATCTGCCTCCCACCACGGAACTGGAAGAGGGGCTTAGGAATGGGGTCTACCTCGCCAAACTGGGAAACTTCTTCTCCCCTAAAGTGGTGTCCCTGAAGAAGATCTATGACCGAGAGCAGACCAGATACAAGGTGAGTCCTTCCCTGCTTGGTGCTTCAGTTTCCATAAATCAGAGAGAGTTTAGCATCCCTTATCCCATGAAAGAGTTACTGAGAAATATGTGGAAATGTCTTTGTTCCAACAAAATAAAATGCCTGGCAGAGTGGAGAAAGTTCAGTGCAAAGTCAAGATATAGTAGTAAAAGAACCTGAGCTGACCATATTCCTGGTGCATTTCTAATGAGTAATTTGTATAGAGAAATTTTCATGGTCCTTAATGAGGTTTTTATTTCTTAGAAGGCAGAGGAAATAACTAGGGAAATTACTTCTTTAATTTTAACCAAACTCTGAGATTTGTTAACAAATTGAAAGCATTAGCAACTTTGGAGGGGAGAAAATCACCTCGTGATATTAAAGTTTAAGATAAGTAGGAAAGTGAAGAGACTCAGATGTATAGAACAGACTTGTGGACTCTGGGAGAAGGCGAGGGTGGGATGTTTCAAGAGAACAGCATCGAAACATGTATATTATCTAGGGTGAAACAGATCACCAGCCCAGGTTGGGTGCATGAGACAAGTGCTTGGGCCTGGTGCACTGGGAAGACCCAGAGGGATCGGGTGGAGAGGGAGGTGGGAGGGGGGACCGGGATGGGGAATACATGTAAAGCTATGGCTAATTCATTTCAATGTATGACAAAAACCACTGCAATGATGTAAAGTAATTAGCCTCCAACTAATAAAAAAAAATGAAAAAAAAAAAAAAAAAGATAAGTAGGAAAGTGATCTGATTTCAGGAAATTGAGATGAGTGTTTGATTCTTGCAGTCCTCAAAAAGAGGACGACCTTAAGTAAGTTGGGATGTTGACAAGGACCAAATTCCATTGCCTACAGAATTTCTGTGGGGAGCTTTCCTAAGAGCTCTTATCTAGAAAAGGGTAAGTGTAGAAGATAGTGGAAGATTGCAAAACCAAGAGCAAATGTATGAAGGGTCAACTGTCAGAACTGGGTCAGAGCTCAGGATTAAGAATGAAGACAGAATCAAGAGAGATTTTGTTTTATGTTTAAATTTGAAGGAAAACAAGGAAAATATAGATCTTAAGCCAAAATTAACATCCCAAATAGAAACTTTCCCTCATCAAAAAGCAAAGACTTGGGACTTCTCTGCTGGTCCAAGAGTTAAGACTCTGTGCTTCCACTGAAGGGGGTGTGGGTTCAATGCCTGGTCGGGGAGCTAAGATCCCACACATGGCACAGTGCCATCAAAAAATAAATAAAGAATATGCTAACCTCATTTAAAAATTTTTAAAAAAGCAAAGATTTATACGTGGAGTGTTAACTAAGTAGTTATTCTGAAGATACCTCCTGAGTTGTTCTGTCGAGAGTCTACAAAATGTGTGCAGAACAGATAGACGTGAGGGGCCTGGAGATTGCAGCAGCAGTAAAAGCAATTAGCCTACTCTTCTACCTGCCTTGAGAGTAAGCCTTCCTAAAAAAACAACAGGTGCAGAGGTTCAGAGGGGGAAGTTTGTATGTGAAGTATGAGAAAACCTCACTTTGGGAGTATCTTCTACCAGCGAGACACCACATTGAGTGTTTTATGTACATTTTCTCAGTTAATCTTTCTGACAGACATAAAGTAGATGTTAAAGATGGGTAACAGTGTCAGTCACTGAGTCATGGCCAGCTCTTTATGACCCTGTGGACTATATAGCCCGCCAGGCTACTCTATCCATGGGATTTCCCAGGCAAGAATACTGGAGTGGGTTGCCATTTCCTTCTCCATGAAGATGGGGAAACTAAGACTCAAAAGGGTGAAGAGATTTGCCCAGTGTTACCAAGAGATGGCTGCATCAGGAACAGAATCCAGAATAATTGAATTCCCAAGACCATGTTCTGTTGAGCACACTGTACTCAGAAGATTCACCAGATGGTTCTTCTGAGAAGAGCTGAGATGTGAGTTTGGCTTCTAGGGATTAGAATGTGAACATATGCTGGAGATAGACCTTAAGTTTAAGGGGACCACGCGAAGTCTCACAGAGAAGCTTTTACAAGGAGAGTTTTTGTTTAGTATTTGCTTCAGTATTGCCAAACAGTGCCTAATGGTCTTTTATTTGTTCTAGGCAACTGGCCTTCACTTCAGGCATACTGATAACGTGATTCAGTGGTTGAATGCCATGGGTGAGATTGGATTGCCTAAGGTAATTAATGTGATACTCACAGTTCTGTCTTAGTTCTGGCTGTTTTGGCATAACAGTTCTCATTCAACATATAAAATTATCCTCAATTGGTGTTTTATATATGTGTGTATGTGTGTCATTTATTTTTTTCTTTTTTAAATGCTAAAGGATCTCTCCAGTTTGTTTTAGGAATTGGCTTTGTTCTTTTTCTTTTATATTTCTCATCTCTGCTTCACCTTACCCTAGAGAAATTCCCTATGATGTCCTTTACTTTTACTATACCAAATTATAAACGTTAAAATTCTCATACCATGAGGGAATTCCTTGGTGGTCCAGTGGTTAGGACTCAGGACATTTAGGTTCAATCCCTTTTTGGGGAACTAAGATCCTACAGGCCTTGAGGTGTAGCCAGGGGGAAAAAAAAATCACGTGCCATGAAATTCGCCATTTTAAAGTACACAATTCAGTGGATTTTATTTGTTCACAGAATTGCTACATCCAGGTCTAACTTTAGGAAACATAAGGAAATATTTTAGAAACATCATTATTCAGCTTTTGAATAATTAAATCTGTGTGGAGTATGAAGGGTTTATTTTATATTTCAGATTGTGTAGGCCATATAATGATGTTTATTTCTTGTATCTGGTCTTGGCGATGGCTGTAGTTTGTGTTTTTGACAGCTTTACTGAGGTATAATTGATGACAGAAAAGTGACACATATTTAATTTTTACATCTTGAGTTTGGAATGATGGCTGTAACTTTCTTTTTTGGCTGCACTGAGTCTTCGTTGCTGCCCTCGAGCTTCCTCTCGTTGCAGAGCGCAGGGTCTACTCTCTGGTTGCAGTGTGCGGCTTCTCACAGTGGTGGCTTCTCGTTGCAGAGCGCAGGCTCTGGGCGTGAGGGCTTCAGTAGTTGCGGCACTGGGGCTCAGAAGTTGGAGCTCCCGGGCTCTAGAGCACCGGCTCGGTAGTTGTGGCACACGGGCTTAGTTGCTCCGTGACAGGCAGAATCTTCCCGGGCCAGAGATCAAGCCGGAGTCCAGTGCATCGGCAGGCAGGTTCTTAGCTGTGCCCCCGGGAACACCCGTGGCGGTACCTCTGATACGGGAGGAGGCGTCTTTGAGCACATCTGCTCATGCGTTTGCTTAGTGCTGCTCTTGGTGAAATTGCCATCTCAATGGACTGCACCTCCCAGGCTGGCAAGCCTTGAAGTTGCCCAGCTTTGAGACTGAAGGAAGAGTCCAGAGACAGCAAGAGAGGCATCCCTGGTTTATTGGATAGGGGATCTTACAGGTCTGGAGCAAGGCTCTGGAGTGACAACCTGCCGTGGGCTGCAGAGAGCAGGCAGAATATGGCAGCAGTCTTTGCTGTTGGTGGTGGAGCTGGGGGGTTGTTTCCCACTTACTTTGGCCCAGGGCAAGCAGCAGGGGGTCATGTCCCTCTTGGTTGCTTGGGCAGAAGTCTTCCCTTTGATAAACTAGCATCATGGAGCTGTTCTGATCTAAAGATTAGAATAGTCACTAGCATTTGCTGATCAGGGTGTACAGTTAAAAGGGAATGTCAGTCATATGACTAGGATATAGGTGAAGCACGGACTTGTTGAGCAGGCGATGTACAGAAAGCAAGAGAATCACTGTCCTGGGTGGTGATCATACAACTAGCTACCCAGTCCTGTCTTGAATAGCCAGAGAGGCCATGATGTAGTATTACTGTTAGAGGCAAGGACAGCTTTTATTCCCCCCACCCCCACCATCCTTAGACTTAAGAATTCTTCTAGGAATTTATCCCCACCCACACCCCACCAGCTCAAAAAAAAAAAAAAAAAAAAGAAAGAAAAAAAATTAGACAAGCAGGAAAAAAAAAGTGTATGTAAGGCTTTTCAGCATTGCTTATGATGTAAAAAATTGATAGTAAACCACATGTTCCTTCACTCTGGGTATTAACCATGGTTACAGCCCGTCAAATACTACTGCTGCCGTTAAAAAAGGATGATGTCAAATCTGTATACCTAACTGATGTGTTAAGTGAAAAATAAAATCAGGCTAAGATTATACAAGTTTGTGTTCTGGCTTAGATGAGGTTGTGATTTTTGTCTAAAAATAGAGTGTTCTTGGGAAAAATCCACAGACAGAAATAGTTTTCATTTCTGTGTGATGGAGTTAAGGGGTGGTTTTCATTCTCTATACTTTCCTGTGGAGTCTAAATTTTTGTAACCAAAGAAAGATTCAAAAGAAATATAGAGTATCAGAAGGTGGCTGAAGCCACTGGGAAATGAGCATTTGGCATTTTGCGGAGTGCTCTGCTCACTGTCGCACACATACCTGTTGAATTGAGTTTAACTCAGAGCTACGTCTTGGCTGAAGACTAGCTTGTGTCCTCTTTTGTTCCAAGCAAAGTGCTGGAGCTCTCTTCCCTGCACTGGTACGTTCAAGAATCAAGTCCCACACATGTCAGGAAATGCAATACTTCACGTTCTTACAGCCACTAGGCCTTTCTGTGCACCTGTAACTTCCTGTTCCTGTTTTTTGTATAGTACGCCCAATGGGCAATGGCAGTTTAAATTAACCTTTTTGAATGAAACTAAGAGCTTTGTTAATAATTGCTCTTGCTAATAGTATTTTTACTACAAAAATGCCTTTTTAATAATTTAATTTTATTACCATTTTTGTTTACTCACAGTAGTGCCTTGTCCTGAACCACAGTCTCGACAAACAGAATTCCCCAAAGGCTGTCAGAACAATTGGAGAAGGGAATGGCAACCCACTCCAGTGGGCTACAGTCCATGGGGTCGCAAACAGTCGGACACAACTGAAGTGCCTGAGCACATGGCTATTAGCCTTGCTCTGTAGGATTTAAGTCCAGAAGATTTTTGAGTAATGTAGACTAAAGATGCTTAGCCTAAAAAATGTGTTTTTGCCCATAATATAATGTGTGATCAATAATTGACAATACCTATATAGTATTTTTTAAAACTTATTTATTTTTAGTTGGATGATGGTTGATTTACAATATTGTGTTGGTTTCTGCCATATATCAACACATGTGTAGTTTTATTGGGATGTCTTTCCTAATCTATTTATGTGGTACATACAAACTAATTATAGAGACTTAATAGGATAGTTTTTCAGTTTTATCCATTTGACTCTTCATTATAATTGGTGCTGTTGGCCATCTTCTCTGTGAAACATGTTATTGTTTTTGCTTTTTAAAATTGTTTTTAATCTGCTTAATAGTCCTCTGTTTTCTTAAGCTTTCCTACCTTCTGTATCCTAGTGGGCATTCCTTAAGATGCAGTTCTGTTTTTAGCTACATTCTCCCATTCTCATGGTTTCAGTTGTTTTGCTCTATGATAAGCAGTGTCTTCAATTGGCTGCTAGACTTTTCTCTGTGGATAGCTTTCTATTGCTTGGAATGTCTCATCTCTAAAACTAAACCTGCCTTTTCTCCCTAGTGACCTTCTCCTCTGTGTAAGGGGTACCGTGTCGTCACTTTCCCAGTCACCCAGGCTCAGAGCCTTGGCGTTCCCGTGGACTCCTGAGCAGAGCCCTTTCCCCAGCCTTCCTCAGTCGTTCGCAGCATCTGTTTTATCTGCTGAAACAACCTCCCGGCCTGGTTTCTCCAGCTTCAGTCTCCACTGTTCACTGTGTTCTGTGTCTTGTCTGCAGTCAGATCTTCCTGAGGCTCCGTTTTTAGCTTTGGCTTTGAAGCTAGGACTTCTCTGAGGCCTGCATATCAAGTTCAAACTGGTCTGACTGTCAAAAGTCCTCATAATCTGTCTCTGTCCTACCTAACCAACCTTGTTTTTCTATTACTTTCTAAAATGGACTCTGTAATATTTGGGGGGAAGGATGACTGATTTTGACCTTGATTTTCACTGTTCAGGGGAAGACATTTTAGTCTTAGGAAATGAGCATATAAAATTTTAAAAATTATTAAAAGAGATGATTCTGGTACATCCCATCTCTCTCTTGGTGCACAGTTCTTTCTTATTGGGAGCCATAGGTATTGTGGGAGTGGTGCTGGTGCTCAGTTGTGTCCGACTCTGCAACCCCATGGACTGCAGCATGCTGGGCTTCCCTGTCTTTCACTGTCTCCTGGAGTTTGCTCAGATTCATGTCCACTGAGTCTGTGATGCTATCTAACCACCTTATCCTCTGCTGCCGCCCCCTTCTTTTGCCTTCAGTCTTTCTCAGTATCAGGGTCTTTTCCAGTGAGTCAGCTCTTAGCGTCAGGAGGCCAAAGTATTAGAGCTTCAGCTTCCAATGAATTCCTTTCAATGAATATTCAGGGTTGATTCCTACATTAGTAAGGTTGATTCCTTACATTGCTTATGATGAATTGTCTGTTCACCCTAATGAAGTTATTTGTGGAACACTGATGATCTTTTTTAATTGTCCAAAGTTTTACTTGTTTTACTGATGACTGGTGAATGATTAAATGAAACCCAATGGATGCATACTTGACTCTACTTCTTTTATTTCTCCTTAGATTTTTTATCCAGAAACTACAGATATCTATGATCGAAAGAACATGCCAAGATGTATCTACTGTATTCATGCACTGAGGTAATCAGACTTTCCTGGTAGAATAAGCAGTATATAGATATAGAGCACAGATTGGTAGTTGCCAGAGGTGGGGATTTGGGAGTGGGTGAAATGAGTGAAGGTGGTCAAAAGGTACAAACTCGCTGTTGTAAAATAAACAGGTCCTGGGAGTGTAAGGTACATCATGGTGACTATAGTTAATGATACTGTATTATGTATTTGAAAGTGGCTAAAAGAGTAGATCTTAAAAGTTCTCATTACAAGAAAAAAATTCGTAATTATGTGTGGTGATGGAAGTTAACTAGACTCACTGTGGTGATCATCTCATGCTGTACACCTGAGATTAATGTGACATTATTACGTCAGCCATATCTCTCTGAACTATGCATTTCACTTGAGATATAGCCCCTCTTTTAAGTTAAAATCTCTTAAAATTATAAAAAACTATATATATTTGAAAACTTACTGTTTACCATTTTGTTTCAACCTGATAAACTGAATTACAAAATATACTATGTCTTTTTTTTAAACTCTTTATTCAGTATTGGAGTATAGGCAATTAACAATGTTGTGATAGTTTTAGGTGAATATCGAAGGGTCTCAGCCATATGTGTACATGTATCCATTCTTCCTCAAACCTCCCTCCCTTCCAGCCCACCACATGACATTGAGCAGAGTTCCCTGTGCTATATATACAGTAGGTCCTTGTTGGTACCCATTTTAAATATAGCAGTGTGTACACATCCATCCCAAACTCCCTAACTATACCTTCCCCCCATCTTTCCACCCCAGCAACCTTAAGTTTGTTCTCTTAAGTTTGTGAGTCTTTCTGAACATAATACTCTATGTCTTGATACTGATTGGTAACATAGTACCAGCAATTATCAAATGATTGATTGATAATTTGTTTAGTTATCTAGGACCTTGATAAGACATTTATTCCTTAAATAATTTTTATGACAATGCAAATATAATAAATAAGAACTGAAACAAGATATAATTTTTTTCTCAGTTTCATAGTAAGTTTGGAAGATGACCGAATTTCAGGTCCTCAGCCCTTAGAAGGAACACAGTACTAAACTGGAGGGAGGAGGTGGTATGTCTGGAGGGAGGGTGGGATGGGAAGGGAGTAGGGTAGGTTCTAGTAGTCTAGTATTTCAGGGTGGCTCAGATTTACTGGATGACCCGACTAAACCAGAAGGTGATACAAGTGGGTGAGTATAAGAGGGAACATTGAGTATGAGATTTTCTTTTTTTTTCTGCTTGCGCTGTTCTTTTTATATCGCATCCTGTATATGCACCTAATGTGTGCCAGACCCTGGGTATCAAAATCAGCGTGAAACCCGTAAAAGAGAATGTAACTGAGGGCTGGTAGACCTCTTGTGTGGACTGATGGATACATTAACCCCCTCAGAGTTTCCCTTCCTAGACTCTCTACCTTCTGGTCCATCTGTTATGCTGCACTAAGAGCTGTCTTTCCAAAACAGCCTTCATCTTACCAGACACTCCATAAAATGCTTTGATTATTCCATTGTAGTGTCACCCCTAGCCATTCCCTCCTGTGTATCTGTCCTCTAGTATCTCATGCGTTTGATTCTGCTGTTTCCTCTGCCTGAAATGCCCTTTTCTCCCTGGTTTAACCTGTGCTCTTCCCCGGGTGCCACCTCAGAATGCTGCCATAAGTATCTTCTCTTACTTTTTCCTTCTGAAGCAGAATTAGCTACTTACCATCTTTGTGCTCCTTTAGCATTTTGTAACAAAGCTCTCACTCCACTTATCTTACTTGTTACATTGTCCTCTGGTTACTGTTTGCGCTTGGCTATCTTGTGGATTCCTTGGGGGCAAAAGTATTTCCTTTGTTCTTTATGGTTGTGTTTTTAGTACTTAGATGCCTAGTATATAACCACAATAAATTATACATTATAACAAATCTCCCTCCCTTTCTCCAGCCCAAGGGGATAATTTATAACCAAATGGCAGTTTGTCTTTATGGAAGGGCTCTTCCTGTTTGTGTCTACTTATCAAGTTTCAGTTCAGTTCTCACTTTCTTGGTGAAGATTCTCCAATAATGACAGCTTTTTACCTTTTTCTAAGCCTCTGGACTTTTTTGTTTGTTTTGTGTGTGTGTTTAGTTATATATTCCTTCTTTCATATCTTTTCTCCCTATTATATTTATTAGCATCTTAGGGACAAAAATCATGCCTTACTTTTTTTTTCTCTCAAAGGTACATAGCATAATGTTGGACTAACAATGGTAAAATGAGAATTTAAAAACATTGTTTAGGAATAGGTGACAAATCAGAGAATTTTCAGAATGTAGCCATTTCAGATGTATATGCCTGAGCTAAAATCAGATTGATTCTAAGTGTTGTGGTTGGCTCGGTGTTCTGTCGATGCTGATAGTCTTGTGAAGGCGGTACCCACCATGGATATCTGAAGTTGGCAGGCAGAGAAGCTAAGCTGGCAGAGTTCCTCTCTGCTAGTTCTGTAGCTGCTGCTCTCTGCCAGGTAACCTGGGTCCCAGGCTCTCACATCCCCTGAAGAGAGACTGAAGAACTAACTGTGCCTTTCTCATGATGGAATCAGAATGAGAAAGGGAGGAAGCCTGCTATTGTTCTCCATTTCTCTTCAATAGGCAGTTCGTGCTTAGAAAGTATATACACAGCAGTGTGTCCTGGTTGGTGATTTACAATTTCTTTCCTCCCTTACAGTGTTTTTCCTGAGGGGTGGGTTGGCCACTCTTGATAATATGTAGGAAGTGCGTCTAAGTGCTTGAGGCTCTTGTTTACCCTCACAGGACAGTGTTCAGGGCCGCTCCCTCACTTCACCTACCTGTTTTGGGTGAGGCACTGTTTCCCTTTTGGATCAACAGTGATAAAGAAGCATTATCTCCTTGTTTTCCCCCCTTCCTGCCATCTGTATCCCCCCCCCCCCACCCCCAAGTCTTGACTGGCATTATTCCTGAGATAGTCACTGTACTTCAGTCAGACTAAGTTACACTTGTAGTTTACACTCCACTCTCAGATGAGACCCTACTTCTCCATTATTCCAGGTGTATTTGTATACTTCTTTTCCATTCCCTACCCGCATGCTTTATCTTTTTAAGAATTCAGTTTGGCCCATAATCCTTTATCTTAAATTAAAAAAAAAAAAAAAACCATGCTAAAAAGTCTGTGAGTTTTGGTTCAGTTCAAACTCATTTGTTGGCAAGATCTGATCAGTGTTAATTGAGATTACTTAGAATGTATATCTACTTAATGTGGTTATTCAGATGTTTCTCTGCAGAGAAGGTAATGTATTTGATTAGGGTTGCTTCCCCAAGACTTGTTGGGGGTGTTTTATTTTGCTGCATACACTGTACAACTTTTCTGAGAAATCCTAAATTAATATTTGGCCCAGGGAATTTAGGTAAGGGATGTGGGCCTGTACTAGGTTGTGTTTCCTCATCAGCTGCTGTGTTGAAGAGTGATCTTTGAGATTAGCATAATGATTTCTTTCATAGGTTACTCTACAGTCATTGATCTGTATTCCCCGGCGGCTCAGACAGTAAAGCGTCTGCCTGCAATGTGGGAGACCCGGGTTCGATCCCTGGGTTGGGAAGATCCCCTGGAGAAGGAAATGGCAACCCACTCCAGTACTCTTGCCTAGAAAATTCCATGGATGGAGGAGCCTGGTGGGCTACAGTCCATAGGGGTCACAAAAGTGGACACAGTTGAGCAACTTCACTTTCACTTTCTTTCACTTTCACAGTCATTGGTGATAATCAGCATCCAGATGGGCTGACACAAGCTTCTTCTCCTCATTGCTGTAGAGTATAACTTAAATAGGAAAAAAATGAAAAGAAATCTGAACTCAATTACAGGCTGATTGTGATAGGTAGCTGATAGCTTATTTGTGAAAGCAAGCACAGGAGGCCAGGAACAAAAACTGAAAGTGATGTGTATTATTAGGAATTTTAAGTTTTAGCTGTGAGGTTAAGTGCTTTCGAGGCTGGATAAGAGGACCCAAGTGGCCATTAGGATTCCATTTATAGCTCTATCATGTCCTTAAAATATTCCTAATAATTAAAATGAGATAAAAGCAAGATAATGCCCATCTGCTTTCAGCTTCCCTTCTCTGCTTTTAACAGCAACTGGTGATAGCATTGTGACGCCTTTGATTATCATTGAAGACCTTAGAAACTCACTCTTGTTGGGGCTGTGAAAGTAACATGCTCAAGCTTTTGTTGAAGTGTGGCAACCACTTTCTTGTTCTACAGTAGAAATAAAAGAGGAACAAGCTTCTGGAGAAAAATATTTTTACTATTTTAGAATGCAGATGGAACATCCTATGCAGGGGAAGTACATGAAGAAGCGTATTACATGTCCAGAAAGTCATTAGCTCTTTGGCTTTGGAAACTGTATTGAATAATGTAAAATCTTTGGAGAGAGGACCTTTATTTACATCTCGAGCATTTTATTCTAAAGAAAAGCCCATAATTGTATACATAAGATTTGTATTTGTACTTACCTGAGAAAATGATTGGTTACTGTGGATGTATATATTCTAATGTGTTTTCAGAATACTTGATTTTTTTAAGATTATGCATTTGGGTTTATCTTATACAGTTTGGATGCTGATCAGTTTTGTGAATGCAGTGTACATGATACATATTTGTATTTAGATAATATTGAGATGTAGAGATTATCTGCAAATGCTATAGGCTACTCTGTTGAGTGTCTGTGGTTTATTTTTTAGATATTTTTTATTTCCTCTCTTATTACTAGGCTGTCAATGTCTTGCTCATGTTAATCCCTGTGGAGTGGTTTTCTGATCCCTTGTAATTTATTCTGAGCTGGTAGAGCCTTAGTCTCTGGTTAATCTGATTCATGTTTGTAGACATCCATCCATCTGTGAAGTATTGATTATTATTTATTAATATATGTCAGGCTCTGGGTAGGCACTGGTAAACAAGACTTTTATTGACCCTGACTTCATGGGGCTTAGAGTTGAGATTTTTATTTAAAGAATAAAGATTTATGATATATACTTTATGTAAAACTAAAGTACCTGAATTAAACTTTTCCATCAGTAATATGAATTCAGCTTAAGTAAGATTTGCTATCTGAGTCATTTTCATGAGATTTTTCTAAAATGTCTTTTTACTTAAAACTTACTGATCTCACACACACACAAAAAAACTTACTGATCACAAGAAGTTAAACAGAAATGAAAAGACTTCACTTACCTTTGTTATATTAACATTTGTATTAACATCTGATTGCTTATTGGATTTGTCCTGGAGCTAGGACTTAAACTTGTGTCTCCTGATTCCCAGCCCAGTGCTTTTTGCATTACATTATGTGACTTTTAAGGACCTCCTTGTTATATAAAACTAAAAGAAGGCTCTGAGATACAGTATCATAGCTGCTGAGTGTAATGTGGCAGAGTCCTGGGAGTCTCCATGTTCAGAATGCTTCTGTTCTTTATGCTGGTTTTCCCCTTTGACTTTAGAGCAGCAGAACATCCAGCTGGGAGTCCTGCCTGACTCTTTTGTGTATTTTGTCTTCTAGTTTGTACCTGTTCAAACTAGGCCTGGCTCCTCAGATTCAAGACCTGTATGGAAAGGTTGACTTCACAGGTAAGAAGTTCCAGACCTGGCAGGAAGTGCTTGATTTATGTGGAAATAGCCTGGAGAGTCAACTGTACCAATCTTAAAGATGTGGGGCTTTAAAAACACTGTGCCAGCAGTGATTAAAAAAAAATGCACAAGGAACCTGCTTCTCCCGGTATGGTGGAAGGAACACGAAACCTGGGATTTCAGGCTCTGTTGTCTCAGTTATGACATGGGTGTGGTTGAGAAGTCTCCGTTTTCTTATATGTAAATTAGAATATTAACATCTAATATTAAATGTTCACGTACAGTGAGAAAAACTTTATGACAGTCTTTCCCTTTCCCTTCCAGTAGCATCATTTGTAGGCAAACAAAGGTGGGGCATACAAAGATGGCAATTTACATTTATTTGGGTGGGTGTTTCTGTGTATATTTGCTATAGTCAAATCCTTGAAGAGATGAGGGCTTGGGGAGAAAAAGAACAGGGGGAATATTGGTGAAGGGTAAAATAAACTCAAATCTTTTTGAACTGGTGATTATTTTATAGGCTGTGGAGTTTTAAAAATTGGTAATACAGCTTTTATCTATGATATTTTTTCTTCCAGAGAAGTTGTTCCCCAGACTTGGGGCAAGGGCTAAACCTTAACATGTTATTTTCTGTATCATTTGGCTTCTGGCCTTAGACACAAAATTGTTTAATAGTAGCTAGTGACTTGGATTCACTTCTTGTTTGAAGTTCCTTTAAAGTTGCTCTATTCATAAGTTCATTAGAGGAAATGCCATTAGTAGCAGTTTGGGAAAACTATTCTCTATAGAGCCAGTCTCATGTTATGGTTATTTCTGATGCTTGTGATAGTGCTGATAATAGTTGTGTGTCTATTGAATGCATGTTATATACCAGATATTAGGTTAAGTGCTTTCCATGTATTAATATTATCTTATTTAAATCCTTATAACAATCCTAAGAGTTAGATGTCATTTTATCCAGTACATTTTGTGTTTAAGGAATCTGTTTCCTTCTAAGTTCTGAAAAGGTGCTTACCTTTGGGTCTTAATTCTTTCCTGTAGAAGAAGAAATCAACAACATGAAGATTGAACTGGAGAAGTATGGGATTCAGATGCCTGCCTTTAGCAAGATTGGGGGTATTCTGGCTAATGAGCTGTCAGTGGATGAAGCTGCATGTAAGAAGAGAGTGGTTTCGTGGGTTCAAATGGAGTTGTTGCTACTGCTTTCAATGATTAATACTATAATGGTGGTCTTGGACATGAGGAATTTTGCCAGCAAGTGTCTAGTGGCTCAGACAGTAAAGACAGAGTCTGCTTGCAATGCAGGAGATCCCAGTTCGATCCCTGGGTCAGGAAGATCCCCTGGAGAAGGGAATGGCAACCCACTTCAGTATTCTTGTTTGGAGAATCCCCATGGACAGAAGAGCCTGGTGGGCTACCGTCCATGGGGTTGCAAAGAGTCAGACATGACTCAGCGACTAACATTTACTTCTTTCTTTAGGTCAGTAGATACAGTTTCAAACACTGCTATACAGTTGTTTATGCTGTTATTTGGAAATAAGTGAGAAAAAATATAGTTTTGATTAAAATAAAAGCACTAGAAAGCAAATTCTGCATTTCAATGCCTTTTTTAGTTTCTTGTCTTCTAATGGTGTTTACATGATAATTAAGGGTGAACATTTCCAGAACAAATGCTCAGATGCTCCCTGCAAAGACCCTTACAAATGTTTTCCCCATGAGAGTCCAGATTGAGCATTTCAGACATGGATGATAGACAGAGCTGTGACTTGTATGTTAGGGGAAAGACAGAGCTCACAGGATCTGGGGATTCCTCTAACCCCTCTGTCTACGAAAAGCAGCCTCTGTCTGTGCTGGGGGATTGCCGTGTTTGAATGTGTAATGTACATCCTTTACTTTATATAACCTCAGTGTTCTGTGTTTTGAATTCTTTTTTTCAGTACATGCGGCTGTTATTGCCATTAATGAAGCTATTGACCACAGAATTCCAGCTGACACCTTCACAGCTTTGAAAAATCCCAATGCCATGCTTGTGAATCTTGAAGAATGTTTGGCTTCTACCTACCAGGATGTACTTTACCAGGCCAAACAGGACAAAATGGCAAATGCTAAAAACAGGGTAAAAATGGAACATTTGCTCTTTTTAATTGATTTATAGGGGCTTCCGTGGTAGCTTAGCTGGTAAAGAATCTGCCTGCAATGCAGGAGACCCTGGTTTGATTCCTACATAGGGAAGATCTGCTGGAGAAGGAATAGGCTACCCACTCCAGTATTCTCAGGCTTCCCTGGTCGCCCAGCTGGTAAAGAATCTGCCTGCAATGTGGGAGACCTGGGTTTGATTGCTGGATTGGGAAGATTCCCTGGAGAAGGAAAGGGCT
The DNA here is from genome assembly GCF_023699985.2 of Odocoileus virginianus. NCBI lineage: Eukaryota > Metazoa > Chordata > Mammalia > Artiodactyla > Cervidae > Odocoileus > Odocoileus virginianus. The sequence continues at coordinate 59,798,785 of NC_069689.1, forward strand.
ACCCACTCCCGTATTCTGGCCTGGAGAATTCCATGGACTGTATAGTCTGTGAGGGTCACAAAGAGTCAAACACAACTGAGCAACTTTCACTTTTCACAACTGATTTACAGTCTTTCATTATTTAACATGACTCCATTTTAAAGATCAGTTTTATTGAGATATTAATTGATGTATAATAAAACCCAACCATGTAAAGTGTACAGTTTGATGAGTTTTGACCAGTGTATACAGATATGTGACCACCGCCTGCAAAGTTCCCGTATCTCCCTTTCAAAGTCAACCTCTACTGCCTCCCTCTGTCCACCCCTGACCCCGGCAACTCCAGGTCTATGTTCTATCACTGTAGCTTATCTTTTTTTGAATTTTATATAAATGAAATGGAGTTACCAATATATAGTCTTTCAGTATTAGATTGTATTTTGACATCTGCTTTCTTCTCGAATGTGTGCAAACCTGTGAGAGGCTCTGAGATCTAGTCTGAGACAAGGATTCAGGCTCCCAGATGAGCGGGGCAGGGTTCACCAGTGTCTCCTTCTGCCTGATTCTGGAAGAATTCCTTGAGCTTGTTATTTATGATTGGATTTCCTTTTTATGTTTTTGGTCACAATCATGTAGCTTTGTTCTTTGTTAAGGATTTTAAGCTACACCCTTTCTTGCTCTTGACTCTGTCGTGGTGGAGGAGGAACACACATGTATTTCTTTGGTCTTCCTAGAGACTTCAGCTAATTTAACTACACCTTTTATTCATCTTCAGACAGAAAGCTCTGAGAGAGAAAGGGACGTTTATGAGGAACTGCTCACTCAAGCTGAAATTCAAGGCAATATAAATAAAGTCAACTGTAAGTATGTGCCCCCGTCAGGCCCCTAAAGGAATGTCACTGAATAATGTGCCTGTGGATCTGTTCATGGTTTAAGTTTATATCAGACATTTGTGGGTTTGCCTAGGAACTATTGCATATTTACTGTCTTTTGTGTTCATGTGTCTTCTTTTTGGGCTACCGTTGTCCTCAGGCAGCACGCCCCCCGCCCCCCTGCTCTTCTGTGTAACTCACAGACTGGAGTTTTTGGCTGCAGTTTCACTCTTTTCACCCTATGTTAGACACTTAAATCTGAAGAGGGATTTTATCTTCCTATTTTTAAAGTAATAATAGTTTTGTTTTTCTTTTAAAGAGCAATACAAGTTATCCAGAAATGAGCCACAAATAAAAAATTAGACTCCTAAGAATAACCATGCTTGGTATTTTTAACTTAGCCTTCAGAACATATATTTAAACAGAAATGAGGCTGTCCTGTTCATCTTGATTTTTGTGTATGTGTTACACACTTTTGAAAAATTAATTTCTTTTTTTTTTCTGAAAAATTACTTTCTTGAATTAATTTAGTCTCTCTTCTGCAAAAGAACCTGCATCAGTTTCTTATTACTTGCCAGACAAAACGGTGTTCCCTGGCCTCGTGGAGCTCTTTATGCACTGTTTGATGCATGCAACTCTCTGTAGAAACTCATGTGCCTAATCATCTCCCACGTTCATTGTGTTCATTTTATGACTCATGAAGAGTGGCTCCGGAGTTGTGCAGACCTGGGGTTTGATCTCTTGCCCTTGTATTAATCACTGTGGGAACTGGGCACCTGTGGCACAGAGTCATTTTACGCGTGATGAGATAATATATGTAAATTGGCTCGTATTTAGTAAGCACTCAATAACATTATCATTACTGTTGTTAATCATGTAACTGCCCCACTGTAATGCCCTCACGCCTCATGTCTTACCTCATCCAAATTATACCCATCATTCAAGATTCAGCTCAGTTCTCACCTCAGTGCGTATCCTAACTCACAATATACTTGCCTTTCACATCTCCTACAGCATCTGTATGCTTAATCACATGATTTTGTGTTTAATTCTCTATTGTCTTAAGTGCTTGTTTTTTGTTTTTTACATCTATATAGACTTAAACTTGAGTTTACTTATGAATTCTGCTTCTTTTTAAATCCTCATAATTCCTAGCATAGGGTTAGAGTCACTGAAAGAACTAAAAAACCTTGTTTAATTCAACCAGACTTGACCTTGATCTTATTTTGATCAAGATAATAAATAATAGTAGTAATAGTCATCAGGGTCCTCTCTGTTCTTTGGAGATCCTAATTTCTCACTTGTACTAATGCTCTGAATAACTGGTGAGAATTTATAGATTTTACCAACTCTTTATGGTAGAGAGTTCTAAATCCTAACCAGGAGTCTGTGTACTCTGTTCCGTTCTGGTTCATTTAGGATAATAGCTTTCTAAATAGAGCTGTAGTTCCATTCACATATGGGTGATTGGTTGTGCTGTATCTGTATGAATACTGCTTTTGTCAGCAAGTATAAACCAGAATGTCCTTGCACTTAGTTCTCTCTGTAGAAGAAAGTCCAGCACATTTCCTGCTGCATACACTGCATAAAATACTCTTATTTACTAAGGGACTTTTCTCTACTATGTTGTTTGGGGCCTTTATTGCTATACCTGGCTGATTATGTTAGAGTTAGTTATAAACTCATAAGGAAAGAAAGGTATGTGTGTATTTTGAAAGTGTTCCATGCATATTGTTCTTATGTGGTCAGAGGAGCAAAATAGTAAAAATTCCCTCAGATATGTTTCAGTGAGGAAGGTAGGCAGATACATCATTTCAGGGCAACTTGGCTAGAACAATTCAGTGAGTAATTTCAAGGCAACCAGAGACATGTGAAATACAGTCATAGAATAAAGAAAAGAATGATGACTTTTCCTCAAGGTTTGTACATGACCCTTCACTGGGGTTCTCAGTGAAGAACCTCACCTGGAGGTGAGGATAAGGCAGAATTCTCAATAGAGGGACAATCTTTTCCTAATAGTAGGGAAAGTCAGAGACAAGGGAAAGTTGGAAGACAGAGGGACTTTAGGTCCCAAGAATTATTTTAGTGTAATTGTAGATAAGATTCTTTCCCTGGGGCTTGAGAGCAAGTAGTGAAGCCATTATGCTGCCCCAGAAGAAAGCTGCAGGCCAAAGAGTTAAAAATGTGAAAAAGTTCTTATTTTTTTGTTAAGTAGGATAAGGAAAATTAGATAATTAAAGCATAGTGGGAGAAAATATGTGAATAATGTTCCAAACCAGTGGTCCCCAACTTTTTTGGCACCAAGGACCAGTTTTATGGAAGGTAATTTTTCCACAGACCGGGGTTATGGGGGTGGGGTGGGGAATGGCTTCAGGATGATTCAAGCACTTTATATTCCTTGTGCACTTTATTTCTATTGTTATTACATCAGCTCCACATCAGATCATCAGACATTAGATCCTGGAGGTTGGGAATCCCTGTTCTAAACTTTAGAGTATAAGTATTAGTAAATATACACTTAAATATTTACATGTTTATGTACATAGTAAGTTTATACTTCCAGTAAAAGCATAAATGACTAGATGCCTTTGCAGATGATCATCTGAGACTCTTGTGTTACATCCCTAGAGGAAGCCTGGTTGTTACCAGCCTGTGTTGCTTTTATTTTCTGTCTCCCACTACTGCAGAAGCTCCCTGAGGATGGAGACAACCTGTTTGTTTTGTTCCGGGCTTTGTTTGCAGCAGGTGCAGGTCCTTGTGGTGGGAAAGTGCTTGGTTGGTTGGCTGACGGCCACGTAGACCTGCAGCCGTGATTCAGAGAGCTGCTCGCCTCCTCGGTGTGGTGATCAGTGAGCCAAACCGTAGGGGAGAAGGTTGGAAGAAGGGAACAGTCTCTTAGGAATCTAGCCTTTCGTCTTTTTACCTCTTGGTGTTATGTATTAGTTCTGGTTTGAGACTTTGTTTTCTCTTGAACTGTTTCCTTTATAACACCTTACATTAATTTTCTTTCTTTCTTTTTTTTTTTTTTACAAATGAAAACAGTTTAAACTGATAACTACTGCTATGCCCCCAATATTTTGATTTTTAGTATTTTATTTTTGATTTGTTTTGCTACTTCGGTGATAAGATTAGATGTTCTTTCCTGGGTGGGGCAAGGGAAGGAGAACCCTATTTTTTCTTCTAAAAATAGGGAAGCTGAAAATAATAATTACGATTTTCTAGGGGCTGTCATTTCTGAAATCAGAAAATGTATTATTTTGACTTTCAACTTAATACCTTATTTATTTTATAATATGCAAAGTACTTTCACATGTATGATTTCATTTAATCTCATGAGGAATTTTAGGAGGAACCTACCTTTATTATCATTTTCAGATGAAGGGAAATCTGCATTTTTACTGTTGATAATGTGTTAATGACCTTGTGTGATGTCAGGTTCAGTGGCTAGAAGTAGAGAATGTTGAGGCAGTGCGGAGTGCCCCTTCGGCTCCACACGGTCAGACCAGCCTCCGTGTCTCGGCACTGCTTAGGGACAGAGTACCTTCAGGAGATGCCAGGATGATGGACGGATTCAGAATGATGCTGTATAAAATATTTGAAGGAACTAAGGCTCTTTAGTTGGGAGTAGACCGTCACAGGGAAGAGGGGTTGGAGGTACTCAAGTGTCAACTCTAGTGTGTGAGCTTTAACAATTTTTTTTTTAAACAGAATCATCCAGAGATGTAGTAAATTGCAATGGGAGACACTTTCTCCTGTGTAGTAGTTTAGTCTGGATAAAGACTTGGCATTTTAGCGGGAATGCAGGCATGTATTATTGGTGCCTCTTAAATTGCTGCCCTTATTGGTGCCGACCTGTCTGCATCTAGAAGTTTGTAAGTAGGCCTGGGGTGTGGTCTAGGAATCCATTAATTCTGAACACCCTGGGAACCTCTGAACTTGGAGACTTTAAGGTTCTCGTCCACCCTCAAAGCCTAATGCTTCTGTGATGCTCCACAGGAAAGGCTATCTAATTATATTTCCCCAGTCTGCACTGAGACTGGTTTTTGGGAAGGAAAAATATTCCCGGCTATGATGTTAACATAGTTTTGTCTTAAGTGTTTGCCTTTTTTCCCCTCCTCAGTGCTTGCTGCGTTAACAAATATAGACCTGGCTTTGGAGCAGGGATCTGCACCAGCCTTGTTCAAGATCCTGCAGTCACCCGCACTGGGCCTGCGAGGGCTGCAGCAGCAGAATAGTGACTGGTACCTCAAGCAGCTCCTGAGTGACAGAGAGCAGAAGAGACAGGTAACAGCATCCTAGGTGGCACCTGTAAGGCTTGACATCCATCCGTTTCAATCTCATGCTGTTGTGTAAAGGTATCAATGGGGCCTTTTTTCCCCACCCGCATGTGGGAAACTTTCTCCTGCATGTGAATTAAGCTGTTTAATATCCTCAGGTAAAGTGCACATTGTCTTCAGCTCTCTTTTGCTTGTAGAGTTGTAAAGCCCCTCTTAAATAGCTTCGCCCACCCTCTGAATCTCACCACCCCTTCACTTGAAGTCCCTTAAATCCCCAACTTAAAACTGCTGGGCAGAGGACTTCCCAGGTGGCTCAGTGGTAAAGTATCTACCTGCCAATTCAGGAGATGCAGGCTCAATCCCTGGGTTGGGAAGATCCCCTGGAGAAGGAAATGGCAACCCGCTCCAATATTTTTGCCTGGGAAATCCCATGGACAGAGCAGCTTGGTGGGCTATAGTCCATGGGGTTGCAAAAGAGTCGGACATGACTCAGTGACTGCACAACAACAAAGCCATTGGGGAGAACCTGAAATTTTATATTCTTCCTTCAGGAATTTGCACTTTAAAGAAAAACCATACCTCACAAGTTTCCTCTGGCTAACACTGGGAAAACATTTAATATTGCACTAAGAGTAGACTGTGTGGGATTGTACTCTATGGGTTTTTATTTTTTAGAACAAATACAAGGGGCTTTTTTTTTTTTTTTGCTAAATAAGGACTAGTGTACATTTTATAAATTCTCATTATTGGCCAGAGAAAGCAACATTAATGTGCTAATGCTTCTATAAAGATTTTATCTTGAAACATTTTGATGCTCTTTACAAAATATTCTTTTAAGTGTGCTGGTGTCTGGAAAGTCCTTCTCCCCCAGATTTGACAAGGGTTTTTGACTCCAGTTCAGGCTGCTGCTTCAGCTGCTTGTAGCCTGAAGCTGTCTCTTATGGCTCAGTGTCCCTAATGACTGTTGTTGAGATATGAGAACTGTGAGTCCTGGACATGCAGGCAAGAGTCATCTTCACCTGAATGTTCTCTATTTTTCTCAGGGTGGTCAGGCTGAGCCCCTGCAGAAGGAGGAGCTACAGTCTGGAGTAGATGCTGCAAACACTGCCGCTCAGCAATATCAGAGAAGTAAGAGTCCCCTCAACTGTGTGTCCCCTGAAATACTGAGTAGGGGAGGAGAGTGGCTTTGTGTCATGGAGGGGCCTGAGAGGAGATTCTGTCACTCCTCAACCCACCCCAAACCTATTAGCCACACTCAGCTATCAGGTACCTTTGGTAGCAATAGGAGTCCTCCGTTTTAAAAGTAGAACCAGAGTCCGTGTAGGCTCACTTTGGCTCTAAGCACGTGCTTACGTGGTTGGTTGGAACTTCCCTGGTGGCTCAGTGGTAAAGAATCTGCCTCTCAATGTAAGAGATGTGGATTTGATCCCTGGGTCAGGAAGATCTCCTGGAGAAAGAAATGGCAACACATTCCAGCATTCTTGCCTGAAGAATCCTGTGGACAGAGGAGCCTGGTGGGCTTCAGCCCATAGGGTCGCAAAGAGTCAGAAACAACTTAGTGTCTGAACGACGACAACAGCACCACCTTTACCAGGCTCTCCTTGATGTAGGGGAGGGGTGTTTTAGGTAGAGTGTAGTGGTGGCAGGCAGGAGGAGTTGGAGCAGAAAGAAAACAGGGGTGAGGAGAAGACGAAAGAAAACAGATTTACTGAGATGCAGCCCACATACCATTGAGTTCATCCTCAGACTAAGAAGACCACTGTCTGAAGGTGGAAGTTCCACTTCAAATGTCACAACTAATAGTCTAGCTGCAGAATATGATTTTCTCCTGTGAAAACTGGCGTCTGCGCCCGCTTGGGGCTCTGGGAGCCGGTGGCCTTTCTGACCTCATGTTCTCCACCCAGGGTTGGCGGCAGTGGCAGCGATCAACGCCGCAATCCAGAAGGGTGTGGCTGAGAAGACTGTCCTGGAACTGATGAACCCCGAAGCCCAGCTGCCACAGGTGTACCCGTTTGCTGCCGAGCTTTATCAGAAGGAGCTGGCCACCCTGCAGCAGCAGAGTCCCGAGGTGAGCTCACCAAACCTGTGCTGTTTGTGAGCAAAACAAGAGTGACTGTGAATTTAATACCCACTTCTGGGTGTAGTTAGGCAGAACCTTTTTTTTTTTTAAACCAGAAAGTTAGACTCCATGTGGTTTTATTAAATGTCTGCCCTCCCTGGGTCTTCCAGAATGTCCTTCCTTACTCTCTCCCTACCTCTCCCTCTGTACAGCATAACCTCACCCACCCTGAGCTCTCTGTTGCGGTGGAGATGCTGTCATCAGTGGCCCTAATCAACAGGGCACTGGAATCTGGAGACATGAACACAGTGTGGAAACAGCTGAGCAGTTCAGTGACAGGTCTTACCAACATTGAAGAGGAGAACTGCCAGAGGTGGGTGCCCCTGACCCTAACCTCTGTCTTCCGTGAACCAGCACTCTTATTTTCTCTGCAGGAATCGTGTCTTCCTTGTGATGGTCTTTTAGTTCCGCTCCCCTCCCCACCCCACCCCGTATTTCAGTTTGTTTTATTATGCTGAAGGATTTGTAGTAAATTACAGATACTGTAGCATTCCACTCCTAAATTTATTATAAATATGCTTATTTAAAACAATGAGGATATTTGTCATGTAGTTAAAATAACACTCTTATACCTTGTCAAGTCAATAATACTTCTTGAATATTTTCTAAACCTAGTCTGTTTTCATACTTCCTCTCTTGTTCCCAAACTGTTTGTTCTTTTCAGCTGGTTATTCAAACCAGGATGCAATCCATATTGTGTCCTTTTGTTATCTTTTATTTATTTTATTTAAAAATTTTATTTATTTTTAATTAAAGGATAATTGCTTTATTGTGGTGGTTTTTGGCATACATCAACATGAATCAGCCATAGGTATACACATGTCCCCTTCCTCTTGAATCTCCTTCCACCTCACAACCCCCACTTTGATATTTTTTAATCTAGCGTTGTCCCTTTCTTTATAACGCTGACTTGTTAAAGAGTTGGAGCCAGTTGTCCTCTAAAATGTCCCATCTTCAGTTTTGGTTGCTTCCTAATATTTGTTTTGTTCCTGTAAATTGGAAATCAGGTCTAAAGGCTTGTCAGGATTCAGTGAAGTATTTTTGGTGACTTGTGTTTCATATTTTCTAATTTTAAGAGGCATGTAGTACCTGCTTCTCCCCACCATCAGAGATACTGAGATTGATCCTTCAATTAGGGAGTCTGCTAGTCCCTTCATTGTATATTTTTCTCCCTTATCTCCAGAACATAATCTTTTTTTTTTGTACCTTTTATACCATCACAATGTCCAGTTTCCCATTAACCATTCACCTAATGTTTTTAACCCCAATGATAATCCTTGTGTAAATCCAGACTTTGGTTGCTGGATGGTGATTTGTTGATCTGTCATTCCTTCTATGTTTATTAGCTGGTGCATGACCTTGTTTTCTGATCCTCAGAGGGATTGTTTGAGCTGCTACCTCTGATTCCAGAGTTAGTCTTACCTGAAATTTATAACAAGTAATATAGATATTTTTCAATTAGTGATATCTTTGTATTTTTACCCTTTGTTCAGGTTAACGCCTGGGTCCCAAAGCTGACCTCTAGAATATATCAAACTGTTGGGGTTCCTCAGCCATCTCTTGGGTCCTGTGCCCTCACGTCTTCTTATTCCTGTCCACAGAAATAACCCTGCAGGTCCCTTCTCTAATGTTGCACTTCTTCCCTCTTTTGTTGGGGGAACGGGGCAGGTATCTGGATGAGCTGATGAAGCTGAAAGCTCAGGCCCGTGCAGAGAACAGTGAATTCATTACGTGGAATGACATCCAGGCTTCTGTGGACCATGTGAACCTCGTGGTGCAGGAGGAGCATGAGAGTGAGTGGTCTGCTTCCGCTCCCCCAGATCATGTCACCGTCACACGCAGTGTGATGCCACCCTCCCGGGAGCACTGCCCCTAGGGGATTTTTGGAAACTGGAAAAGAAAACAAAAAAGTCTGTCCATTTAACTATCTCAAAAAGCTATGGTTGTCTATTGTTTTTAAAAACACCAGGCCACTGCTATAATTGGAGAAGTATGTAAAGAGAACTAAGGTTTTTCAGGAGGTGAAGTGAATGTGATCTGTTACTTTTAAATGCTGTTATAACAGGTTCTGACACTGCCTGGAGCTAGATCATATTGCACAAATTGTCCTCCCTAAGAGGTCTCTCACTTCAGACACCAGCTTTGAACCTGGTGTTCCCAGGTCACCGCACTTCCAAAAATATATTTCGGGGTTCCCTCCACCCCCTCAGTTTCAGTAATTGATTAGACTGACTGACTGAGCTCAGGAAGGTGCTGTACTTGTGGTTATAGTTTTATCACTGATGTTCAGTCACTCAGTCGTGTCCGACTCTGCAACCTCATGGATTGCAGCATGCCAGGCTTCCCTGTCCTTCACCATCTCCTGGAGTTTGCTCAAACTCATGTGCATTGAGTCAGTGATGCGATCCAACCGTCTTGTCCTCTGTTGTCCCCTTTTCCTCCTGACTTCAATCTTTGCCAGCATCAGGGTCTTTTCTAATGAGTCAGCTTGTTGCATCAGGTGGCCAAAGTATTGCTGCTGCTGCTAAGTCACTTCAGTCGTGTCCGACCCTGTGCGACCCCATAGACAGCAGCCCACCAGGCTCCCCTATTCGTGGGATTCTCCAGGCAAGAACACTGGAGTCGGTTGCCATTTCCTTCTCCAATGCATGAAAGTGAAAAGTGAAAGTGAAGTCACTCAGTCGTGTCTGACTCCTAACGACCCCATGGACTGTGGCCTACCAGGCTCCTCCGTCCATGGGATTCTCCAGGCAAGCGTACTGGAGTGGGTTGCCATTGCCTTCTCCAGGCCAAAGTATTGTAAAGAGTACAAATTGAGTTTTATTGTACAAGAGGACAAAAAGAGTTTTATGTAAAGAGTACAAATCAGGACCAGTCAAAAGAAACCAATGGGGTGATGTCTGGAAGGGCCCCAATTTCGAAGCTTCTGTGTCCTCAGGATATGTTGCCCTTTCCAGCCCATCAATGTGTGTCATAGCCTGGGAAGGTCACCTGAGCTTTGGCTGTCCAGAGGCTTTACTGGGGCTTTATTACTTCTGATTGATTGAATTACTTGGCAGAGTAGTTGCCAAGTAATTGAATTCAATTTCCAGTCTGCTTTTTGTGTCTGGAATAGCCAAGCAGATGTTCAGAGATCATAAGACTCAAAACCCCAACCTTCTGATCACATGGTTGGTCTTTCCAGCGTGACCAGCCCCTACCCCAGAAGTTTCTAGGGGCCCAACAGGAATCACCTGTTTGACATAAACTCAGGTGTGATCTTAGGGGCCCACCATGAACAACAAAGATACTCCTGTCACTTGGGAAATATGGTAAAGGATCTGCCTACAGTGCAGGAGACCCGGGTTTGGTCCCTGGGTCAGAAAGATGCCCCAAAGAAGGGAGTGGCTTCCCACTCCAGTATTCTTGCCAGAAAAATCCCATGGACAGAGGAGCCTGGTGGGCCACAGCCCAGGGGGTCGCATGGAGTCAAGACACAACTGAGCAACATTCACTTTCCAGAAACCAGAGACAAAGACCAGCATTTATTATACAGTGGAGTCATTATGGAAGCAGTGCAGGGACTTCTCTGGTGGTCCAGTGGTTAAGACTATGCACTTCCACTGTTGGGGGTGTGGATTCGATCCCTGGTTGAGGTATGAAGATCCCGCATGCCATGTGGTTTACCAAAAAATAAAAATTAAAGCATAGTCCAGCTGGCTGAGATACGTAAGGAGTGAACATTCCCAGTTTTATTTAGTGTTTCCTGTGAGAAATTATCAGTGATTTAATGGGAAGAGCATTGCCTTGGAGGAGGATGCCCTGAGCTTTGATTTTCCACCTGCCACTTGTTTGCTATGTGATCTTGAAGAGATACCTAAATCTCATCCTTTTATTTTTTTCTATAAAAATGTTGAACTAGTTGATTTTTAAGATTCCCTAGAATGCTTGAGTTTGGGATTGACGTGCAGACCGCTATATTAAAAATGGATAACCAACAAGGACCTACTGTATAGCACAGGGAACTCTGCTCGATGTTATGGGGCAGCCTGGATTAGACGGGAGTTTGGGGAAGAATGGACACATGTATATGTGTGGCAGAGTCTCTTCACTGTTCACCTGGAACTGTCACAGCATTGTTCATCAGCCATGCCCTAATCCAAAGTAAAAAGTTAAAAAAAAGATTCCCTTGAACCCTAGCCTTTTTGTGAGTCAAGAATATCTTTGATCACACATTGGAGTATACTTGAAAGCTATCCTGTAAAGCTAGTTTTGTCACAGTCCTCATCACTCTTCAGTTAGACCAATTAAAAATAAAACAAAAAGACTTGAGATTTCAATAGGAAAATAGATAAAAGGGAGTTTACTTAGATGAAAAAAACCCACTACATTTAAAGGAAAAGATTTAAATGCTGTTTAACATTTTGGATGGCAAATTGTAGTTTAACTCATGATGGCACTTGGGTAGAGGATTGATAGTCACTTAGCTGGTTTAAAGACTGATTCATTTATACAGTTTCTCAATTAAAAAAAATAACTTTCTGTCCACCCCTGTGTAGGGATTTTAGCCATTGGTTTGATTAACGAAGCCCTGGATGAAGGTGATGCCCAGAAGACCCTGCAGGCCTTGCAGATTCCCGCAGCTAAACTCGAGGGGGTCCTCGCAGAAGTGGCCCAGCATTATCAGGACACACTGATCCGAGCAAAGAGAGAGAAGGCCCAGGTGAGTGGCCCTGAATTGTTCTTTCTGTTCAGAGAATGCCATCCATCCTAGAGCCGAGACGGGGGCGGAGGGGGGGGTGGGGGGGGGGTGGGTTCACTCAACGACTCTCTTCCCTGGGCACCCTTAGATTCAGAGCAGTGGAATACACATGGTATAAGAGTCATAGACTCCGCCTTCCAGAACTTGTGCTATTTTACGCATTTGGTTTGTTTGTTGGTGTTTGTTGTTATGGTTGTAGACACACCTTATGTCTCTACATAAATTCTCTGTTGAAACATAAGATCCAGGAAAATGTGTCAGTTATTTAAGTATATGGTTGTATAAATGTTCAAGTGAGCATACCTATGTAACTGGTGCTTGGATTATAAAAAGCAATAACAGAAACCCCCTTATATTCCCTTATATCCTTATTCACTCCCTACAGCATGCTGGTAACCAGCATCCTGATTTCTGACACCACAGTTGATTTTTGTCTGGTTTTGAACTCTATTTAAATGAAATCATACATTATTTACTCTTGTGTCTGGCTTCTTTTGTCCCACATAATGTTATTGAAATTCATCCATGTGGTTGCATGTAGCAGTAGTTGGTTCATTCTTATTGTTATATACTATTTTGTTTTGTGGTTACATATTCTGTTATTAGTGAATTTTTGGTTGTTTCTCACTTGCTATTGCAATTAGTGCTTCTGTGAATATTTTAGTACATGTCTTTTGGTAAATGTACATATGCATTTCCATCAAGTATACATTTAGCAGTGGAATTTGTGGGTCATAGGGAATACATATGTTAAGCTTTAGTAAATAATGCCATTAACTTTTTTTTTTAATACTGGCTTTATTGAGATACAGTTCAATTTCCATATAGCTCACTACTTTAAAATGTACAGTTCAGTGGTTTTTCGTCTTTCATAGGCAATCAATTTTACAGCATAACCAAAATCAATTTTGCAGCATTTTCATCACCCCAAAAAGAAACCTGGGGGACTTCCCTTGTGGTCCAGTGACTGAAACTCCAAGCTCCCAGTGCAGGGGGCCCAGGTTCAATCCCTGTTCAGGGAACTAGATTCCACATGCTATGACTAAAAGATCCTGTGTGCCGCAACTAAGACCCAGCAAAGCCAAATAAATAAATTTTTTTTTTTAAAAGAAAGAAAATCGGTACCCGTCAGTACCGAGTCGTTACCCTCCCGTCTCTTCAGCTCTGGTACCCGTCAGTCTGCTTTATGTGTGTGGATCTGTCAGTTCTGGACATTCCATATAAATGAAATCATCAGTACAAGGTGTGGTCCTTTGTGACCAGCTTCTTTCACTTAGCTTGGTTTATTCAAACCATAGCATGCATTAGTATTTTCTTTTTATTGTTGAACAATATTCCATTGTATGGCTACACCACATTTTATTTATCTATTCAGGAGTTGATGATCATGTTTCCACTTTGTGACTGTTAGGGATAATGCTGCTACGAATATGTTTTCCAAAGTAAATGTCACACAGACAGTTTTAAAAAGTTTGTCTTGCCTCTCAGCCAGTTTGTTGAGGAAATGGATGATTTACACCTTTTTTAGTTCTCTTGATGAATAGGAAGTCACCATGTGTTTAGTAGGCCTTCAGTTGTTTGTTCTGTAATTAAAGCGTAATGACCATCTGTTTGTCTGAATTGTGGTTCATCTCCTTTTAAATTCTTCTAACTAACAACAGTTGGAAAAGGACCTCCTCAACAGTTGTGCTGAGGCCCACAACCTTGAAGATCCCTGCCATTACGTTCTTGCAGCAGGCAGAAGAGCTAAAAGAATATCTTTATTCAGGAGGTCAGATTCTTTCTGGAAAGTCAAAAGTAGTAAAACAGACCAGGGCTTTTATAAAATTGGAGGTTTTGTACACTGACACCCTTGTGGGTTCTGTAAGTTTGGGCTGTGGGGCAGGAGTTGTAGATAATACAATTTTTTTTTAAAGACGCAAAAATCAACTATGGTATTAGTCCAGTGCCTAGATTTTATTTTTAAAATTTATGTATTTATTTAGGCTGCATTGGTCTTTGTTGCTGTGCATAGGCTTTCTCTAGTTGTAGAGAGTGGGGGCTAGTCTCTAGTTGCACTGCGAGGTCTTCTTATTGCAGTAGCTTCTCTTCTTGTGGAGCATGGGCTTTAGGGTGTGTGGGCTTCAATAGTTGTGCACATAGGCTTTTGGTGCCCCTTGGCATGTGGGATCTTCCTGAACCAGGAATTGAACTGGTGTCCCTGCATTGGCAGGCAGATTCTCAACCACTGGACCACCAGGGAAGCCCCATAATATAGTGTGGATAGATCTCCTTTGATTCTGTTATCATGAGAGTACTTGACATTAATGTGTCCTAAATGTATACATGTAGCAAGTACCAGGTTCCTTTTAAGAAGATCATTATTATGCATGTCAGTTGATCCTGTGCTGTGAGTTGAATCACAACTCCCAGGAAATTTTGTAGCCAGGAAATGGAGACAAAGACATTAACTAGTTTTACTTACTCTAGTGAGAAACAGTTGGCTATCAGTTCAGTTCAGTCGCTCAGCTGTGTCCAACTCTTTGCGACCCCATGAATCGCAGCACACCAAGCCTCCCTGTCCATCACCAACTCCCGGAGTTTACTCAGACTCATGCTCATCGAGTCGGTGATGCCATCCAGTCATCTCATCCTCTGTCGTCCCCTTCTCCTCCTGCCCCCAATCCCTCCCAGCATCAGGGTCTTTTCCAATGAGTCAACTCTTCGCATGAGGTGGCCAAAGTATTGGAGTTTCAGCTTCAGCATCAGTCCTTCCAATGAACACCCAGGACTGATCTCCTTCAGGATGAACTGGTTGGATCTCCTTGCAGTCCAAGAGACTCTCAAGAGTCTTCTCCAACACCACAGTTCAGAAGCATCAATTTTTCGGTGCTCAGCTTTCTTCACAGTCCAACTCTCACATCTATACATGACCACTGGAAAAACCATAACCTTGACCAGACGGATCTTTGTTGGCAAAGTAATGTCTCTGCTTCTTAATATGCTATCTAGGTTGGTCATAACTTTCCTTCCAAGGAGTAAGCGTCTTTTAATTTCATGGCTGCAGTCACATTCCACAGTGATTTTGGAGCCCAAAAAAATAAAGTCTGACACTGTTTCCACTGTCTCCCCATCTATTTCCTATGAAGTGATGGGACCAGATGCCATGATCTTAGTTTTCTGAATGTTAAACTTTAAGCCAACTTTTTCACTCTCCTCTTTCACTTTCATCAAGAGGCTTTTTAGTCATAGGAAGCCATAAATGGAGGTCTGTCTGGGATACCAGTTTGTTGGATCAGAGCTTCCCAAACTTGACTGATCACTAGAAACCTTGAAAGGTCATTTTTAAAATACAGATTCCTGAGCTTTAACTCTGTTTCTACTAATTCAGAATCTCTAGTATGGGGCCTGGCTGCTGTGACTCTGCACAGGCCAGTGGTGGTCATGTTGTCTTTTGCTGCCTTATTAGTCCAGGAGGAGTGGACTTTGAAAGAATGAACTAAGTTTGGGTCCATGTCTAAAAAAGGAAAGAAGTTTGAGGATATAAGTTGTACCTGCTTTCATCATGTGTCAGGCCTCACTGCTCCTTTTGTTTGGGTCCTGGGAGTTAAACTTTTAGAGGATGTGACTAGAGTTTGAAGCATTTCCTTTTGCTGTGGAATAACTTTCCAGAGTCCATCAAAGGCAGAAGAATAGGGAGAATTAGAGGAAAATTTACTTACACTGCCAGGTTCAGTTGGGTACACTATAATTTAGGTATAATTGTCTTTTTTTTAAGCTTCAGCTCAGCTTTTAAGTTCCTCGTGGGAGTAGTTTTAAAAATAGCCATCTGAGTTCCAAATTTAGCAAGCGAAAGAGCTTAATTTAAATTTGGTCTGTTTTTCTTGTGTTATCTCTGTGTCTGGTTTTGGTATCAGAGTAATAAAGGCCTGATAGAATGAATTGAGTAGTGTTCCATCCTCTTTTATGTTTTAGACAAGTTTGTAAAGGATCAATGAATGTTAGTTCT
The DNA here is from genome assembly GCF_023699985.2 of Odocoileus virginianus. Taxonomy (NCBI): domain Eukaryota; kingdom Metazoa; phylum Chordata; class Mammalia; order Artiodactyla; family Cervidae; genus Odocoileus; species Odocoileus virginianus. Next base: position 59,814,761 of record NC_069689.1, read on the forward strand.
TTAAACATTTGGTAGAATTCACCAGTGAAGTCATATGGTCTGAATTTTTGGTTTGGTTTTATCTTTGTAGGATGTGTTTTGATTTTTTTTTTAAACTGATTTTTATCTCTATATTTGGTATAGGTCTGTTCAGATTTTCTTCAAGTAAAATGCCTCTTTTTCTTTCACTTTGCCTTTAGGGAATTCCATTATGCATATATCTTCCCTCTACTCAAATCTGCTGAATCCCTCTAGTGAATATTTCAGTTATTGTATTTTTCAACTCCATAATTTAAAGTTTCTTTAATATATGTGTGTGTGTGTGTGTGTGTGTGATATTCTCTATTTGGTGAGGCATTATTCTCATTTCCTTTGGTTATTTGAACATACTTCAGATTGCTGACTTATGTTTTTGTCTACTTTGTTGTCTGCTTTATTTTTTTTTCCTCTTTGGACCATGCTTTCTTGTTTTTTTATACATATCTTGTAATTTTTGGTTGAAACTTAGACATTTTAATAATATAATAGAGAAGGTTTGGAAATCAGATTCTACCCCTCCTTGGGGTTTATTACTGTGCCAGCTCATTTCTGTTGTTTTTTTCTTAGTGATTTTCAGTTCTTTCAAGTCTGTATTCTTTGTCATGTGTGTCCACTGAAGTCTCTGCTTGGTTAGCTAGTGGTCAGCTAATGATTAGACAGAAATTTCCTTGAATGCCTAGAACCAGCAAAGCTTCCAGCCTTTGCTGAGGGGCTTTGTATGTGTTGGGGCCTGCCTTCAACACTCAGCTAGGCAGTTCACAGTTTTGCTTTAACCTTCACTTCATGCTTGCCCAGAGCCTCAGGGTCAGAGCTTACAGTCTTATCAGATCTTTTTTGAGCATGTGCAGAGCCTACACATGTACTATCATCTTCTCGATCCCCATCCCAGGAGTTTGTCAGAGCTTTTCAAAGCTGTCTGTGGACATCTCATTCTCTAGCTTTTCCTTTGAAGTTTTGTGGTTTTTTTTTTTTTTCTGTGCTCTACAGCTTGTGGGATCTTAGTTCCCCAACCAAGGACTGAACTTCAGGAATTAAACTCTCCCTTGGCGGTGAGAGCCTGGAGTCGTAAACACTGGACCGTCGGGGAAGTCCGTCCTTTTAAGCTCTTTGGTTAGCCTATTTTTGCCTAAGTGTTTATCCACTGCCCCAGACATCTCTGATGTGAAGCAGTTACCTCTTACTGTTTCGGACAGATACTCCAGAAAGGCTCTTTGCACTGGGCACGCTCTGAGTCAGGTCAAATAAAGAGAATCTAGCTGTGGTCTTCCACGGAACTCCCTAATGTGTCAACTAATGACAGTTCTCTGGGAGATAGATTTGAAGCAGGAAGGTGTGTATGGGGTGGGAGCGGAGGGGATGGGCAGAGCACAAAAAGGCAATAAAGCCATTTAAAGCGCCACAAACCTCACTCTTCTTACAGAGAGTCAACTGTTCTTGAATAGACTCTCTCTGACTGCTGGAAGCTTTTGGTTAATTTCTGGATTTTTGAAAAAGTTGATTCTGATGATTTTTGCCAGTGTTTTTGTTGCTTTTATGTAGAAGGGATATTTGGAGGTCCTGCCTCCACTGTTTTCACCAAGTTACTTCTCTCTTCATTTAAATTTAGTGCCTTGGGAATACTTGCTAAAAGTAGATTACTGGTCATTGGGTTAGTATTGTTTGAATGCCAAGGCATGGTATTAGTGATGCCTAAAGCTCAGCTTCTATGTACAGCAGTGCCAAATTGAATCTCAAAGACAGAATTTTGAGTGGAATAGAAAAGAATAGCTTTATTAGTTTGCTAGGCAAAGGGGGACACAGCAAACTCCTGCCTTGAAAAGCTACATGTCCCCACTTGGGGAAGACAGTGAGAAGTTTTATAGACTGATGGATGGATAGCGAAGTAAGGAAGAGTCAGCGTCATCAACCTTCAGGTCCATCTGGTCTGGGGTCTACATGCTTGTGGGCAGAATACCACACTCAGGGAAGGTCCCAGAGGCTGAATGAAAGCTTTTTCCTATAATCAAAGAAATGGGAGACAGAAAGACATTGTGACCAGGAACCCTACAGGGCCCTGCCTTAGTATCATTAGGGGTTCTCAAGGAACTCATAATTATAAATATGAATAATGTTTAAGTCTTGCTTTTCCTCACCCACCCCACAGTCTGTGTGTACACAGGCATGCATACATGCATGTAGCCCAAAACCAGCAGGTGTGCACTGACACAGCTGGACCAGTTGTTAAAATATTGAATACGTTTGTTTGGTACACTGCCTCTGTCCCAAACCTCCCAAATGTGTGGCACCCCCAGTTCTAGCTCTTTCCCTGAGCGTTTACTGTGAGCAACTAGAGGATCAATACCTAAACCATCAAGGCTCCACTTTGAATGGTCAGCACTTTTGTTAATAAATGTTTTATAGATTCATGTATGTGTGTTTCATGTGTATATGGTATTATGATGCTTTAATGTATATCTATATGTATGTATAGCACGGTTAATATACGTGATGAGTGCTAAGCTATTACATTTATATTACACATATATGTGTCTACACATTTATGAATATTTTAGGAATCATGACATGTACATACATGCCACATAAAACAAGAGAGACTTTTAAGGAGGTTTTAAGGGGTGAGAAGTGCCCTTTGTGGACTTCCCTGGTAGCTCAACTGGTAAAGAATCCGGGTCAGGAATATCTGCTGGAGAAGGGATAGGCTACCCACTCCAGTATTCTTGGGACTCCCTGGAGGCTCAGACAGTAGAGAATTCACCTGCAATGTGGGAGACCTGGGTTCAATCCCTAGGTTGGAAAGATTCCCTGGAGAAGGGAATCTGCCCACTCCAGTATTTTTGCCTGGAGAATTCCATGGACAGAGAAGCCTGGCCAGCTACAGTCCATGGTGTCGCAGAGTCGGACACGACTGAGCGGCTTTTCACTTTCACAGTCCCCTTTGCAAATGTCTGCGCTTTTGTATATATACATACAGATGGTAACTGCTCTTCTTTTGTCTGTCTGCCCCTTCCTCTCCCTGTATCTTGTGGTTTCTCCACCTCTTTTACCCCAATTACTGCCCACTCCTTGGGTTCTTATTTCTGGTCCCTGGCTGTTTACCTCTTCTAAAATGCAATCAGTGTGCTTCAAAGTGTAGTCAGAGATGTCAGGGGATGTTATTTCGGTATATTTTATATGACATTTTCACATTAAATCTGTTTCATCTTAATATCCTCCACAATATCTTGTTCAGGTTTTTAACTCTGTCGAGTGGTTTGAGTTAATCCTTAGAGCAGACTCTCACAGGAGGATGTTGGGTTTTATCATCTGATTTGATCTAATTGGAGCAGCGAGGTCCTCTTCTTTCCTTACACTGGGATGATGGTGTATGTCATCTGTCTTGCCTCTTTCAGTCAGAGGAAGGTCATTTCTATCTCATTTTCCCCTGACCCACCTAAGACACAGATCCAGTGTTTTTTTTTTTTTTTTCCTTTCATACCACAGCTCTGTCACTTGTTTCTTAGGAATGTATGAAATGTATGTATATATGAAAATGCTTGTTTTAATCCTCCTGCTTTAGTCTGCATGGGACAAAGATGACAGAACTCTGGATGGTCAGAATTTTTTTTCTTAATATTTATTTATTCAGCTGCACCAGGTCTTTGTTGTGGCACAGGGGATCTTCGATCTTCGTCTTTGATCTTAGTTGCAGCATGTAAGATCTAGTTCCCTGTCCAGGAACTGATTGAACCTGGGTTCCCTGCATTGGGTGCATGGAATCTTAGCCCCTGGACCAGCAGGGAAGTTCCCTGGATGGTCAGAATTCTTGATAAGCTGCACCTTTCTCCAGATGCAGGGAAAGCTGAGCCAAACCTCCTGGCTTTGCTTACAGGAGATTCTGTGCAGAGATAGCTCATGTATGATTAGCCTAAAAGTGAACCTCCAAATGACCTGATTCTGTGGAAGTACCCATTTTTAGGGTGCAAGGATGTTTACGCCACTTCTCTCAGAGACCACAGCTTCAGCTGTCTAGCTCATGACTTCTCAGTTTAAGTTGTCACTGACTCAGTATATTATCTCATATTGAAACTATTGCTTAGCATTGCCAGTATTTATTCATAGGACTCTTGAGAGTTGTGTGTGGCCATTTTCTATTTTGAGTAACAGAAACTGACCATTGGTAGAAAACGGCTAAGTTCTGAAGCTATTAGGTGACTTGTTCTTGTGTTCTGTTTATTGGGGTCCTTTTATCCTTTACCGAGACTATGAGCTTCTTACATTGGGACAGTGCCTATGATTGTAAGCTCAATACTTAACATAATTTAAAGTGGTCTTTCTTTCTAAAACTTTGCATTTGAGTGAAATCATTACTTTGGATTTCAGGTGCCTTCTTTTGGCCTCACCCTGTCACCAAGGCACTTTGTAAACTGCTGGGATTTGTGACTTCTTGGCTTGGCTGAATGAAATATTGTGTCTCTTCCCAATAACACAGGAGAAAAGCCAAGCCTCATCTGAGATTTTGTAGTTTCTTCAACTGCTGGGTGTGCTGAAGACAGTGAAATTTTCCATTTTCCCCCAAAGCCAAGACCCTGCCTCAGCTGACAACACAGTTAGAGTAACTGACCCCAGCTGTCTCCTGGGTGCCTTGGCAACTTATATTTATATCAAGTAGTCTTGAAGGATTTTTGAGCTACTATTTATCCCAACTGCTATTAGCTCAAGCCTCAAGAGTAGTTATTCTTGCCGGGTCTGCCAAGGTTGTCTCAAACACAGTTCTCCCAGCCTGGTCACTTTGAAACCCAAGGTGCCTTTGCCTGGAAGGAGAAAAAGACTCCATTTCTGTCTCACCCTTGTTCCTAGTATTCAACCCAGACTTCACTGGGCTGGAGAAACTCTTGTTGGCCACACTGAGTAAACTAATCACCATTTATTATGTTTCCGTGTGAAAATGTGTCTCTAAGTTTCCAACAGCTGTTTTAACTTTCAAGTTTTAGAATATAAGCCAATGATAAGCTTAAGTTCCCCATAGTGACTCCTAGCTTTACATGCGATAAGGTCTTGATAGTCTTAAAAATAGTGGTCATAGAGAATGTATTGTTATTGTTGTTTAGTTGCTAAGTCATGTCTGACTCTTTGCGACCACATGGACTGTAACCTGCCAGGCTCCTCTGTCCATGGTATTTCCCAGGCAAGAATACTGGAGTGGGGTGCCGTTTCTTTCTCCAGGGGATCTTCCCAGATCAGGGATCGAACCTGTGTTTCCTGAATTGGCAGGCGTATTCTTTACCACTGAGCCACCAGGGAAGCCCCCCAAAATATGTAGAGAATATTTACTCCCTCTGAATATTGCTGGCAAAGAAGGCTTTTTTAAAAAAAAGTACTGCACATTCATATGCATGCTGTGGTCCTTGCCAGTGTTTAAGTCCCTGGGTCTCTTCCCAGTTTGGACCTTTTGCTCCTTCTAGCTGCTCTTGTCCTCCTGAATGACTGGAATTCACCTTCCTACACCCGTCACTTACATTTGAGGTATTTTTCGTGTAACCCTTTTACCAGTTTTTGATGTTGGCTTCTTCCAGTTGACTATTCCATTTGTCTTGTCTTGTATGTTTGAAACCTCTTCCTCTGTCTCTCATTGAGTCTCAGAAGCCACCATCATGGCATGTACCCTGATTTCATGACTCTAAGATCATTTTGCTCTTAATGGTTTGTAGGAAACCCAGGATGAGTCAGCTGTGTTATGGTTGGATGAAATTCAAGGTGGAATCTGGCAGTCCAACAAAGACACCCAAGAAGCACAAAGGTGTATGTATCAGTTTATTTCTGTTCTGATGGAAAGTGGGGGGTGGCAAGGTGTTCCCGTAGCTCAGTACTCAGCTTGACCAAGATAGAGGGCTGGGGATTCTCTGATTGCCTACTGGTTACAACTTGGCACTTTCATCGCAGAGGCCCAGGCTGTATCCCTGAATGGGGAACCATGCCACCTGCCGGGTGGTGTGGCCAAAATTTAAAAAAAAAAAGATAGTTGCAGGGGGGACAGTATGCTAGTAAGCAAATCTAGATGCTTTCTAAACTATTCCAGTAACAGTTCTCTCCTGGGATAGTTGCCTTAGGAATCTTTGCCATCAATGAAGCAGTGGAGAAAGGCGATGTTGGCAAAACACTCAGTGCCCTTCGTTCCCCTGACGTTGGCTTGTATGGCGTCATCCCCGAATGTGGTGAAACTTACCAGAGTGACCTTGCTGAAGCCAAGAAGAAAAAACTGGCAGCAGGTGAGTTATGAGTAAATCAATATGTGTCCTGAAAATAAGAGCTTAGAAATACCACGGAACTGAGGAAGAGGAAAGGGACAAGCTATAGGGAAAGGTACTAAAGAAGTACAGTAGGGGGCTTACTGTAAAGACCCAAGGAGATAATATTCCTGTGTTTAAAAATAACTTTTTCTTCCCCTTGAGTATGGCTAACGTTAAGAAGGTCAATTTTCTGAAAATGTTTCTTTCATAGGATATAGTTCTGATTACCTAAGCCTATAAGATACTTAAAAGTAGTTCATCTGCAGAAAGAGGGGAATAAAGATAAGATATTTTATCCCGTTTTATGCCCCCTCCCTTTTTTGAAAATTAACTAGAAAGACTGAATGGTTGCAGTCTTTTATGAAAACAGTTTTCTGACACACGTGGTCTTACTTCAGTGTAGGCTTTGAAAGGAGCAGAGGTAGTCAAGGTCAGTTTCCACATGTGGACTTCATAGGTATTTTCTTTTTATAGTGTGGACATGAATGAGCTAGATGTTACAGAGTCATAATTTAAGAGGGACTTAGGATCCCTCTTTACTCTCACAGACCCAAGGGGTAGGCTTTGGGAATGGTGTTCATTTAGGTTGTTCAGCCTGATCAGAGTGTCCTATAGGATTAGACATGTGGCTATGGGGAGTGTGGCTCTGAGTTTCTTGGATCTTTCCTTTATTTTATGTCAGGAGATAACAACAGCAAGTGGGTGAAGCACTGGGTGAAAGGTGGATATTATTATTACCACAATCTGGAGACCCAGGAAGGAGGATGGGACGAACCCTCAGACTTTTTGCAGAATTCCATGCAGCTTTCTCGGGAGGAGATCCAGGTAGGTCACATTTCTTCACAAAAGAAGGAGCTGAGAGACAGTACCTGTAGTTTAGAGGTTATACTACTTAGGAAGAACAAGGGTAAATACAACTACTCTTAATCTTTCCCAGTTTACATACTTAATCTCTTTTCTGACTATCCCACAAACTCCAAACTTTACTGTATTAGAATATAGCCTGCATTTTCACATAAAGTTAGCATTTTTTTATCGCAGCTTTTAAAACACGTCTTTCCCATCCCCTATGTCTTTGCTGATGCTGTTCATTCTTTTTAGGATTTCTTCATTCATTTGACACTTTCTGAACACCTCCTGTCCTCCTACATGTACCAGATATTCTTCTGCGCATCAGAGGTGTAATCATAAACAAAACAAAGTCGCTGCTAATGTGAGATGTCCCTCCCCTGCCATCTACATCTGTCAGAATTCTGGCTGTCCAGGCACACCCATCTCAAGTGTCACCTCCTCTGTGTAACGTAGATCAGTGCTCTCCAGAACTTAACATGTGTATGTGAAAAACAAACAAACAAACAAACATGTTTGTGAGTCACCTGGGATCCTGGTGACATGAAGGCTGACTCTGTGGGTCTGATGTGAGGCCTGAAATTCTACATTTCTGACCAGCTCCCAGGTGATACTGGTGCTGCTGGTTCAGGGATATACTTTTAAATACCACCTACTTACATAATCGTGTCTCCCTTGTCTTTGAAAAAAAAAAAAAAAGACAAAAATTTTAATCCTGTAGAGCTCTCCTGATTCAGTCTTGCCTGTAAGTTCATACTCTGTTCTTACTAAATGCCTTTAAGTCAGTCTGTCCTTCATGAATTCATTCTCCATTACCATTCAGGTCTTAGCTCATGGCTATCCAGCTCTTACTTTAGTAAAACTCCTGCTTTAGACTGTATCAGTGGCCTTTTAATTGCCAAGTTCAGCGAGGAGGTGTGCTCTCGTCATAGGTGACCCTTCGGTGTGTCTGCTTCCTTGAACCCTCGACTCTTTCGGCTTCTCCAGTGCTGTTCTCTTCTGGGTCTACTTCCGAGTTTCCCTTCTTAATCTCTCTCTCCTTTTGTTTCCTCTGACTCCACTTGCATTATGTCTGGGTTCCATCAGCCCCCTTCTCTTCCTCTGTATAGTCTTCCTCAGTCATCTCATTCAAGCCAGTAGCCCCAGTTTTCACCTGTGTGTTTGCAAACCTAAATCTTGTTCCTTCAGACTCACTGCCCACCGCCTTAGTCCTTCTCCTCACCACCAGATTTGCCTTTCCATCTTCAGTCTAGAAGTCCAGCGGACACCTCAGCACAGTTTGACAGGAAAATCAGGGCTGGACTAGTACATAAAGGTGTATTTTTTTTTCTTCACATAAAGTAATTCTGAAGTTGAGCATCCAGGGAAGGTGTGGTGGCTCCACGATCTGGTCTGTCCCAGGGTTCCTCCGTCTGCCATTCTCAAGGTCACCTTGTCATCCAGAAGGAAGGCAGGCAGGAAGTAGGAAGACGGGGAGGAGAGCAGACAGGCCTGATGCCAGCTGTCTGTCTCTCTTAAAGAGCTTTCCTTCCCAAAGATCTTACCAAGATGCTTCTGCTTGCATCCCATGGACTGTCCCTAGGTCACATAGTCTTTTTGTTTCTGTTTATTTGGGGGTTTTTTTTGGCTGCACCGCGCGTCATGTGGGATCTTAATTCCCTGACCAGGGACCAAACCCATCCCCCCTGCAGTGAAAGCACAGAATCTTAACCACTGGACTGCCAGGGAGGTCCTCATGTAGTCTTTTAAATGTACACATTTTCCCGGGCGGGGGGTGGAGGGGGTGGAAATAGCTCTGATATCAAAGACAAGAAGGGGCCATGGCTATCAGATGGGTTTGCAGGTGTTATCAGTAACCATTCTCAGCATTCCTGCCCTCACTTGGGGTGATCCAGGGCTGCTTTCACTTGGATCATATGCTACCAGGATTCTAATTCACCTGCTCACGCTGATCTGCCAGCTATCCAGCTAACTATGCTGCATTTCTAAAAACACATCTAATAGTTTTATTCCTCTTTGAAAGTTTGCTGGTTCTCCAGGGCTGGTAGTAACAGTCCATACACGCTAGGCTGCTTCTCCAGACCATCTGTGGTCTATCCACTCCCCCACAGGGCCCTCCTCTGTGGCGTTCCAGGGGCTCCAGGCCTTAGTAGCACCTATCTCTTTGTCTTCTTGTCAGTATGATCCCAGATCAGCAAGCACAGTTCCTGGGATGGTCAGCGTTAGGTAGGTGAGTGAGTAAAAGAAATAACATGAGGTCAAAGAAGGTCTCGTTTTTAACTCCTTACTGGGGGATGTGAGGGCAGCTTGGCCTTGAAAAATAGACCTGAAGTCTTCATTCCTGTTTCTTGGCTAAAGATCTAGTATAGCGGCTTCCCTGGTAGCTCAGTGGTAAAGAACCCACCTGCCAATGTGGGAGGCGTGGTTTTGATCCCTGGTCCAGGCAGATCCCACATGCCAAGAGGTCACTAAGCCCGTGCACCGCAACTACCAGACCCCAAACTCTAGAGAACTCAAGAGAGGCCATTGCAATGAGAAACCAGTGCACCTCCACTGGAGAAAGCCTGTGTGCAGCAAGGAAGACCTAGTGCAGCCAAAACACTAAATAAAAAAGCTAATCACACTGTATTTAAAAAAAATCTAGTATAGCCTTGGCAAGCTGTGAGCATTAGTGCGTGCACTGGAGATGACACTGTGTTAAAACTCTGTACGTGTATGTCTTCTCACGTGACTGCTGTGTTTTCAGAGTTCCATCTCTGGGGTAACGGCTGCGTATAACCGGGAACAGCTTTGGCTGGCCAACGAAGGCTTGATCACCAAGCTGCAGGCTTGCTGCCGGGGGTACTTAGTCCGGCAGGAGTTCCGATCCAGGATGAATTTCCTAAAGAAACAGATCCCAGCCATCACCTGCATTCAGGTATTTCAGAGCCTCCTATGTGCAGACAGCAAGGGGGCTTCCAGAGCAAGACTGACGAACAGCACCTGCAGTTGAATGTCTGAGTGTGATGAACAGTCAGGGCCTGTGGTTGAGTGACTGAGTGGGGTGTTTGCCTTCTGACCATCCCTTTCTCTCCTGCCACGTAATCAGCGTGTGCTTAATGGTGTTCAGTGGTAAGTTGTCCGGCTCAGTGGCGGCTCTTCTCGCCACCTCGCTATCTCCTAAGGCTATCCCTTTATGTGAGATTTGAATATGGAGAGAAGCAACGGTGATTTTGCTTCAGTGCTAGGGAAGCTCAGAAAGAATTCTGGGTTAGGAGTTACGAGTCCAGCACTGTCAGGACGTGGCGAGCCCCTTCTCTGAGTTTGTGTCCTCCTCTGTAAATGCAGATGCTAATGTTTATCTTACCTTCCTCCCCGACTGGTTGTGAAGAGCCAGTGAGAGCATCTGTGTGGGTGCCCTTTGAAAAGCGTGCAGTGCTGTGCTCACTTCCGGGAGGTGGAAGTGAGCCAGGTGCTCTCCTGGTGGAGGAGAGTCCCGTCTTTCCTTCCCCATCACAGGTGGATGTGGTCCCTTTTAAGGGTGTAATACAAATTGCCCTTGAGGGAAATTTTTTAACTTCTTCTGACCCTTGGGAAATGACGCGTCTTCTGTAACATTTGGGTTTCAGTCTCAGTGGAGAGGATACAAGCAGAAGAAGGCGTACCAAGACCGCTTGGCTTACCTGCGCTCCCACAAAGATGAAGTTATAAAGGTATGTAGCCCAGGCAGGGTTTCTCATCAGCATGGCGTGTGAGCGTGACATGTGCGGAGATGAAGGGCTCTTCTCATTTCTGGGACCCCCTCTCCTTCTCCACAGATCCAGTCCCTGGCAAGGATGCACCAAGCTAGAAAGCGCTATAGAGAACGCCTGCAGTATTTCCGAGATCATGTGAGTACCCCTGGGTGAGAAGCACCAGTAGCATCAATTTTGCTGTGTTTGCAGTGGACAGATGAACTGAGTAATTCCTTCTTTTGTGTCCCTTAGATAAATGACATTATCAAAATCCAGGCTTTTATCCGGGCAAACAAAGCTCGTGATGACTACAAGACTCTCAGTGAGTAACTGTGGCTCAGCAGAGAAGAGTTGAGGCAGTGGCTGAGAGCCATCGGGTTCTGGGTATTCTCCACGGATCTCTTTTCTTGTCCTGCAGGCAAGGCTTGGGGGGCAGGGTGCTGCTTGTGACTGAAGCCCCTTTGCTAACCCATGGCTTGGTGTCTTGCTGCTTGCCGTATCTGCCTTCCGCCTAACAACATAGCAACAGCATGACCAGGAAGACTGCACTTGGTGGTTGTCTCTGCACATCTCAAAAATAAACGAATATCTTACGTGTGAATAGAGCTGCTTTGTTTTCTTTTTTAAATATAAGACAATGCTGATGCTTTCCAAGACACAGAACTTCTTCTGGGAATGCCATTCCTTGTCTGACACATGTTTTCTCTCTGTCAGTCAGTGCCGAGGATCCACCTATGATTGTGGTCCGGAAATTCGTCCACCTGCTCGACCAGAGTGACCAGGATTTTCAGGAGGAACTCGATCTTATGAAGATGCGGGAAGAGGTTATTACCCTTATCCGTTCTAACCAGCAGCTGGAGAATGACCTCAATCTCATGGATATCAAAATCGGACTGCTGGTGAAAAATAAAATTACACTGCAGGTATGGTCCAGTGCCAGCCAGGGTCTTGGGACACTGTCCTGCTTGATACCTCTGCCTCCCCACCTTTATGCCTTGCAGGGCTGGCTTTCTTCTCAGTGAATGCTGTACGTTTTCTTTTATGTTATATAAGAAATAAATTATTTGATCACATAGCTTTGAATAGAGAAGTCTTAGCCATCCAGTGGCTAAGACTATGCTTCCAGTGCAGAGGGCCTGGGTTCCATCCCTGGTCAGGGAAGTAGATCCCACATGACACAACTAAGAGTCTGCTTGCCACAGCTAAGACCTGGGGCAACCAAATAAATATTTTTTAAAAATAGAAAAGCGTAGGTAAAAATCATCCCATTATTCCACCACTCTAACAATAATTTTGTATCCTATATCTTTATTTAGTATAGAGGATAAGATACATTTTATATGATATAATCACGAATATTATTTTTAATGGCAGTGTAATAATTGATCAGAAAGTAGTCTGAGTCGCATCTTTTGATCAGAAAGTAGTCTGAGTCGCATCTTTTTCCAGACTATTTGACATTTTCAACTTTTTTTATTATAGAATAATACTGCAGTTAATGTTTCAGTGTACATGTATCTTTTATTGTATACAAGACTTTATAAGATAGACTCCTAGAAGCTGGCTTCCTGAATCAGTGGACATTTTTAGGATTAGTTTCTTCGTAATTAGATTTGAGTAGGACTAGATTTGATTGACATACTGAAAATAGGATTCAATGTAGTGATTCCAGGGGCTCCCCAGGTTTCTCAGGGGTAAAGAATCAGCCTGCCAAGCAGGAGATGTGAGTTTGACCCCTGGGTCGGGGAGATCCCCCGGAGGAGGGAGTGTCAACCCAGTCCAGTATTCTTTCCTGGAGAATCCCAAGGACAGAGGAGCCGAGTGGGCTACAGTCCGTGGGGTCCCAAAGAGTCGAAAGTGACTGAGTGACTAAAACAGCAACAGCAGGTGATAGTAGCTCTAAAGTATGTAATGGGATCCGCCAGTGCAGTAGACCTTCATGAAAGGTTTTAGGTGCTAAAAACCTTTCCATAATGCCTGGAGTTGCATCTTTGAAAGCGTTTTGATTTATGTATATATGTGCTTGTTTACAGGATGTGGTTTCCCACAGTAAAAAACTTACCAAAAAAAATAAGGAACAGTTGTCTGATATGATGATGCTAAATAAACAGAAGGGAGGTCTGAAGGCTTTGAGCAAGGAGAAGAGAGAGAAATTGGAAGCGTATCAGCACTTATTTTATTTACTGCAGGTGAGTGGCTCCTGGAATCAGTACTGTAAAATTTAGTTAACTTTTTCTCAAGAAAACCTTATGCATGGAGCTCTGTGGAAGTCTTTCTGATTTCCACTGAGGGGTGAGCAAAGGGCTTGTCTTATTTTTCTTTTATTATTCAGGTACATCCTGATCCTTCAAACTGAAAAGTCTTGAATATTTGTGCCAGCCTTCACGTTACATGGAAATCACTTATCCCTTGGTTTATGTTTCAGACCAACCCCACCTACCTGGCAAAGCTGATCTTTCAGATGCCCCAGAACAAGTCCACCAAGTTCATGGACTCTGTGATCTTCACTCTCTACAACTATGCCTCCAACCAGCGCGAGGAGTACTTGCTCCTGCGGCTCTTCAAGACAGCCCTGCAGGAGGAGATCAAGTAGGGACAGATTTCTGCAGGGCCAGGAACCCCTCCCCTCCATCACAGATGCTGCCAGTTAGACATTCAGGCCTGTCTGTGCCTTTTTTCCACACTGTGATATGTGTGAAATACTTACTCTAAAGAAGCATCTATTTTTTATAACAATAATATATAGTATAGGACTTCACTGGTGGCTCAGCGATAAAGAACTCACCTGCCAATGCAGGAGTGTGGGTTCCATCCGTGGGTCAGAAAGATCCCCTGCAGATGGAAATGGCAATCAGCTCCAGTAGTCTTGCCTGGGAAATCCCATGGACGGAGGAGCCTGGTGGGCTACAGTTGATAGGGTCGCAAAGAGTCGGACATGACTTAGGGACTAAACCACAACAGCAATATATATTATACACTAATGCAAGATAATTATACTAAAAGTACAAATTAATTACACACATGCCATATATATGTAATTAATTGGTCTTCCCTGGTGGCTCAGATGGTAAAGAATCTGCCTGCATTGTGAGAGACCTGGGTTTGATCCCTGGGTCGGGAAGATCCTCTGGAGAAGGGAATGGCTACCCACTCCAGTGTTCTGACCTGAGAAATCCCATGGACAGAGGAGCCTGGTGGGCTGCAGACCGTGGGATCACAAGAGTTAGACATGACTGAGTGATTAACAGTTCCAATTTCAGTTTTTCATACTATATATACTACACACCAATATAAACTAATCATATATACACAATATAAACTAATATGCTAATTATGAACTAATATAAACACTAATATAAAATGTTGCTGTTTCTGGGAGATGATAGAATAAGAGATTTGCCAGTAATTTTAGAAACATTCTGTATTAAGATAGAATTTTTAAAAAACTGATCCAAACAAGAAACTTTCCCATCTTGAGCTAATAAGAGACCCGATCACGTTTCCATGATAAGAGCTTGCAGCAGCAGGCAGGTCCCATATTCAGATGAGAGTCGGGAAAGTTTCTAGAGAAAGAACATGTGCCCACCTCTTTCCAGCTACTTCTGTTTTTAAGGAGATGGGGTCTTTAAGTAGGGAGGATCTGAAAGTTGATAGATTCGTGATTAGTTTGAATTGAACTTGTTTCTTGTGTTTTACAGGTCGAAAGTAGATCAGATTCAAGAGATTGTGACAGGAAATCCGACAGTTATTAAGATGGTTGTGAGTTTCAACCGCGGCGCCCGGGGCCAGAATGCGCTCAGACAGATCTTGGCTCCAGTGGTGAAGGAGATCATGGATGACAAGACCCTCAACATCAAAACTGACCCCGTGGATATTTACAAATCTTGGGTTAACCAGATGGAGTCCCAGACAGGAGAGGCGAGGTATGATCATCACAGCCCCTTTTTCTTTCATGTTTTTAGTATTTTCTCTCTCTTTTTAAACGGTTAATATTTCTTTGATTTGAAAGTTAGTAATTGTTCAAATAGTTTTCCCATAAAAACCTCTTCTTTAAGTAGTTGAGTTGGTAATTTCTTCACTTATTTAGCAGATATTTATAGAGTACTTTCTAAGTGCCAGACAGTGGGTTAAATGCACATTTGGTAATACGATATTGGGGACTTCCCTGGCGGTTCAGTGGTTAAGACTTCACTTTCTAAGTGGGGTGGGGTGTGGATAATCTCTTGTCAGGGAGTTGAGATCCCACCTGCTTCTCAGCCAGAACAAAACATAAAACAGAAGCAATATTGAAACAAATTCAATAAAGACTTTAAAAATGGTCTATATTAAACAAACAAAAAAAATACAATAACAGATGAGATATACAATAATGATTGAAACCAACACACTCCCTGCCTTCTGTTCATAGTTTGGAGAGATGAGACAGGTACATAGAAACGAAGTTGCAAGCTGAGGGGAGTTCTGTAGTTTTGTAGGGAGCTGTGATGAAGCATACAAGTGGGAGCTAACTTAGAGTGGTTGGAGAGAGCCTCTCTGAGCGGGTACCGTCATGTAGCCGAGGCTGGAGGATGCAGTGGGCCCTGCCAAGTGCAGAGTCTTCCTGTCCAAATGCCGGCAAGTGAAGGGAGCTCTGAGAGCTTGGGACTGGAAGGACACAGGCATCGCAGAAATGGGGTTAGGTGGGAAGAGAGACCTGGATCTGAGTGAGATCTCTGTGTTCTGTGAGGGGAACAGGAGATGCTGTGGGCCAATGGTGAGCTGCCCTGGATCACTGCAAGTTGGGCCAACTAAATTACCGTAATCCAGGAGACTTCTGTGCCTGGGCCATAGTTTACCACCTATGTGAATACATCCAGAGCAGGAATGTGTCACCAGAATATGGGAAATGCTGGGGAAATACAGCTCAGAGAGCCAAAATGTTTCTGATTTTATCCAGCTTGGGTGAGGGCTAGAGATGTGAGCAGAGTGGTCTGCAGTGGGTTTCTCATTTGGTGTAGAGTAGGGCTAGATCACGCGTGAGGTTCTCGGGTAATCTTCAAAATTCAGATCTCCTGTCCCTTAAATGGCTCTCCCTGGCTTCTGGGAAAGTCCAGAATTAGCAATACACACAGGGCCCTCCATGACCTGGCCTCTATTTATTTTAATGTTCTCATTTCTCCTCCCTCTTCCCTCCTTGTTTTTGATCTTTCCTAGAAGACTTTTTTTTCTCCCATTTTTCTGAGTTCATACGTTCCTTCCTTATAGAAGTCTTCTTGATTCCTCCAATCTGAGTAGGAGCCTCTTTTCTGTGGCATTGTAAGACTTCCGGTCAGCTTCTTATTGTTGCACGATGTGTTTACAGATAGTTGTGTGTGTGTCTCTCCCACACGTACAAACCGTGAGGAACTCGAGAAGCTATCATGTCTCTAACGCTTTGATCCTAAATGCCCATCACAGCGTCTGGCACATAGATCTAGGCTCCAAATTCACAGCTGAAAACCTGAGCCCCAGTTCTGGCCCCACCGTTCACCAGCTCTGTGAGCATAACAAAATTACCTGGTCTCTCTGGGTCATTCTGCTTATGAAAGACACAGCCTGGCCTCAGGTTGTTGGTCTAACATGTTATCGTTCATTTGCTAAGTTGTGTTTTACTCTTTGCAGCCCCGTGGACTGCAGCACGCCAGGCTTTCCTGTCCTCCACTATCTCCCTGAGTTTGCTTAAACTCATGTCCATTGAGTCGGTGATGCTATCCAACTATCTCATCCTCTGTTGCCCCCTTCTTCTCTTACCCTCAATCTTTCCCAGCATCAGGGTCTTTTCCAATGAGTTGGCTCTTTGCATCAGATGGCTGAAGTATTGGAGCTTCAGCGTCAGTCCTTCTAATGAATATTCAGGGTTGATTTCCTTTAGGATGGGCTGGTTGGATCTCCTTGCTGTCCAAGGGACTCTCAAGTGTATGCTCCAACATCACAGTTAGAAAGCATCAGTTTTTTGGCACTCAGCCTTCTTTATGGTCCAACTCTCACATCCGTACATGACTACTGGAAGAACTGTAGTGTTGACTAGATGGACCTTTGTCCAGGAAAGGAAAATCTGTCACTGCTTCTACTTTTTCCCCTTCTATTTGCCATGAAGTGATGGTCTAACATACATGGGGGTAATTTCTGCTTTCCCAGCAAACTGCCCTATGATGTGACCCCAGAGCAGGCCCTGTCTCACGAGGAAGTCAGGACGCGGCTAGACAACTCCATCCGGAACATGCGGGCCGTGACTGACAAGTTCCTGGCAGCCATCATCAGCTCCGTGGACAAAATCCCGTGAGTGTCGCCCGCTGTGGCCCCTGGTAGAGCCCAGCACTAGTGGCCTCCAGCTCCCGGTCCTTCTCACCAAGTTTTGTCTGCCCCACAGCTACGGGATGCGCTTCATTGCCAAAGTGCTGAAGGATTCCTTACATGAGAAGTTCCCCGATGCTGGTGAGGATGAGCTGCTGAAGGTGAGACCAAAAGCTGGCACGTTCTTTGCCTTCCAATAATAGCCCTTAGAGGGAAAAGTGCCCAGACCAAACCTGGCCTTAGACCTTCGTTTTGTTTGTTTTAGTCGCTTAGTTGTGTCTGCCTCTTTGAGAACCCATGGACTGGCCTGCTGGTCTCTGTCCTTGGGATTCTCCAGGCAAGAATACTGGAGCGGCTTGCCATTTCCTTCTCCAGGACTAAGCCTGACCTTGAAAATGAAAAGGAAAGGTGGAAGTCTCTCAGTCGTGTCCAACTCTTTGCGACCCCATGAACTATACAGTCCATGGAATTCTCTAGGCCAGAATACTGGAGTGGGTAGCTATTCCCTTCCTTAGACCTTTAGCAGTAAGGACCTTAACATAGATTTTGTCTGTAGCTCGCCATTGAACGTGAGGCTTTGAAAGTGATTGTAAACAGTAAATGATACCTCTTTTAGATACTGTATAGTTCCTATGTTGTTTGAATGGCACACGGCTATCAACCAAGTAGAGAAGATGGATTTTTCTGTCTTGAGATAACATTTCTTTGAGTCCTGTCTTTTTGCTGAAGAATTGCTCCCTCTGCTGGTGGCCAGGTGAATGGTATCAAGCACAGTTGTTTCCGCTAAGGCTGTTGCTGATGACTCTTTCTTACTCAGCTATGCTCCCTCTTTTTTTTTTTTTTTTTCCCTTAATCTGAACGCTTTTTTCTTCTCTCCTAGCTCTCTGCTTTCCTACAGTGAGGCCTCGATTCTAGACTTTCTGTTCAGGTGAATTCATTTTCTTTTTTTCTGAATGAAACTAGGGGAAATGCTTTGACTATCCTTGAATTCCATAGAAGAGATATGTGTTGAGTGGCTTTGATCTCAGAGGCATTAACTTGTCTGCCTTTGACATCTGCAGCATGAGGATGGTGGGGGTTGGACAGATGACGCTAGGTCGTGTTCAAGGATTTGTTTTAGCTGCTTAGAATGAGTGCCCACCTGCACGGTAATGAAAAGTACATGTGTCTGACATGGCTTTATTTGCTACCGTAATATGTGGACAAAGAATGTCCTAAAATGCTCAATAACAGACTTTATGTCTATCATTTTTACCTTCTGAATCTGTTCTTTCATTGTAGTGATTTTCAATTCTGTTCTCATTTTCTTTTTTTTTTCTGCATCCAGTCGAGGAATGTTTGGTCATTTTAGTTTTAGGCCTTGAGAAAAGGTGTGTATGAGTGTGTAGAATGTTTGTTTTTTTTCCTCACAGGGCCACATTTTCTGGTTTTGTTAGCAAAGTCATTTGTGGCTTACTTGTTGGAGTGGCTTTTAACACCCATTTCTTTTTCCTCTGTTCCCAGATTATTGGCAACTTGCTTTACTACCGATACATGAATCCAGCCATTGTTGCTCCCGATGCCTTTGACATCATTGACCTGTCGGCAGGAGGCCAACTCACCACAGACCAACGCCGCAATCTCGGGTCCATTGCCAAGATGCTCCAGCATGCAGCTTCCAATAAGATGTTCCTGGGAGATAATGCTCACTTGAGCATCATTAATGAATACCTCTCCCAGTCCTACCAGAAATTCAGGTAAGGGGAAAGGGATGAGGTGCTTAAAAGACTCTGTGGGCATGTTTCTAACTCTTAAGGGTAAAGACGAGATGAAATACCACACCCAGCATTCCCTGGACCGCAGTATCATTGGATACACGCCTGATGCACTCCGAGCTCCAGATGATGATGAGGAGCATGTGCGAGCTATTAAAATGTGTCCTGGACTTCCCTGGTGGTCCAGTGATTGAGAATCTGCCTGCCAACGCAGGGGACATGGGTTGGATCCCTGGTCCGGAAAGATTTCACATGCCGTGGAGCAACTAAGCCCATGTCCCCGCAATGAGAGAAAGCCTGTGAGCAGCAGCAAAGACCCAACAGAGCCAAAATAGAAATGAAAAATAATATTTTAAAAATATTTTTAAGGAGTAAAATGTGTTCCTATGAAATAGACAGTACTTAACATAAACATAACGTCTACATCAGGCACATGTTACTTTGTAATCAGAGAAGAATTGGAGCGCACTTTCAGTATTTATAAGTTAGTCATGCAGTCGTGAGTTCAGGGCGTTGTCTTCGAGAGTTGGGTCCAACAACGACAACTGGTGTTTGAGAACCGTCTTAAATTATGGTTGAGCGGTTCTTGTGGGCAGAACCAAAATAAAGTGCAAAGAGCACCAACGTCCCAGGGCTGTCCAGCACAATGGACATGCTGTGGTTTCTCTCGAGTCAGCCATCTTGCCTGGCTTCTGTTTGAACTCACCACACCAAGGGTTTGTGGGGTGTCCTTCCTTCGTCAGCTTCTTACACGCATGGCAATTGTTGGGGCCTGACTGCTGTGTTTATTTTCAGACGGTTTTTCCAAACTGCTTGTGATGTCCCAGAGCTTCAGGATAAATTTAATGTGGACGAGTATTCTGACTTAGTGACCCTCACCAAGCCAGTGATCTACATCTCCATTGGCGAGATCATCAACACCCACACGGTAAGTATTCTTCTTCAGTGATGTAATTCCATTGCTCTGTCTTAATTGCCTTCTCTGGCTGCTGTCCATTGTCTCTGGACGCCAGATACCTCCCCATCCTTTGATCTTACTGACATCACATCTGCCTTGTTTCTTATCTTCCTTTGCTTATTTTTCTTAACTTTCTTGAAGTGATCCCCAGGCCACCTGCGTCAATATCATCTGGGCTGGTTATTAAAAACGAAATTTCTGGAACCCCACCTCAGGCCAGCTGAATCAGAAGCCCCGTGGGTGGGCTTCAGAATTTCTGTTGTGACCCCTGATATAGTGACTGGATAAAATACTGTTTTTACTGCTCCTTCTTTTTACCCTGGCCCTCTGTGTTACTTTTCTAACATGATCTAAGATACCAGCTTTTTCCTCTGTGTTACCTTCGAGTGACTTTCCCTTGAGTGCTGTTTTTTTCCCCACCTCAGATTTTTGTAATTCATTCCTTTTCCCCTTTGGGGGCATATAGAACAAGAAATGAGAAAGTAAAATGAAATTTCAGTGATTGTCATTTTTGACATCACCAAGTAGGATTTGGCGAATGGCCCTGAATTAATAATAATGTTGATCTAATACACTTTTCTCTGAATTAAAAGATATTATATACCAGGAGCTTTAAACGAAAGCATGAGTGTGAGTCATTTGAACTGGTTGTAGAGTACATTGATGACTTGGGTATTGAAGTCTGTGAGCTTCCATGTTCTTTCTTCTGTAGGGTGCATTTAAATCCTCTATAGCTGGTACTGAGAGAGTTCCAGTATTTCTTCTTCATACATCACAGGCCAGCATGTTGCTCTATGTGTCATGTTGTTTATTTGGGTCAGTCTATTGAGGATTAGTTCATCAGTTCTTGAAAACACAGGAGTTTTGTTATCTAACCTCTTTTGTGCTGTTAGGTATTGTGGGTGGGGCTGGGGGCTGGTGGGTTGAGTGTGTGAATGGAATTGACCCCTGGATGTGTGGATGCAGCTCCTGTTAGACCACCAGGATGCCATTGCCCCAGAGCACAATGATCCGATCCATGAGCTGCTGGACGACCTCGGCGAGGTGCCCACCATCGAGTCCCTGATAGGTAAGGCTCTGACTTAACTGCCTGGCAGCTGGAGATGGGGAGCACGGCAGGAGTGCTGTGATTGTCTCCTCCTCTGTCTCCACGCTGTTTGTGCTCCAAATCCACATCAGGGAAGAAGTGAGGTGTTAGGAACATCTGTTAGGAACTGCAGTCCAGTGGATAATGGACTCAAATGTAGTGCTATTATAAATGCTCAGATGTAATACATATCTAAGGATGAGATGGTTGGGTGGCATCACCAATTCATTGGACATGAACTTAGACAAACTCTGGGAGGTGTTGAGGGACAGGGAGGCCTGGCCTGCTGTAGTCCATGGAGTCACAACGAGTCAGACACAACTTAGCAACTGAACAGCAAGAACAATACATATAATCATATAACTAGAAATGATACGTCCTGTAAAGGAAATGAACAGGGTATTTTGGGAGAGAAATATTACAGTGTTGAAATGATTTGTCAAACATTTATTATTATATTAGAGATCCTTTGTCGTAATCATTTGACATAATATATTTTTTCTCACTGAAGGGTATCCTTGCCACAAGGTACATATTGGCTGATTCAACTATCTTCTTAAATTTGCATTCTCTTTTATTTGAATTATCATCTACTCTCCAATGTCTTTTCTCTTTATTATATTGATTTTTTTTTTTCCCTACCCTTCCAAAACTTTAGGAGAAGGTGCTGGCAATTTAAATGACCCAAATAAGGAGGCACTGGCTAAGACAGAAGTGTCTCTCACACTGACCAATAAATTTGATGTGCCTGGAGATGAGAATGCAGAAATGGATGCTCGGACCATCTTACTGAAGTGAGGATTGAAAGGAGGAGGAGTGGAGTGACTGTAACCCAGTGATTACGCCTGTCCCTTGGTCTTGCTGAATGAGTCCACTTGTTCATACCTAAAATGACCTTGGCCGTTTAAGCCCAATACAGTTCTGGCCATCTCCTGTAGTATACTTGGCACAGAACTCACCTGCCTTATTTGCTAATGAGATGCTGAAACAAATTTGCCTCTCTGAGATCCTGACCTTAGTACCCACTCTGTCAGAGCTGCGTGAGTAATCCTGGGGCTTCGTGCGCCTGTGTTAGGGCTGCCCAGCGGGGCTCTGGGAGGCAGCATTTGCTCTGCTCCTGCTGAGGTCCCTTCGAGAGGAAGCGGGACAGGTGCTAATGTTTCGATGCCTCCCGAATCTCCTTTCAGCACAAAACGCTTAATTGTGGATGTCATCCGGTTCCAGCCAGGAGAGACCTTGACTGAAATCCTAGAAACACCAGCCACCAGTGAACAGGTAAAGTTTGGGGGTTTATCGTGTACCATAATTAGATGGATAGATGCTCCTGTGGTGGGCATGTGACAAGACTGAGAAGGGGGGACACAGATGGTAAGAGGCGGTCACTGGGAGGTGGGCCTGGATGTGACTGGCAGATGGTAGCACTCAGGGCTTCCTGAGAAAGCTGTTGGTCCCTAAATCCAGAGTTCGATGTTTCTACGGCACAGAGCTCACTGGCACTTGCATACAGTCTGTGTGCGTGCTTTAATTTAACCTGAGACGGAGTCAGTGAGTCTGCCCAGCAATCTATTGAATATTGTATTTCTAAAATTTTTTTAAATTTTATTATTTTATTTTTTGGCTGTGCTGGGTCTTGCTGTATGAGGGCTTTCTCTGCTTGCAGTGAGCATGGGCTTCTCATTGCAGTGGCGTCTCTTGTTGCAGAGCACAGGCTGTAGGACGTGAGGGCTTCAGTGGTTCTGGAGCACGGGCTTAGTTGTCCGGAGGCACGTGGGATCTTCCCAGACCAGGGATCGAACTCATGTCTTCTGCATTGGCAGGTGGATTCTTAACCACTGGACCACCAGGGAAGTCCTATAGTTAGAATTCTGTTCAATGCCTTGGTAGGTAGGAGAGAAGAGTAGAATATGGCTCCTGAGTTATGTGAACTCATGATACAGTTGGATACATGTGACATATAAGCTGAAACAATTAGAAAACCACTGAAAATTCACCATGGTCTTGACTCAAAAATAAAAGAAATTAAGAAAGGGGCCAGTGAGGAGCAAAGCATCAGGAAGGTATGGGGCTTGAACCAAGGTTCCCCATTTCACAGATGACAAAACTGAGACCGCCTTGAGGTTAAATAACTTGCCGATAGTCATTCACTTACAGTAGCAGAGCCAAACTTGGATCTGGTTCTGTCTGACTCCAGTTCATGCTCTTTATATCACATGATAAGCAGTAGTTTTGACATTAGAATGAAAGGGAATATTAGGAAAGGAATTTCTCTAGGTTAGGAAAAATTATGACCTTTCTGAGTATAAACATCCCCAGTACAAACAGTTCAAAATAGGGTCCCAGAACCTTAGCTATATGCTAGGATCTATCAGCATAGAGGTGATCATTGAGGTTTTGAGAGAGAACAGTCATAAAGAAAGGACCATGGGTCCTTTGGAGGCACCAGCCCTTGCTAAGACAAGGAAGATGTGCAGGGAAGATGAATAAGGCAACAGCTAAGAGAACACACTGGATTTGGGGTGAGAGGAATGGTAATGAGAACTGGTAATGATAGCCAGACTTTGAGGAAAGTGCTGAAAGAAGGGGAAAGCAGGTGTGGATCGTTTGTTGGGTGGGAACACAACAGACAGACATTGGTTGGTGATTAGGAGAGATACCAGACATAAGAAGGGTCTCTTCACTGGTGTTTGCAGCACGTTTGAAAGCAGAGGGCAGGCCTGAAGGTGATCCAGCTGTGACGAGGTGGGGGAAAAAAACATTCACCCGCCACTGGCATTGCAATGGTGTGATTGTAACATTCATCACGCCAGGTTTCAAATAAAAGTAAATGGTTTCCATATCCCACATGTGATAGGGAAAAAGTGAGGGATTTTGTATGCAGTAGAGTTCAATCTTCTGATTAAACCTTGGAGTCCAGGAAAGAAGCCAGCATCTTGGGACTTCCCTAACAGTCTAGTTGTTAAGACTTCGCCTTCCAATACAGAGGGTGCAGGTTCAATCCCTGGTCAGGGAACTGAGATCTCGCATGCCTCACAGTCAAAAAACCAAAGTGATATTGTGACAGATTCAGTAAAGATTTTTTAAATGGTCAACATTAGAAAAAAAAAAAAGACACCAACATCCAGCCTCATAGATGTTTCTCTTCCAGATGAAAGGAAAGCAGCCTCTGCTTCATGCAGTTTGTTGGGGTGTGGGCAGGGGGGTATAAACTTGTTGCCCTCTGTTTCTCGAATGGAGTGTGTGAGCTGTATAGGCTCAGGTGTGGGTTAGATTGGAGGCCTTTCATGAAATCCTCTTTCTTGGTATAGGAAGCCGAACATCAGAGGGCCATGCAGAGACGCGCCATCCGTGATGCCAAAACTCCGGACAAGATGAAGAAGTCCAAAACCATAAAGGAAGACAGCAATCTCAGTCTTCAGGAGAAGAAGGAGAAGATCCAGTCAGGCTTGAAGAAACTCACAGAGCTTGGCACCGTGGACCCAAAGAACAGATACCAGGAACTGATCAATGACATCGCCAGGGTATGGCATTTAGGGGACAACAGTGGCCTGGCCGTGTTGAAAGCCATCTCAGAGGCTTGTGGGGACACGGGAGCTGTTCCAGTGACTACATACCTTTAGTTCATGGGCCGATTCAGGTCCTCTCCTCCCGGGAATCGCTTCTGACCCTTCCAGCATGCGGTCCTAGCCTGCCCTTCCATGGCTTATCCCATGGCCTAAATTAGTAGGAAGAACATCCTGATTAGAGTTTCCTGTGTCTCAGTTTGTCTTTTGGCCTTAAAGAATTCCTCTGACTCTTTTCAGTGATAACTGCAATAGAAATAGCTTCAGATCGATCATCACATCCTAGATTTGTGTGAGTCTTCTCAAGTAAGGGGCCCTGATGCAGGCCAGGGAATTTATGCGTCCTCTGCTGTTGCACTAAAGCACACCACACACACCTTGTAGCTTGGCACTTGTTATATTAAAATGATTTTTTTCCTCCTCTCCTGACAGTATATTTAAGATGTTTAAACACGCCTTGCCAGTTGATTCTGAGATCTGTTGGAGATCTGTGAAAGTAACCCATTTTCCCTGCCTCTAGAAAATAGAAATGGGGAAAATGGATGAAATCTGAATTTCTTTGTTAATTTTTGAGCATAAAACTGCTGCCTATGAAGAACAAGTAAGGCTGAGTTAAACACTGCCAGCTTCTAGTGTTAATGGTTCCAGAAGCACATGACATCATTATTTTTGTGATTTTAATAATTATGTCGCAGGATATTCGGAATCAGCGGAGATACCGACAGAGGAGGAAGGCTGAGCTGGTGAAGCTGCAGCAGACGTACGCTGCCCTGAACTCTAAGGCCACCTTTTATGGAGAGCAGGTGGATTACTATAAAAGCTACATCAAGACCTGCCTGGATAACTTAGCCAGCAAGGGCAAGTGAGTATTCTTATAAAGAATCAATGTCAGGGGAAAAAGAAGTAGAAGCAACTGAAGTGAGTGACATTGGAGATTTTTACTGACAACACACTGGATCTGTTTATTGCATTAGTCCTTTGTTTGGCTTCTAATCGTTTGTAATTTCCTAGTTCCATTTGTTATGTGTGCGCGCATGCTAAGTCACTTCAGTCGTGTCCGACTTTTGTGACCCCATGGGCTGTAGCCTGCCAGGTTCCTCTTTCCATGGGATTTCCCAGGCAAGAATACTGGAGCGGGTTGCCATTTCCTTCACCAGGGGATTTTCCAGACCCAGGGATTGAACCCAAGTCTCTTATATCTCCTGCTTTGGCAGGCAGGTTCTTTACCACTGAGCCACCTGGGAAGCCCTCCATTTGTTATGGTATGGTGTAAATAAATAATGTGTGGAGGGTTTCAAGGATGCTTATTTCTAAACATCGTGTGTTCCAAAATATCTTCTCGGCCCTGGAAATTAAAGAACCTTGTAAAAGGGTCTTTTAGTGGCCCCCAAACCAGGATGCACCTCAAAACTCACTTAAGGAACAATATTAATATAAACAGTTCAATTCCCTGGCCTCTGTACTTCCTGAGCACAGGCTCCCA
Source organism: Odocoileus virginianus (assembly GCF_023699985.2). NCBI lineage: Eukaryota > Metazoa > Chordata > Mammalia > Artiodactyla > Cervidae > Odocoileus > Odocoileus virginianus. The sequence goes on from NC_069689.1 coordinate 59,840,761, forward strand.
GACCATGATTTTTCCCCAGCTTCCAAGGAAGAACTGATGCAGCCTCCTTGGTGCTGGCTACAAACCATCAATCTGCCCATTTTTCAGGGAGGGAAATTGAAAATCCAGAAAGGTGAAGTGATTAAGCACAGGTTCTACTTACTAGAAGGCTGTTTATTATTTACTCCCAACTTTTCATTTTGAGACTCTTCAAACCCCAGAAAAATCCCATGAATAGAACCACAAGCACCCATATACCTTTCAGCTATTAATAGATTCACTGTGTTTAGCCCATCAGCTTCCCCTCTCCCTAGCCTGCTTACTCTTCCTATCTATGCCTTTTCTCTCCCTCCCTGAAGACTTCCCAAAGTGAGGCAGGGCCGATGTGAAGGGGTGAAAATCAGTTTCACATAACCGAGCTCACGTAGTTGGTGCCTTTGTCCTTCTGAAATGTCCCCATCATTCTCTGAGCACCTCTTGACTTACTCTGACACAAGATATTTCTGGTTCAGTTTGTATTCTCCCCTCCCCAGGCTTGGAATCAGCTATTTCTCCAAACATCCCTCATTCTTTGTAATGAAGGATGGTATTTACAAACCAAAATCTAGGGACTAGATGTGCTTATTGCCAGAGCCATTATTGTTTCAGGCCTTCTAGGCAGACAGAGCTAGGTTCTCATTTCTTTTTTAATGGCTTTGTGGTATTCTGTTGTAGAAATGAAGTAACTGCTGAGTCAGTTCTCCATCGATAGACATTGACGTTGTCTTGTTACTTATAAAAAATTCTGCAACAAATAGCCTCTTGTACATGTCATTTTGCAGATGTAGGCATATTTTTTTAAGATAAATTTCTAGAAATGTAATTGCCAGCTTCAAAATTTTATGCAGTTGTGACTTTGGTAGGTACTTCAGCTGCAGGGATTATTACCTTTTATCCAGCTACCAGCTTTTTTGCCCCATTTCTTGAGAGCCCTCCCGTGAGAGTCCCAGATCCTGTTCTCGTTCATCTCAGTTCCTCCCTAGCTTACTTTTCTTACTGCTTCGTGCCTTGATTATCCCAGTGGCCTGCTAACATCTGTTTCTTTTACCTTGTTCCCATTTCTCTGTGTTGCTGTGCTGACTTAAACTCTTTTAAAAATTACACATTCTAAGGTATTTTTATTTTTTCTCTGCACAGCCAAGGGGCTAAGAGTGACTCCTGTGGGGTTCCCTTCAGTATAGTTCCCTGAAGTAGAAATCCTAGCATTCATTTGCCATTTTAGAATTGGTTTGTTACTTATGCTTGCGTATGGGAAGTTTATTTTCCAACCTCATATCCTTGAGTGACCAACAGAAATTCATAGTAGATAGTAACTTATAGAAAGTGCCATAATGTGGTCTTTACAGGGTCTCCAAAAAGCCTAGGGAAATGAAAGGGAAGAAAAGCAAAAAGATCTCTCTAAAATACACGGCAGCAAGACTACATGAAAAAGGAGTTCTTTTGGAAATTGAGGACCTGCAAGTGAATCAGTGAGTATTGACTATTTAACTTTATTTTATATATTGATTATTTTTGCTTCTGTGTTTGTCATAGCTTTATCTTATTGACTTTCTCTTATCTGGATAATCATTATTATATTTTATGTGTGTTTGTAATTGATTAATTTAATCAGTTATATGCAGGATTTGGCCTAATACCCAGAGTTAATTTGTCTTTCATAGAAGGGAATGTATTTGTATCTTTTCCCTATATGCCTCTATTCACATAAAGATTATTCACTCACTTTACTACTTTTTTTTTTTAACTTAAATTGGAATGATACTGTTTATAGTCATGTATCCAACTTTTTCCTCATTACGTGTTGTGAGCATTTTTCACATAGTTTGAATGACCATATAATTTTTAATACTCTAGTTTTAATTTAACCATTTACCTATGGTAGAATATTTTAAGTTGATTTTGCTTTTTACAATATTCCACATGTAATAATACCTTTATTATGTAATCTTTGATTCTACCTTTGATTATTTATTTTATGATAGATGCCTAAAATTGCAATTTCTGATCAGTGTATAATTTTTTTTTTATTGTGAAAAACACAAAACATAAAATTTACCATCTTAGCTATTTTTTTTAAGTAGTTAGTTTTTTGGCCACACTGTGAGGCATGTGCGATCTTAGTTCCCCAACCAGGGATCAAATTCATGCTCTGTGCATTGGAAGTTGGAGTCTTAGCCACTGGACCACCAGGGAAGTCCCTCTTAACTACTTCTAAGTGTACAGTTCAGTAGTGTTAAGTACATTCACATTGTTGTGCAGCCCATCTCCAGAACCTTTTCATCTTACAAAACTGAAACTGTACCCATTAAATAACAACTCCCGTTTCCCATTTTCCCCAGCCCTGGGAAACCAGCCAGTCTCCTCTCTGATTCTATGAATCTGACTCCTAGTTGCCTCATACAAGCGGAATAATATAATACTTGTTTTTTGTGTCTGACTTTCTTCAGTTAGCATGATGTCCTCAGGGTTCATGCAGGTTGTAACCTGTGACAGATTTTCTTCCTTTTTAAGCCTGAGTCGCTTTTCACTGTATATGTGAACCACATTTTGCTTATCCGTTCGTCCATTGATGGACATATGGGTTGCTTCCATCTCTTTGCTGTTGTGAATGATGTTACAGTAAACATGGGAGTACAAATATCTCTTGAGACCCTGCTTTCTGTATACCTATAAGTGAAATTACTGGATCATATGATAAATTCTGTTTTTAATTTTTTTAGGAACTGTCATACTATTTTCCATAGTAGTGGAAAAAAATTTTTTAACTAGTGTATTAATATTACAAAATATTTTCTAACAATGTCTGAAATGTGTATGAAAGTGCTTTCTTACCTCAATAATTCTTTACCATCATTGAATAACAAAGCAATTTTTGATATTTTTAACTTAACAGATAAAAAAGGTAGCACTTTTAAATTTGCATTTTGTAGAATTCTAATTGAGGTTTTTTGAGGGGGTGTGTGTGTGTGTGTATGTATTTAAACATGGCTTATTATCTATGTTTTCTTTGATTATTTTTTCAATTGAGCACCTTGGTGTTTTGTGTTTTTTTTTTTTTTTTTTTTTAGATTAGCACTTTATGCATTTTTCAACCCTTTTTTATAATTTATTATTTATTCCCTTCTTTTTTTGTCGTTATTTCCTGTTATTGTTCAGGTGCCTATCATTATTTAATAGTTTGCTACCGCCGACTTAGAAACCAGATGACAAACCAAACCAGTTAAAATAAAATTATTTATTACGTGAAATAATACCTTTATAAAACCTGTGAGCCTCCTGTTGAGTAAAATGCATGTGTTTTAGCCTGTGGACTCTGGAACCTCTCATCTAGCTTCTCAGTGACCTCTTTTGCATCCTCCATGGTTCTCAGCTCTGTTTATAATAGATCAATTTGCTTCATAGTTGAGTTTTGGAAATCTTGGGTGTCACACTTGGATCACCTAGAGAACACCTTGCTCCCACCTTCTGGTGCTGTAAAACTCCTGGGCATGTAACGTTGTTGAGGCTGAGTGGTACCTTAAATATCTTCAGTAATAACAGTTTATCTTTGGTAATACTCAGTCCATTTATATCCATAGCACCTACTCCTTCCAGAACACCTCCTGTCTTGGTTCTTTTGGTTCTGACCCCTGCTTTGTTTATGTACCATTTCCAGTCCTCAGACATGCTTGTATTCAGACATCTGTCTTCTCCTCCTCCTCCTGGCCCCATTTCCTCTTGATTCTCCTTTCACTATCACGCTTCAGGAGTGGCCACACGGAAGGCCAGGAGGAGTCCTGATGTCATCCCTTCATAGGTCACTGTGTCCTTCCTCAGCGATTCCTCTCAGTAGGAACCACGTTCTCCCAGGAGAGGTTGCCACTCTCTCCAGATCCCAAAGCAGATGGTAATTACAGCATCAATATCACACACATCCCCACCTGCAATAGTACTTTGCACCTTTATTTTGTCACACTTTTCACTGCTGAACATTGAGCTCATCTCCTTTCCAGACTTCACAGAATATTTTTATATGAGAACACAAAAATCAAATCCTTGTGATGTTTTGTTTCAAACAGGTTTAAAAACGTCATCTTTGAAATCAGTCCAACAGAAGAAGTTGGAGACTTTGAAGTAAAGGCCAAGTTCATGGGAGTTCAGATGGAGACATTTATGTTACATTATCAGGTAGGTCTGCACCAGGTAAAACTGATAGCTCTGCGTGTGAGACAGTTGTGTTCTTGTCAGGGTAGGAAAGGGGAGAAAAGCAGACCCAGGTGAGGAAAGCAGCCCACACTTGGCAGTGAGCTGAGTTCTGAGTGCCAGATTTGGTCTGTGTGGGCTAGGAAGCTTTTGCAGATGTATAAGTCTTCAGTGAGCATACCTGAAGCTTCCACTTAGGGTTGCCACTAAATTGAACTGACACCTTGGACGTGAATAAAATGTTTAGGTACAGATCTCGACAGTACAAAATCATGAACTTTTTCAGTAGCTTGAAATCTTTTTTTTCCCCCTCTCATTTTGATTTGATATAGGAGGTTTAAAGGTATACTGCTGACAAGATGTGTGTAAGTTGCATCTTTGTAAACTGAATCTCACTTTGTTTATATTTTGGGAACTTTTTTTTTTTGAGAGAAAGCAACTTTTTATTGAATCTAAGTTAATAAATAGGGATCACAGAACAGAGAGCAGACAAACAGCGTGAGTTACATCAGAATGAAAAGAGTAAATGACAGGCCTGGGTTTCCAGTCTGAAGCTGTTATGCAATATGACTTTTTGGCCACACCACATAGCTTTGGGATCTTAGTTCCCCCACCAGGAATTGAACCCAGGCCCTGGGCAATAAAAGCACCAAGTCCTAACTACTGGAACACCAGGGAATTCCCCTCTGAATCCCCTTTTAAATTCAAGAAGAACTCTGCAGTGAATCATATTGTAACATAACTGTCCCTAATTTTTATTTTGAAACATCTCTCTCTCTCTCTTTTTTTTTTTTACATTAAAAACTATTAGGGTGTTGAGAGGACTCCTAGGTAATGTCCAGCTTCCATTAGTTCTGTGAACACAGTGCTTCGTGGTTGATACCCAGCTTATATTTCTCAGATGGCTGCACCCCGCCAGGCTGGGCAGGGGCCTTTCCCTGAAAGGAAATTCGGGCTCTTGCACATGTCGCTCTCCCTTTATGACCAGTAGACCCTCAAAACACGTTAACTGTACAGATGTGAAATGATTTTATGATGCACGTAGCTAACTCAAGTCCTTACACAAAAAAGAGCCTCTTATTCCCTCAGTTTCACCAAATTTATGTAGGCTGCCCATTCTGTCTCCGTGTATCACTCCATGCACAGAGTCATTAGCTATGGAATGACTGCCAGGTGCAAGATGTTACAGTTCAGGTGATGCACCAGGGTCCTTGTCCACCTGGAGCCGCTAAGATTTTTCCAAAAGAGGAATTGGTTGAACTTTTGGAATCCCTTCAAGCCCCTGTCTTTTTTAAATATTTTTTTTTTTGCAATCTTTATTGAAATTTGTTACAGTATTGTTTTTATGTGTTTTTTTTTTTTGTTTTTGGCCCTGTGGCATGTGGGTTCTTAGTCCCCCCTCATCCCACCCCACCCCACCCCACCCCACCCAGGGATCGAATCCCCACCCCCTGCTTCGGAAGGTGAAGTTTTAACCACTGGACCACCGAGAAGTCCTGCCTTCAGGCCCTTTGATTCTTGCTTTTTCACCACTGCTCTTCCAAAGTTTGGGTGTGAGACCACTCTGATTTCCTCAGTTTGTTTTGGACAGTGGAGGGTAGTAGGGAAACAGGGCTTAGCTGTCAGATCCAGATTCACCATGTCCAGCTCTGTCCTTTTGGGCGGGTCATTTAACATCCCCCAGCCTCAGTAGCCTCATCTTTAAATCTGAAATAATCACCCCTGGTAGGATTTCTGACAGGACTTAAACAGACATCGTATAACACGCTTCTACATTGAGGAACATATAGTAAATGTAAAAAACATTTAGTCCTCTCTTCCCCGTCGTGTTCAGGATAGGACAGCTCTGTCATTTGAAAAGGAAATGAAGACTCTAGTAGATGGTGTTGGGATGACATTACTGGCCTTATCTTGTGTTAAGTGGTTATTATGTCTCATCATGGATTGAAACATTGTCACCTTCTCCAGGCATATATCACTTAGACGAACTGGGCCGCAGCAGGCAGGTCCATAGCTGGGCACTTGTGTCTCACCCCAGCTCACATCTGGCGCACAAGGCACACCGCATCCCTTTCAGATTCCTCCCTACTCGTGTCTCTCCTTTTCTTGTCCCACAGACTTGATTAACCATCAGAATGTTTTTTTGAACAGGACCTGCTGCAGCTACAGTATGAAGGAGTCGCCGTCATGAAATTATTTGACAGGGCTAAAGTCAACGTCAACCTCCTCATCTTCCTTCTCAACAAGAAGTTCTACGAGAAGTAACAGAGCATTTGCTTCCAGCTCAGAAGGATAAAGAAAGAAGTGCCCGGCAGCCGCCTTTCTGGAGGTCCTTCTTTATTTCTCCGAAGCAAAGACCCAGCCCGTACCATTGCCTCAGTCTAATATCGCCCCCAACTCCACAAATTTAACTGCTCCCACTCAACAGGGACATTGGTCGTCCTTTCTTCATAGTGAAATTGTATTTCAGGCCCAGTCTGACCCATCTTGTTCCTTCGTTCTCTTCTGTTAGGGAAGAGTGGGAATTCTCCTGAAATCTCTCATGTTGTTACAGTCTTAGAGGTTGCATTACTATATTGTAAGCTTTGGTGTTTGTTTCTATTAGTGATATGGACGGTGGGATTTGAATACTTGCTGTTTAGAAGTGGAAGCCATTAGCCCAATAATGTGCATACTTAGAAGACACACAGTTAAAATGTTAGGTTATCCATAGTTATTGGTTGTCACTTAAAAGTGAAGTTCCTGTATATTTCTGTTCCATCAGTAAAATTGAAGGATATGGGGAGGCTTTGGTTGTCTTCCATTCTGTCTTCCCTTATGGGCGGGAGCTAATAGAAGTCACTGTTCTGTGTTCAAAGGAAGCATTTTCTAGAAAAAGAGGGATGTTGTTTTTAAATTTCACCATTAAATTTGGGCAGTTCTCATCAGTGGATGGGAGAGTCCCACTGTTAAAATTAAGCTATTTAGGTAAATTCAGAATGGTCTGAACACTTGCTTGTTTCTGTTGGTGCAAAGATTGACTAGTTTCAGGCAAACGATCCACTCCATCCCTATGGCAAAGGAATGGGTTATCCCTAGTGTAGAATGTAACTGTTTCCAAAACTGTTTTGTATCCTAAGAGAGTGCCTTATGAAAGTGTAGATTTATTTCTTAAAATGGGGGTGATAGGAATTTTAAGGATTTATATAATGCTTCAAAGTCTTTAGAATACTGTAAGAAAAGGGTTTGGGGCTTTTTTTTTAATTGGCTTATCTGTATATCTGAACTCTTAAAACTTTTTTATAGCTAAAACACTAGGGTTTATCTGCAGGGTTGCAGAGAGATTATCCTGCCTTAAACAGACTGAAACAAAACCAAACAAAAGCAGCCAAGTGATGTTACACGTGGTATTAAAATCTGGTTCCCCACCCCGCCTTTTTTTGTCTTTTTTCTTGCTGCCCACATTATGCCTTTATTTGATGAGCTCTGTTTTTTAAATTTAGTCACAAACAATTCAGTGCTAAGCGTTGAGCTCATGGAGCTTTCATTTTTAGATTAAAAGTCATGTACTTTTTAAAAACAGTCTTTATCCAGGAAAATATATTGAAATCACGCTACTGAGCCTCCTTTCCTCTGATGTTTTGGTTCAGTGTTCTTTTATCATAAAACTAACAGTTAAAAATTTACTGATGTATATTTAAAGCCAGTAAACTGTTTTCATTGATAACAAATCATGTGACGCATCCCAGTTACAGATGTAAAGTGCTGGAAGTATGTTTTTCATGATAGACTCTTTACTGAGTCAGGGCCACGGGTGCAGCCTTACGAGTCTGCACACCCCAGGCAGCCCACAGACAGGTGAAGAGGTGAGGTGTGGAGTGTTATGGAAAGAGTCTCCACCACCTTGACCTCGTTTCTTGTGTTTCGCAAGACAATTTTTTTAGTAAATATTTCCCTCAGATTAAAAGAAGATGCCACTCTATGTGGCATTTTGGGACCAACCAAAATGTCAACCGTTTTACCTTAAAAGATAATATTCAACCCAAATTCATGTCGGGCTCCAAAGGCCACGTCCATGACAGACAATGAGTAAAGTTCACAACTCTTTAATGAAATATGATGTTTCAGTGATCTGTAAGGAGCATAGTTCTTTGACACAATTGCCACAAACTACACCTTGAGATGGTAATTTTGATGGTAACTATGCATAATTACGGTGTTCACAGCATTGAGGATGCCCAGACAAATTCAAGTCGTGGCATTGACACTTAGTAGCTCTTTTTAATTTTAATTTATTAGCCATAGCAGTCTCTGTCTCAACTCTCTTCCTTCTTTGACCTTCTCTTCAACCAGCCATCATGACATTGACCGTGTATTTCCTCCTCCCAGAATTTGGACTGCCTGTCAGATCGTTGCCCCACACAATTGACTCTGTATCTCTGTGTGAAATAAAAGGTCATTCATTTGTTTTTGTGTTGATTTTCCTCAGTCTCATTGTTAGCAGTTCCTGCAAAACAGTGTTAATTAGAGTGAAGTTAAATCATTGAAAACCACAACAGAAAACAACCCCTTCATAGTCTTTTTGAAGGAACAAACACAAATCAGCTATCTCAAAGAGATTTTTTTAACTTGTGAGTTTAGCCTTTTTAAATATAAAATGCTTTAAGTAGCCTTAGCATAAAAAGAATTGGGGGTGTGGCAAGGTGGAGAACCAGCATAATGTCACTTAGTTCTTTTTTAAAATGAAAAAACCATCCAGGGAGCTCCCTGGTGGTCCAGTGGTTAAGACTCTGCTCTCCCAATGCAGGGGGCACCGGTTCAGACCCCTGGTCAGTTCCCACGCACCAGAACTAAGGGTCCATGAATGCAACTAAGACCCAACATAGCCTAAATAAATATTTTTTTTTAAATCATCAAATTTTTCTTTAATCATTATTGGTGGACATTTCAATGTCAGTTCTGATCAGCAAGTGGATGGAAGTTTCAAATTACAGTAGCATTAACTGTTTTATGACAGCAGCACTCTAGGTCACAGTACCTCCCTCAGAGGACGTCCCCACTGTGTACAAATCACCAGAAAAGACTGCGGGACATTGGATATGGACAAAGTAAACCGCAGCAAAAGGGAGGGGAAATGGCTGCCTTTTAAATAAGACCCCAAGGGGCAGCCGTACCTAAAAATACAAATACAGGGTATTCCCTGGTGGCTCAGCAGTAAAGAATCCATGTGCCAATGCAGGAGACTAAGGTTCAGTCCCTGGTCTGGGAAGATCCCACTTGCCGTGGGGCATCTAAGCCCGTGTGCCACAACTACTGAGTTTACGCTCCGGAGCTTGTGCTCCGCCGGAGAAGGCACCGCAGTGAGAAGCCCCTGCCTAGAGAGTAGCCCCCGCTCGCTGCAACTGGAGAAAAAGCCTACCCAGCAATGAAGACCCAGCACAGCCAAAAATAAACACAATTTTTAAAAAAGTTGTAAAGTGTATGAAAGTGAAGTTGCTCAGTTGTGTCCGACTCTTTGTGACCCCGTGGACTGTAGCCTACCAGGCTCCTCTGTCCATGGGACCCTCCAGGCAAGAATACTGGAGTGGGTTGAATACTGGAGTGGGTTGACATTTCCTTCTCCAGGGGATCTTCCTGACCCAGGGATCGAACCCAAGTCTCCCGTATTGCAGGCAGACGCTTTAACCTCTGAGCCACTAGGGAAGCCCTGTAAAGTGTATACTTGCCAACATATTGTGAATTTCCAGCTAAAAATAACCTCACTCTTAAAGGGACCCAATGGAAACCCCTAATTTTATTTTATTTTTTTAATACTTGTACTTTATTATTATTAATTGCAGGAAGCAATGGGACTGCCTGTTTTTAAAGGCTCACGAAGCGGGGTAGGATGAAGGGAAATTGGGACTGGCGTATCTACACTACTACGTATAAATTAGGTAACTAATGAGAACCTGCTGTCAGCGCAGGGAACTACTCGGTGCTCCTTGGAGACCTAGACGGGAAGGAGTCCAAAAAAGAGGGGGTGTGTGTGTACGTGTGGCTGATTCATTTTGTGTACAGCAGAAACACTGCATTATAAAGCAACTATAATCCAATAAAAATTAAAGGCACATGGACAAAGCCCTTTGTCGATTGGAAAGTTGACATCTTTTTTCCTCTTTAAACTCGTGTTTCTACTCCACTTCCCTTAGAATTTTATTCTAATGTTATCTTTTAAAGCATAAGTCTTACTTTTGACCATCCTGTCATTGTTATTTGTGAAAAAAATTAAAATATTTTATTGCCTGTGACCATAAGGCTCTTAAAGATCCAGAAAAATACTTTGCATTATAATTATTGTTAGTGCATCTTTAATCAAAATCACCTAATGTATTATCTTGACAAAAAAATTGTGAAAGATATTTGAAATGTATCTCTTATGAAATAAATGAAAGTTCTTAAAGTGCAGGTGTAAAAGCTTATGGCCAGGGACTTCCCTGGCAGTCAGTGGTGAAGACTGGCTTCTAGTGCAGGGGATGCTCTGGTGGGGAGCTCACATCCCACATACCTAGTAGCCAAAAAAGACAAAACATGAAACAGAAGTAATCTTGTGACAAATTCAATAAAGACTTTAAAATGAGCCACATAAAAAATGAGTAGATTAAATAATAAAACACTTATGTGCGTGCATGTTAAGTTACTTCAGTTGTGTCCAACACTAGCCCACAAGGCTCCTCTGTCCTTGGGATTCTCCAGGCAAGAATACTCAAGTGGGTCACCATGCCCTCCTCCAGGGGATCTTTTCCCACCCAGGGATCAAACCCTTGTCTCTTTCCTGTCCTGCATTGACAGGCAGGTTCTTTACCACTAGCCCCACCTGGGAATACCACTCCTCCCAAATTTGTGGATAAATATTAATACTGGCCATAATGAAAGAGAACTGTTGATCAATTCTCTTCCTATTTTCACTTTTATAAATGTGAGCTCTGAGAACCTTTGCTGCCATAAATAATAATAAAGTCACTCAGTCGTGTCCGACTCTTTGGGACCCCATGGACTGTAGCCTACCAGATTCCTCTTTCCATGGGATTTTCCAGGCAAGAATACTGGAGTGGGTTGCTATTTCCTTCTCCAGGAGACCTTCCCAACCCAGGGGTCTCATGCATTGTAGACAGATACTTTACCATCAGAGCCACCAGGAAGTCCATAATAAGTACTAATAGATGGAATGGAAAGTTTTGTGATAATGATGTCACCCACTTTTTAGGACTTTAATTATATCTCCCAAATCTCAATGAGATTATAATAAAAAAAATTAAATATGATTAGCTCCTCTAATTTTGCTGAAAGCAAAAAAAAAAAAAGTTACTTAGTTTGGAAAAGAGCTTATTATCCAGTCTTTAGATCATACACTGTGTCAAGACTTGGGAAGTAGGTGAGGGACTTTACTAAGGCTTATTAAATGACTATGAATTACACTGATAACCTTTGACTCGTCATTGTTCAGTTGCTAAGTCATGTCTGACTCGTTGTGACTCCATGGACTGCAGCATGCCAGGCTCCTGTCCTTCACTGTCTCCTGGAGTTTGCTCACATTCATGTCCATTGAGTCAGTGATATTATCTAACCATCTCATCCTCTTCTGCCCCCTTCTCATTTTAACTTAGAGATAACTTACTAAACCTAATATGCTGATGCTTTGGAAAAGTAGAAATATTTTAATACTCCTTTGGTATGACAATTTTTTAACAAAATTTTATTATGGAAAAAAATGTCTAACATCTAAGCAGAAGGAATGGTATAATGAACTCCCCTGTGTCCATTGTCTAGCCTAAGCAATTACCAACACTTTCATCTCTACCTTCACCCACATCCCCTTGGGTTATTTTTACAAATCCCAACTACAGTATCATTTCAACCACAAATACTTGGGTATGTGTCTCCACCACAGTGTTTCTCAACAGGGAGCAACTGTCCCTCCATGAAACACTTGACAATATTTGGAGATGTTTTTTGCTGTCTTTATTAAGACACTGCGGCTGGCATCTAGTGGGTAGAGGTGAGGGTTGCTGCTCATGCAGTCTTAATGCAGAGAACAGGCCCCTGGACAGAAAATGATCTAGTCCAAAATGTCGGTAGAACCCAGGGTGAGAAATCCCACTCTTAATGCTGGAAGAAAAAAAAAAAAAAACGAACTCCAAGCCATTATCACACCTAAAAAATAAATTTGAAATACTGAATAGGCAGGCAGTGTTTACATTTCCCCAGACATCTGATAGTTGGCTTAAACATTTCATATATTTGAATCAGCTGCCAAACAAGATTCCCACATTACATTTAGCTGATGGGTTTCTTAAATCCCTTAATCTATGAATTTTCTCTTTTTTAAAAATGTTAATATTTTTGAGTACTCTGGTTCTTAGTTGCTCCGTGGGGACTTTATCCAGAGGCGGAGAGCAGGAGCTGCTCTCTAGTTGTGGCGTGCAGCCTGCTCACTGTGGTGGCTTCTCACTGCAGAGCGCAGGTCCTAGGGCACGCAGGCTCGGGAGCTGTGCATGGGCTTAGTTGCCCTGGGGCATCTTCCTGGACCAAGGATTGAACCAGTGTCCCTTGGGGTGCAAGGCAGATTCTTAACCACTGGCCAGCAGGGAAACCTCTTTCTGTTTTTTCAAATCTTGCAACATATTGGGTTGGCTAAAAATTTCTATCAGGTTTTTTCACAAGATGTTACAGAAAAATGCAAATGAACTTTTTGGCCAACACAATATTTGGTGTTAATGCTATAGAATTTCTGTACTCTGGGGTTTCTTATTACATCCTGATCTAAAGGGTGATCTCAGGGCTGTATCTTTTTGTGATGTAAATCCTGATCACAAAGTTCAAATATTTCCAGCTTGATTCGTTTGTTATAAATTTTCCTATCTGCTCTTCGTCACATACCACATGGATTCAGCAGCCACTGACACGACTGACTTGATTTCTTACTTCAGTGAGGGTTGCAAAATGATGATAATCAGCCATTACTTCTTCATTTGTCAGAATTTTTCTAAAAAGAATGTCCTATCACCAACTATTTGGTTACCTTGTAGACTATTGATACAGGAAAAGATGGAATGCTGTCTCTCTCCCTTTATTTGCCAGCTTTCAGGAAAAGCATGTTCCCTAACATCATCCTCCTGGGTGGCTCAGTGGCCATGATTCCACCTGCCAAGCAGGAGATGAAGGTTCTATCCCTGGGCTGGGAAAGATCCCCTGGAGAGGGAAATGGCAACCCACTCCAGAAATCCCATGGACAGAGGAGCCTGGTGGGCTCCTAACATCTTCTAAAGGTGACCAGTGAGGTTTTGTTTTTTCCAATCCTGTGACTCCTAGTTTTTTTAATGTATTAATATTCAATGTCTTTTAATCCACTGTAGATATACATATATTAAAAAAATGTCTAAAGTTTTAATGTTAAATTTTAAATTTAAATGTTAAAATTTTTTTAATGTTTTTACATGCTCAAATTTTCCTCTCTTGGGCCAGTAGAAGTCCTTCAGTGGTGACGGTCTTTTTGTCATGACCCCAGTAGACTTTGATAGCTTCCTTGCTTTCTGGCTTAAGATGTTCCGGCCACATCTTGCTACTTTACTCACCCCAGACTTCAAATAAGCTCTTTCTCCAAGGAGCCCTGGTTACTTTTAGTGGGAAAGGGTACTTGGAGAATATAGTCTGGGTGCTAGGAGCCCTCAAGGCTATTAGGTTGGGCATTGTCTCTGTTTTCAATAGAGTTTTTAAAGAACATTTCCTGAGCTCATTCTTTTCTTCCGATGCTCTTGTCTTAACATACGCAGTTCTATAAAAGAAGAAAATAATGGTTAGTAGCATTTGCCAATTCCATAGTGTGAACACCTCCCCGTAGCTGATTTCAAGCTTGATGCCATTGGTCATTGAACATAGAGTTGGGGGGTAGGAGTGTTTTTTTTTTGTCTTGTTTGGCCATACCACATGGCAGGCAGAATCTTAAGTTCCCCAACCAGGCATTGAACCCTCGCCCCGTCCAGCAGACGCACAGAGTCTTAACCACTGGACCTCCAGGGAAGTCCCTAGAGTTGGGAAAAGATGCTATCCGTTGGCTTTCATGAGTTGGTGCTAAACTACTGATTTTATTCCAACAGTAATAGGGAGCAATGGATGGATTTTAAGAAGAGCAAGAAATGATGAGATCGGGGTCTTGGAAATATGGAGGATGGATGGGGATACGGAGGCAAGACTCCAGGCTATGCTACTTCCTGTTTGTCCCTCAGATCCACTCTTCACCTTCTACTCTCCTCTGTGCCCTGGGAAGCTGGCTGTGTAGACTACATCATTGTCTCCCTCCAGCTTCTGCTTGGGTTTGGCTAATGACAGGCACCCCAGGAGAGCAGAGGTCTAAAATAAGGTGAAAAAAAGTGAATTGGAAGTGTTAGTCGCTCAGTCGTGACTGATGCTTTGTGACCCCATGGACTATAGCCCGCCAGGCTCCTCTGTCTGTGGAATTTTCCAGGTAAGAATACTGGAGTAGGTTGCCATTCCCTTCTCCAGGGGATCTTCCTGACCCAGGGATCAAACCCAGGTCTCCTGCCATGCAGGCAGACTCTTTACCATCTGAGCCACCAGGGAAGCCCAGAATAAGACGAGGTTAAGACTTATTCTTCCAGGTCACTGTGAGTTAACTTCTCTCCCCACCAAAGGCCAGAGTTCCTCTTGGGTTCCTCTCTACAGATAACCACCTTCTCCCTATTGCAGTAAGCAATCCTTCCCCAGGCCCCCTCTGGCCAAGTGCTAACGATTCCTGCTGTAACTAGTCCCAGGGGCTCCTGCATTATCCGTAAACCTTGCCCTGTTTCTTTTTAACTTGTCTTCCCATCGCCAGTTTCAGCAGCCATCTGTTTCCGGCCAGGACCCTGACTGATACACAAGTGGACCAATTAAGGTCTCAGTTAGTGAGAGACTTTGCTGCTTGAACTGGATAGTGGTTGTTAGGATGAAAACGGGTGGGTAAATTCTAGAGATGTTTAGGAAGCAGAGTTGGTTTACTGGGTGTTGGAAGAGTGGAAGCTGGGTCAGCAGATGCTCTACAAGAGACATTCTAAGATTGAGAGATACGATTTTAGAAAATGTTTTAATTTTTGCCTAACTAAAACATTTACAACATTTTGATTCTACTTGTTTGACTTAGTATGAATAGAATGCTAGATTTCTAATTAAAAAAATATGCAACAAGCAACAAAGGTTTACTATATATAGCACAGGGAACTATAGTCAATAGCTTGTAGTAACCTATAATGAGAAATAATTTCAAAAATAATATATGTGTTTATGTATAACTGAATCAACTTGCTGTGCACTTGAAACATTGTGAGTCAACTATATTTCAGTAAAGTATATATATTAAGAAAAAAAAGAAATTTGGGAAGTATTGTATTCCGTCGTTCTCCTTGGAAGTCACAACACACATAAACATATTAAAAACCTCTGAGGGACTTCCCTGGTGGTGCAGTGGTTAAGAATCCACCTTCCAAATATGTGTGGATTATTTTCAAATATCTTTTGATATTGATTTCTAACATAATTCCACAGTGATAAGAGAACAGACTCTGTATGATCTCAATAACTTTAGACCGTGAAATTTTTGCACCTTGTTTTGCTTTCCTGAAATTCAAGTTCCCATAGACTATAAACAAGGAAATACAAAGTGTTTCCTTGTTTATAGTCTACGGGAATTTGAATAGAATTTGTATCCTGCTGTTGTGTGAAAATTGTATAAATCTTGATTATGTTGAATTGGTTCATAGTGCTTTTCAAGTCTACTGTATCCTACTTTTTTGTCTATCCATTCTATTAATTATTGAGAGCATGATATTGAAAGTCCAACTAAAAATCTTAATTTATCTACTTAAAAAAATAATTGTAAGATACAATGGAACTATGTATGTAATTTTGTTCTGTATTTTCCAAGTCTCCTATAAATTATTATACTTTCATAATTAAAAAAAAGAATCCACCTTCCAATGAACAGGATGAGTTTCGATCCCTGGGCGGGAAACTTAAGATCTCACACGCCCCTGTACGACTAAGCCCATGCACAGCAACCATGAGCCTGTATGCCACAAGGAAAGATCTCACATGCTACAAATAAGACCTGATGCAGCCAAAAATAAATAAATACGTAACTATTTTAAAAAATAATAAAAAGCTTTGAGAAATCCTACAGTCAAGAGACCAGCTCACCCCTCCTACTTTTCAGGGAGCCCCTCTTAGCCATCTATGAGACTCATGTTCCATGAAACACACACTGTGAGATGCTGGAGAAAGAGGAGGCTACAATGGTATCTGGCTTAAAGCTCTCAATAACTGTTAAACATTACTTAGGAAACAAAAAAAATAAAAAATGGGTATTTGTAAGTCACTTTTGCTAAAGAATTTTGGATTCCATTAAAAAACTTGAGTTGGGTGAAGTTATTTGTGAGATACTTTGGGCCTTAAATTGCAATTCTGACATTTACCCCTAAATTTGATATGATTCTGTAAAAACGTATACTTGATAAGCTCACTGTACTTTCTCAGAGTCACTGACCTTTGGAGAAACAAATTTCCAGATCCTGTAAGTGCAGAGGCACCAAGTCTGCAAAGTGGAGAAAAATCCGGAGGTAGGGCTTCCCTGGTGGCTCAGTGGTTAAGAACCTGTCTGCCAATGTGGCAGACACAGGTTCAATCCCTGGGTCAGGAAGATCCCCTGGAGAAGGAAATGGCAATGCACTCCAGGATTCTTGCCTAGCGAATCCCATGGACAGAGGAGCCTGGCAAGCTATAGTCCACGGGGTCACAAAGAGTGGGAGACGACTTAGCATCTAAACAACAGCAACAGGGGTTGAAAAGGCACAGAACTGACAGGATGACGTAATAGAAGCTAAAGAGTAAGTCCTCTCACAAAAAGCCAACTCAGGAAGACTAGCTTCCAAAAATCAAAGAACCAGTGCCCAAACGCCCTTTTCTGTGAAAAGAAACCAGGACTGCTTGGAGAAGTGACTGGTTCTGGGACTGGAAAGGAAAAGTACAAGATGGTCAGATATCTTGTTGTGTCCAGAAAGAAAAAAAAAAAAAACCTAAAAAATGGATAGGGACATATTAGAAGGACACAGAAACCAGATTAAAGGTTAAAGCTGGGATAACTTAAATGTAATAATAGTAATGGGTTATAACCTATTGAATAAAATAAGAATTCATGAGCCCATTCTAATATAAAAGAATAAATAGGGAAAAGGCAAGAATCATTAACGAGTGCTAAAACTAGTTTGCTGCAAGTTTACTAAGTAAAAAAATATTTATGCAGTCTCAGACTCTTTCCCTTCAAGAGTTCTATTGACTATTAATGGAAAAAATAGAAACTTTACAGTGAAGAAACCTGGCAGACAGCATCTTAGCTAAATGATCCAAACTTAACGTCAATAATGGGACAAGTTGACATCGTGTGCCTCCTGATGGATAAACTGAGAATGCAACGTTGCTCCTGGGCTACTCCTACCTAAATGAATAATCTGAAATTAATCAGGAGGACATACTACACAAACCCTAATGAAGGGACATTCCATAAAATAACTGGCCTGTCACTTCAAAGGGCTTCCCTGGTGGCTCAGCTGGTAAAGAATACACCTGCAATGGGGGAGACCTGGGTTCGATCCCTGGGTTGGGAAGATCCCCTGGAGAAGGGAACGGCTCCCCTCTCCAATATTCTGGCCTGGAGAATTCCATGGACTGTAGAGTCCATGGGTTGCAAAGAGTTGGACACACTTCAAAAATTTTCAAAGTCAAAGACAAAAACTGAACTGTTCCAAATTAAAGGATACTAAAGAGGACTTCCCTGGTGGTTCATTGCCTAAGACTCTACATTCCCAAAGCAGTGGTTGGAGAACTATATCCCACATACTGCAACTAAAGTTTCCACATGCCCAGGGAAGATGGAAGATCTTGCATGCTGATACTGAGACCTGGTGCAGTCAAATAAATAAATAAAAATAAACATATTTTAAGAAAGAATAATAAGAGTTAAAAAAAAAGCCTGAAGAAAAAAAGGGATCTACAGAGACATGTCAATCAAATATTGAGAGCAATCCTAGATTTTCTTTTGCCATAATAATGTATTGGGATAATTTTAAAAATTTTAAAATAATACCTGCAGATTATATACTATATCAAAATTAATTTCCTGATTTTGATAATTATATTATGTTTACATAAGAGACTACTCTTGTTTTATGAAATAAACACTGAAGTTTTCACGGATAGAGTGGCATCATCTCAACTTACTCTAAAATGGCTTAGAAAAAATGAACATATATACAGAGAAGAAATAATAACGCAAGTGCAATAAAATCTTAATATTTGGGAATCTGGGTAAAGAGTATATGGGAATTCTTTACAAAATGGCAACTTCTATGTGAATCTAAAATTATGAAAACATTAAAAGTTAAAGGAAAAAAAGAAAAAAAAAGAAATGTAGATCTTTACTGAAGTGCATCAGGAATGATTTTGGCTGCAAAAAATGGAAAACAGACTCCCAGTGATTTAAACATAGAGAGCTACCTTTATTTCACAGATATCTAGAAGAAAACACTTGCTAGTATTGGTTTAGCTACTCACAGTGCTAGCCCTGATCAGGTTGTTTTCTGTCTTTCTGAATTTGGAATTTTTTAATGCTTTCTGTTTCTGTGACTGCAAGATGGCTTCCATAGCTCCAGGCATCACGTCTGTATTCCAAGTACAAAGGGGATAGGGGCTGGCTGCAGTTGAATATGTTCCTTTGATCTGAAACCCAAAGTTTTTCAAACAGCTTCCTGTCTGACTTTCCCTTAAGTCTCAATAATCAAACTGGTCATGTGGCCAGGCCCATCTGTGAGAGAGCCTGGGAAGTGGCATCTGCCTTTCTGGGCTCTGTAAAAGAAATGTGGAGGGAATTTTGCTAAGGAGTGATTGCTTTTCATTTGAAAACTATAGCCCATATTAATTCTTGGGTTCATCCTTTTTTATATTTATTTATTTCAATCTTTTAAAAGCTATTTCATTCTTTTAAAAAATATATGTTTATTTAATTGGCTGTGCCAGGCCTTTGTTACTGCATGCAAACTTAGTTGAGGCATGTGACCTCTTAGTTGCAGCATGTGGGATCTAGCTCCCTGACCAGGGATCCAACCCAGGCTCCCCTGCACTGGGAGCACAGAGTCTTAGCCACTGGATCACCGGGGAAGTCCCTGTGATTTCATTCTTAATGGCAGCATTTCTTAAGGTTTGACCCATAAATGACCAACATCAAAATCACCTTCTATGATTTTGATCTATTGGCCCTGAGCATAGGGCTTCTCTAAGGCATAGAGTCAATAGTTTCACAGCAGATGGAATCTTCCTGGACCAGAGATGGAACCCATGTCTCCTGCACTGGCAGGTGATTCTTCACCACTGAGCCACCAGGGAAGCCCCATCTGGGCTCTTCTGCATCATCCCTGTGGAACCTGGTGAGCAAGGTAAACTGACACATAAATGGTGCTCATGATGCTTGCTGTCTCTGACCCAGGAATATTGTGCCTCCTGCCAGCAACCATTCAGTAGTAACAGGTTGACATACAAGTCTGTAAGCAGGGTAAAATCCCAGCCTGAAAGAGTAAACTCTACCACAGGCAAAGCTGACAAGGAAGTTTGACTCTCTCTCTGCCTGGGTTCTGGGAGGAGGGGAGGGGAAGCCCCTTGAGAAGCCAAAAACTTGGCCCATACATGGGTTTAGGGTCTGAATGTATGGTCTCTATGTAATAAAATTCTCATGTCTGGTAATTGATTCCCATGCACCTCATGGAACAAAAAAAAACAACAGCAACATTTGAGTCATATTCCCATACCCAGGGTTCCCATGGGGTATAAATTGAGCCCTCCTAAAGTTGAAAGCATAGTTAAAAACATTAGGAAATAATCCATCATAAACAAGAGCCTGCAGATACAACAAACAGGGTTAGAGCTCCCCAAACTTGAAATAACAGAACTACTTGCTGAAAGAGAATATAAAATTAGTATAACTAAAGGCGTAAAAGAAGGAATAAAAAGATAAGAAAAGAATAGAACTCAGTGAAGAGTAGTTGTTCATGCTCAGTTGTGCCTGACTCTTTGTGACCCCACGGACTGTGTCCTGCCAGGCTCTTTATGGGATTATACTGGCAAGAACACTGGAGTGGGTTGTCATTTCCTTCTCCAGGGAGTCTTCCCAGCCCAGGAATAGAACCCATGTCTCCTGCATCTCCTGCACTGCAGGCAGATTCTTTACTGCTGAGCCACCAGGGAAGCCTTAGTAAAGTGTAGTCGTATTTGAAAAAGAACTTAATGGAGTTTGTAGATGGGAAAACAGTTCTCAAGGAAGAAAAAACTCAATGGATAGGTTAAAAGACAGATTAGACATGGCTGAAAAGAGAAGTTAGTAAACTGGAAGACAGATCTGATGAAATTACCTAGATGGTAACACAAAAATTAAGGGTAGAAAAATACAAAAGGGAGGTAAAAAGACATGAGCAATAGAATGGAAATGCTTACTATGCATCTAATTAATCTTCTACAGGGAAAGAACAAATATGAAGAAGCAGCGTTTAAAGAGATTTTAGAAAAATTTTCTAGAACACTTGGAAGACATATAGCAGAGTCTTCCAGTCGTTACCTGTCACCTAAAAGTAATGGTCCTCAAAGTGAGATCCCAGAGAATAGGCAGCATCAGCATCACCGAGAATTTGTTAAAAATGCAAATTCTCCTCACCATCCAAGACATACTGAGGCAGCAACTCAGAGTTTCTGAGCTCTTTGAGCCCCAGAATGTGCTCAGCAGTCTGTTTTATGTGATCAGGGGTCACAAACTATAGCCAATGGGTCAAATCTTCCCCAAAAGAATTCTGTTGTAAATAAAGTTTTATTAGAATACAATCATGTCCATTTCTTTACGTGTTGTCCATGGCTGCTTTCATGATACACTGGCAGAGGTGAGTAGTTATGAGGAGACAAGAACAGATGATCTGCAAAACTTCATACAGCAAAAAGTTTACCAACCCCTGACTTAGACAAATGATACATCTCAGTGAGTGTGGGTTCCCAGAGTTTCTCTTCTATTCCTCTTAGACGGATGCTCAAGTGATGGTAGCAATGGTCAACAGACCTGAGGAGCTTCAAAATAAAGCTCCCTGGTAGGCCAGTGGTTAAGAATCTGCCTGTTAATGCAGGGGACATAGGTTCGATCCCTGGTCTGGGAAGATTCCACATGTCTAGGGGCAACTAAGCCTGTGTGCCACAGCTCCTGAAGCCTTGCCTCTAGAGCCTGTGCTCCACAAGAGAAGCCACTGCAAGGAGACACCTGTGCACCACAACTAGTGAGCAGCCCCCGCTTGCAACCGCAACTAGAGAAAGGCCGTGCAGCAACAAAGACCCAGTGCAGTCACAAATAAATTTAAAAATAATCTTTTTAAAAAAGGTCCCAGTTTTAAATTTACTCCTGCAAGAGCAGCCATATCAGTTCTTGGAAACAACTTAGGTGACGTTAGCACATAAGAAAATAATTTTGCCACTCTGCAAGTTTGGTCACCTAGGTCCTGATTCTGGGTTCGCCATCCTGAAATTCTTAGCGTGTTCAACATATGCAATTTCTCCTTGCCTGTGCCTTTACTTTTAACTTTTTTTTTTAACCCTCCCAGCACTGCAACATATAACTTTTAAATTTTTGTCCAGTTAGGGGCTTTCTGGTAGCCGGCCTAGCCATGACTTCCACCCTGTAGAGCAATGGTAATCAGCACAGCAGAACATAAAAAGCTGAAACTGAAGTGCCTGAGAAGCAGGGGAAAGGGGGACATCTAATGAGAAGCAAGATGGTTTACATCAAAGAAGTTCAGAAAGAGGGCCAAGGCACCTGAAGAGGGAAGGGATAGAGTTAAAAATACAAATATTGGTCAAAAATGTGTACAAGGTGCAGTTAGACACCCAGATCCCATTCCCAGCCTCTCAAAGTGAGGTGATGATGCCTTTCCACTGTGGCTGTAGACGGGAGATTAACTGGGGAAACAGAGGCCGACATGTTTTGGACTTAGGGTGAGGCAAAGACAAAGTTTCCAGTGAGGTGTTGTCTGAAAACAGAGAAATTAAGCGCAAGGCAACACATCAAATAGTGGGACTCTTAGCACTTTTTTCCCCCACGTGACTCTCGGAGTGCCAGCAGCTTATTTATACCTCTGGATAGTCAACTGGAAGATTCTTTAGGCAGGAGAAGTTGACCTGCTCAAGAGAAAAAACAAATTTTAAAGTCTCTTCAGTGGTACAGGTGACCCTATTTCCAGGGCAGGAACAGAGATGAAGATGTAGAAGACACACATGTGGACACAGGTGGGGAAACAGAGGGTGGGACGAACTGGGAGATTAGAATTGACATATATATAACACCTGTGTAAACAGCTGCTGGTAGGAACTTGCTATAAGGCGCAAGGAGCTCAGCGTGGTGCTCTGTGATGACCTAGCGGGGTGAGATGCGGGGGTGCGGGAGAGAGGTCTAAGAGGGAGGGGAGATATGTATACACATGGCAGAGTCACTCCATGGTACAGCAGAAACCAACGCAACATTGTAAAGCAATTATATTCCAATAAAAAAGCAAAACACACCCCAAACCCTAGGGATATTGTCACTTGGAGGACAGGCATTGAAAATTCTGGGTCTCTGTTCCAGTGAGCTCTCTAGTCAAGAAACCTCACAGGTACACAGAGCTTCCAGTCAGTTCTTTAAAAACAACTGATATTTGTACTTCCTTATTTTTTCCTGATTTTACTAGTAATACATACTTATCTCTAAAACTGTATATAATTTAGAAATGTGTAATGTGGAATATAATTTTCCCAGTAGTCCCTACTCCTCAAAGACAAATGTTATTAACCATATCTTGATATACTTACAAATTTTTTTCTATTTAAATGTAATAGGTACTGGCTTTATTCCTGTAACAAGGCCAAAACTAGTGGGCTTGAAACAAAATCGATGCTTCTCTCTCAGACACATTATAGCCTAGGAGCAGTTTAGAGCTAATATTGTGGTTCCCCAGGGCTGGGAACCCAGGGGCCATTGCAACTATTGTTCTGTCATTCACAACACAGTTTTTATCTAATGATCTATGACAGCTGCTGTATCTAGTTACCACATCCATATTTCAGCCAGTAAGAAGAAGAGGGAAAAGATCTTTCTCCTTTTCATTTAAGGGCATGATCCCAAATTTGCCTGTATTTCTTCTGCTAACATCTGTGGGATGAAACATGACCAGATCTGTTTGCAAGGGAGAATGGGAAATGTAGTCTTAAGTTGATTTTAGCTGGGCAATGAAGCACCCAGTTAAAGTTCAGAATTTCTTTTAATAAAGGAAGAAGAGGAGAATGAATGTTGAGAGAACAGCTAGCAATTTCTGCTACAGAATAAATAAAAATATTAATTTAAATCATTTTAATTTCCAGAAACAAGGTATCTATACATATTTAGTGTTTTTGTCTTAATTATGAATGGAGTCAAGGATTATCAGAGGCTTGAGGGAAGCCTCTAGACGGAGACCAAAATGAACAAACTAAAAATTGAACTCAGACAAAACAGAGACAGACCATACAAGGAGTAGAAGAAAATATAAAAAGAGAAATAACCTCTAATTAATAGCACACCCTTGAAACAAGTATAGGATGCTATTTTAAAAAGAAGCACTCAGAAATCAGGAAAGAGCATTTAGAAATTAAAAATATAATCACAGAAATAAAAGTTCAACAGAAAGGAAAGACAAAATTGAAAGAGCTGAAAAAATTTATTAGGAAATAGAATAACAACAGCAAAAGACAAAAAAATGGAAAATAGGAGAGAAAAGATGAGAAAATTAGAAGAGCAATGTAAGAGATTCATTAACTGACTAAGTAGAATCTCCATGAAAGAAAGAAAAAAGAATATTGTTGAAAAGATAAGACAATTTCCCAGAACTAAAGAATATGAGTATTCAGTTTACACATACGTGTCTGATGCCAATGTGGTGAACAAAAATAAAGCCTCCCACCAAGGTACATTATCATAAAATATCAGAATACTAAGCCTTCAGAGTATGCGGGTGTGTGTGAAAATAAATAAATAATAATAGCCCTCAAAAAGCAGGTCACCTACAAAGGAAAGGGAGACAGAATGTGAGTGGACTTCCCAATGGCAATGCTGGAAGTGAGAAAACAGTGAAGCAATGTATCCAAAGAAGCAAATGCAAAGGATTTCTGATGAAGAAGACTATTCTTAGTCCAAATATCAATCAACTCTGAGGGAAAAATAAAAACATCTGCACACACACAAAGCCTGAAGGATTTTATCTTTTATGTATTTTTTCCCAGGAAATTATTGGAGAATGTCCTCCGCTAACATGAATTAGAACATGGAGCAGGAGGACAACCTGAGATGAGGTCAGAAGGCAGGAGATGAAGGGAGGCAGAGGTCAGAAGATGGGAGATGAAGGGAACTCTCAGGGTGATGGGACGAGAGCCGGCAGATAGTGGGTGAGGAAAGCAAGAGTCCAGGATGGAGCAGGTAGGCAAAGAGATCTGGGAGAGAAGTTCCTTCCCAAGCTGACCAGTCATAGGTTCAGTAATGTCTTTCACAGTTCAGGGAACTTTAGAAAGAAGACCAGAGGGGCCAGAAGAGGGGAGAGACAGAGCTAAAATCTGAATACTATAAACCAGAGTTTGGGAAAGGATTTCTAATGAGTTGAGAGAAATCTAAGCAAATAAAAAGTGAAGGCAAAAAAAAAAAGTGAAGGCAGTTTTTAACTAAAAAAAAAAGTGAAAAATGGAACTATTGTGTGTTGTGTTAACACTTTATTGACTTACCAAAAATTATCATATGTTAATAACTACATTGAAAGAATGGGAGCAGGGAAAATCATATTTGTGCTGGGGGGCACAAAAGAGCCAAAGCATTCTTTCCCATAGTAGAAAATGAATAGTTAACATCTAAAACTGAAAAAATAATCACAAAACAGCAGGAAAAACTTATTTACCGTGGGAACTGGGACTTACTTGGGAAAATTGTGTGCCTTGTAAAGCTATTATTAAAAAATTCATATGTATTTATTTGATTAAAAAATTAAATGGAAAGTGATTGGATTAACCATAATAAGAACAGAAGTAGAATGACTATTTTCCAAATTAGATTAGGGCAAAATGGAAATAAAAAAGAGCCATTCAGGGCTTCCCTGGTGATCCAGTGATGAATTCACATGTCAATGCAGGGAACACTGGTTAGATCCCTGATCTGGGAACATTTCACAGGCCTCGGGGCAACTACTGGGCTCCCATGCCTAGAGGCCAAGTTCCACAACAAGAAAACCAAGTGTCATGAGAAGCCTACACACAGCAACAAAGACCATGAATAAATACATATGTTAAAACAAAAACAACAACCTTGACAAGCCAATTGTCCAACCCCACTCACTGGGTGAAACCTCCACATTAAAAAGGAACCACAGACCACCAGAATACAGAAAGCCCACTCCAGACACAGCAATCTAAACAAGAAGAAAAGGCAGAGAAATACCCAACAGGTAAAGGAACATGAAAAATGCCCACCAAGTCAAACAAAAGAGGAGGAGATAGGGAATCTACCTGAAAAAGAATTTAGAATAATGATAATAAAAATGATCCAAAATCTAGAAAACAAAATGGAGTTACAGATAAATAGCCTGGAGACAAAGATTGAGAAGATGCAAGAAATGTTTAATAAGGAACTAGAAGAAATGAAAAAGAGTCAATTAAAAATGAATAATGCAATAAATGAGATAAAAAACACTCTGGAGGAAACCAACAGTAAAATAACGGAGACAGGAGATAGGATAAGTGAGGTAAAGATAAAATGGTGGAAATAAATGAAGCAGAGAGGAAAAAAGAAAAAAGAATCAAAAGAAATGAGGACAACCTCAGGGACCTCTGGGACAATGTGAAACGCCCCAATATTCGAATCATAGGAGTCCCAGAAGAAGAAGACAAAAAGAAGGGCCATGAGAAAATACTCGAGGAGATAATAGCTGAAAAGTTCCTTAAAATGGGGAAGGAAATAGCCACCCAAGTCCAAGAAACCCAGAGAGTCCCAAACAGGATAAACCCAAGGCGAAACATCCCAAAACACGTATTAATCAAATTAACAAAGATCAAACACAAAGAACAAATATTAAAAGCAGCAAGGGAGAAACAACAAATAACACACAAAGGGATTCCCATAAGGATAACAGCTGATCTATCAATAGAAACCCTTCAGGCCAGAAGGGAATGGCAGGACATACTTCAAGTAATGAAAGAGAATAACCTACAACCTAGATTACTCTACCCAGCAAGGATCTCATTCAGATATGAAGGAGAATTCAAAAGCTTTACAGACAAACAAAAGCTGAGAGAATTCAGCACCACCAAACCAGCTCTTCAACAAATGCTAAAGGCTCTTCTCTAGACAGGAAACACAGAAAGGTTATATAAACGCGAACCCAAAACAACAAAGTAAATGGCAATGGGACCATACCTATCAATAATTACCTTAAACATAAATGGGTTGAATGCCCCAACCAAGAGACAAAGACTGGCTGAATGGATACAAAAACAAGACCCCTATATATGCTGTCTACAAGAAACCCACCTGAAAACAAGGGACACATACAGACTAAAAGTGAAGGGGTGGAAAAAAATATTTCATGCAAATGGAGACCAAAAGAAAGCAGGAGTCGCAATACTCATATCAGATAAAATAGACTTCAAAATAAAGGCTGTGAAAAGAGACAAAGAAGGACACTACATAATGATCAAAGGATCAATCCAAGAAGAAGATGTAACAATTATAAATATATATGCACCCAATATAGGAGCACCACAATATGTAAGGCAAATGCTAACGAGTATGAAAGAGGAAATTAATAGTAACACAATAATAGTGGGAGACTTTAATACCCCACTCACAACTATGGATAGATCAACTAAACAGAAAATTAACAAGGAAACACAAACTTTAAATGACACAATGGACCAGCTAGACCTAGTTGATATCTCTAGGACATTTCACCCCAAAACAATCAACTTCACCTTTTTCTCAAGTGCACACGGAAGCTTCTCCAGAATAGATCACATCCTGGGCCATAAATCTAGCCTTGGGAAATTCAAAAAAATTGAAATCATTCCAGTCATCTTTTCTGACCACAGTGCAGTAAGATTAGATCTCAATTACAGGAAAAAAATTATTAAAAATTCAAACATATGGAGGTTAAATAACACGCTTCTGAATAACCAACAAATCATAGAAGAAATCAAAAAAGAAATCAAAATATGCATAGAAACTAATGAAAATGAAAACACAACAACCCAAAACCTATGGGACACTGTAAAAGCAGTGCTAAGGGGAAGGTTCATAGCATTACAGGCTTACCTCAAGGAACAAGAAAAAAGCCAAATAAATAACCTAACTCTACACCTAAAGCAACTAGAGAAGGAAGAAATGAAGAACCCCAGGGTTAGTAGAAGGAAAGAAATCTTAAAAATTAGGGCAGAAATAAATGCAAAAGAAACTAAAGAGACCATAGCAAAAATCAATAAAGCTAAAAGCTGCTTTTTTGAAAAAATAAACAAAATTGACAAACCGTTAGCAAGACTCATTAAGAAACAAAGGGAGAAGAACCAAATTAGCAAAATTAGAAATGAAAATGGAGAGATCACAAGAGACAACACTGAAATACAAAGGATCATAAGAGACTACTACCAGCAGCTCTATGCCAATAAAATGGACAACTTGGAAGAAATGGACAAATTCTTAGAAAAGTATAACTTTCCAAAACTGAACCAGAAAGAAATAGAAGATCTTAACAGACCCATCACAAGCAAGGAAATCGAAACTGTAATCAGAAATCTTCCAGGAAACAAAAGCCCAGGACCAGATGGCTTCACAGCTGAATTCTACCAAAAATTTAGAGAAGAGCTAACACCTATCTTACTCAAACTCTTCCAGAAAATTGCAGAAGAAGGTAAACTTCCAAACTCATTCTATGAGGTCACCATCACCCTAATTCCAAAATCAGACAAAGATGTCACAAAAAAAAGAAAACTACAGGCCAGTATCACTGATGAACATAGATGCAAAAATCCTTAACAAAATTCTAGCAAACAGAATCCAACAACATATTAAAAAAATCATACACCATGACCAAGTGGGCTTTATCCCAGGAATGCAAGGATTCTTTAATATCCGCAAATCAATCAATGTAATACACCACATCAACAAATTGAAAGATAAAAACCATATGATTATCTCAATAGATGCAGAAAAAGCCTTTGACAAAATTCAACATCCATTTATGATTAAAACTCTCCAGAAAGCAGGAATAGAAGGAACATACCTCAACATAATAAAAGCTATA